>NC_088399.1:91349802-91654802 GCF_034236695.1 Oncorhynchus nerka | reverse complement strand
TTACTGTTAATTTTTATTGTTTATTTCACTTTATATATTCACTTTATATATTATCTACCTCACTTGCTTTGGCAATGTTAACCTGTTAGAGCTAGGCAGAATACTGCCCCCTTTGGATGCCAATAAAGCCCTTGAATTGAATTGAATTGAGAGAGAGATAGATAGATAGATAGATAGATAGATAGATAGATAGATAGATAGATAGATAGATAGATAGATAGATAGATAGATAGATAGTGGGAGAGAGAGAGAGAGAGTGACTATGTACAGACTCAGTGAGCATAGCCTTGCTATTGAGAATGGCCGCCGTAGGCAGACATGGCTCTCAAGAGAAGACAGGCTCTTGAGAGAGCGAGAGAGAGAGCGAGAGAGAGAGAGAGAGAGATTAGGGAATAGGATACCATTTGGGACGCATCATTGCATATCACCTCTGGCAGGTTCACTTTATTATCCACAACATCAGCCTCCTATTCAGGCAGTTTTGGAATGGATATTCAGGTAACTCTAACATGTGGAACGTTAATGAGGAGTCTATCCAGGGTTGTGCCTCATGGGCTCCATCCAGAGGTGTTGCCCCATAAAGGGAATAGGATTCAATGTTTGTGGTTTTTACTGTTCACATAGGATGAATCATGATGGTCGAAGACAGACCTGCCCACCCCTCTGCACCCCCAGGGTGTCACTTAACCCTCGGAACTTTCACAGAATAGACCTCTGTTGTCACCTCTTTCTGTCTCTCTGTCCCCTCTCGCTGTCTCTGTCTCTGTCTCTCTCTCTGTCTCTGTTTCTGTCTCTGTCTCATTCTCTGTCTCTGTCTCTGTCTCTGTCGGTCTCTCTCTCTCTCTCTCTCTCTCTCTCTGTCTCTCTCTCTCTCTCTCTCTCTCTCTCCCTCTCTCTCTCTCTCTCGATTAAATTCAAGGGGCTTTATTGGCATGGGAAACATGTGTTAACATTGCCAAAGCAAGTGAGGTAGATAATATACAAAAGTGAAATAACCAATCGAAATGAACAGTAAACATTACACATACAGAAGATTCAAAACAATAAAGACATTACAAATGTCAGATATATATATATCTCGGTCTGTCTCTCTGTGCCCTCTCTCTGTCTCTCTGTCTCTGTCCCGTTCCGAGTCTGTCTCTCTCTGTCTCTGTCTCTGTCGGTATCTCTCTCTCTGTCCCGTCTCTGTCTCTCTCTGTCTCTCTCTGCCTCTGTCTCTCTCTCTGTCTCTCCTTCCCTTTGTTCCTGTTCTGTGCCATTCTTTTCTCTTTAAGGTACATATTTCTGGTTCGGTGTCTACCAGGGGAAAGGGTAGCCTATAACACAATATGATGACGTATTGAAGTATTGACGTCATCAAGTCTTTGGTAGTGTAAAGTTTATTGTGTTTTTTTTCCTTTCTCATCAAAGTGTGGTGTGTGAAGCCTCTTTACCTGTTTGTGTTTGAGGGGAATGTGGAGATCGCTTTCCATAACCGTAACTGTCACATCATCGGCCGTCTTTCATACCAGCAGCCCTAGAAACAACACACACTACTAAGTTGAAGCCATACTTCTGTTTGTGTCCCCCATTCCTTGAAAGATTTCTTTGAAAGATATTTGTTTTCGTTCAGGTCGAATTACTCCTCTCGCCAAAAGGGGACATTAGAATTTCTTTGGGACATTAAATGGTCAGGAATAACAAACATCCCTGCCAAGATAAATCAGACCATGGTTTCCTTTTCTCTTGGTCTACTCTTTCATCATTCAGCGATGAGTTGGTGTAGAGAGAGGGGGAGGGAGGGAGAGAGAAAAAGAGAGAGAGAGAGGGAGGGAGAGAGAGGGAGGGGGAGAGAGAAAAAGAGAGAGAGAAAGAGAGAGAGGGAGGGGGAGGGAGAGAAAAAGAGAGAGAGAGGGAGGGAGAGAGCGGGAGGGGGAGAGAGAAAAAGAGAGAGAGAGCAAGAGAGAGATTTAGCTAGGCCAGTCAGTCAGACAGTAGACAGGGGAGGATGTAGGAGAGGAGGCTGAATGGGGGCAATGTGTTGAGACAGGATACACTCTGTTAAACAAATAAGGCAAGTGCTCTGATAAATGTGTCAGAACACCCCTATCCACCTCAAGCCCACTGTGTTGGGGACAGCAGGTTCCCCTTTGACAACCTTCATATTCAGTCTGAAGCTCAACTGAACTCAATATTAGGAAGGTGTTCTTAATGTTTTGGACTCTCTGTGTGTGTCATTCTTTCGTACTGACGTCAGACTAAACAATGCATGACATACAGGCCAAAGTTGTTTGTTTTGGTTTGGAAAACAAATATATAAACTGATAGCAGCAGTATCCGAACCAATTGACATGTAGAAGGTCCATCTTCATAATGCATATGGTATCATTGTGACTACGGCATGAAAACAACAGTTTTAATATGGAGATGTGTTGAATAAAGATCTGGCACAGGCTGACAGGTTGAAGAGTAGACGTCTTTACGCATCCACCTATACCCGAATACCCGATACCCTAGCGGGGTCCTGATCCAGAATCCTAAATAATGTCACGGGTCGTATCTGATATGATTTTCATGGGTCTCTGGTATGTGTAATTTTAACTGACTTATCCGGAAGGGTCCATACAGATCCGAAAGCGAGTGCTGCAATAGAGAGTGAAATTGTATAAATCATGCTGCTGCTCTTTGCTTTTCACAAGAGTGGCGCGTGTAGCTTGTTGTTGGCATTACTGTATTACTGTAATAATGGAGTAAGGCATTACTGTATTACTGTAATAATGGAGTAAGGCATTACTGTAATAATGGAGTAAGACATTACTGTATTACTGTAATAATGGAGTAAGGCATTACTGTATTACTGTAATAATGGAGTAAGGCTTTACTGTATTACTGTAATAATGGAGTAAGGCATTACTGTATTACTGTAATAATGGAGTAAGGCATTACTGTATTACTGTAATAATGGAGTAAGGCATTACTGTATTACTGTAATAGTGGAGTAAGCCATTACTGTATTACTGTAATAATAGAGTAAGGCATTACTGTATTACTGTAATAATGGAGTAAGGCATTACTGTATTACTGTAATAATGGAGTAAGGCATTACTGTAATAATGGAGTACGGCATTACTGTATTACTGTAATAATGGAGTAAGGCATTACTGTATTACTGTAATAATGGAGTAAGGCATTACTGTAATAATGGAGTACGGCATTACTGTATTACTGTAATAATGGAGTAAGGCATTACTGTATTACTGTAATAATGTAGTAAGGCATTACTGTATGACTGTAATAATGGAGTAAGGCATTACTGTAATAATGGAGTTAGGCATTACTGTAATAATGGAGTAAGGCATTACTGTATTACTGTAATAATGGAGTACGGCATTACTGTAATAATGGAGTAAGGTATTACTGTATTACTGTAATAATGGAGTAAGGCATTACTGTAATAATGGAGTAAGGCATTACTGTATAGTTGCAGCTTGGGTCTGAACTAGAAACGTATAGTACCGTTGGCCCAGTCAGAGATACTCAGTACAGTACGTCACATATACATACAGTACACACTGGCATCAGGGCTCATATTTATAAAGCATCTCAGATATAAGTGCTGATCTGGGATCAATCAATCAATCAAATGTATTTATAAAGTATCTCAGATATAAGTGCTGATCTGTGATCAATCAATCAATCAATCAATCAAATGTATTTTTAAAGCCCTTTTTACATCAGCTGATGTCACAAAGTGCTGTACAGAAACCCAGCCTAAAACCCCAAACAGCAAACAATGCAGGTGTAGAAGCACGGTGGCTAGGAAAAACTCCCTAGAAAGACAGGAACCTAGGAAGAAACCTAGAGAGGAACCAGGCTCTGAGGGGCGGGTGGAAATTATAACAGTACATGGTCATTAAGTCTAGATCGTTCTTCAAGATGTTCAAATGTTTATAGATGACCAGCAGGGTCAAATAATAGTAAATGTCGAGGGTGTAACAGGTCAGCACCTCAGGAGTAAATGTCAGTTGGCTTTTAATAGTTGAGTATTCAGAGGTCGAGACAGCAGGTGTGGTAGAGAGGCAAAACTGATCCTAGTTACTCTGACACTTTAGTTCCAGTCAAAGAGCAGTGGGTCAGATTCGAACCCATCTCGACTATGGCACTAAACGTTGGACCACCCAGGTCACATCATGGATCTTCTACAGACCTGTCCATTAGTAAACACATGCACCTGTCCATTAGTAAACACATGCACCTGTCCATTAGTAAACACATGCACCTGTCCATTAGTAAACACATGCACCTGTCCATTAGTAAACACATGCACCTGTCCATTAGTAAACACATGCACCTGTCCATTAGTAAACACATGCACCTGTCCATTAGTAAACACATGCACCTGTCCATTAGTAAACACATGCACCTGTCCATTAGTAAACACATGCACCTGTCCATTAGTAAACACATGCACCTGTCCATTAGTAAACACATGCACCTGTCCATTAGTAAACACATGCACCTGTCCATTAGTAAACACATGCATCTGTCCATTAGTAAACACATTCATCTGTCCATTAGTAAACACATGCACCTGTCCATTAGTAAACACATGCACCTGTCCATTAGTAAACACATGCACCTGTCCATTAGTAAACACATGCACCTGTCCCCCTCAGTCAACCAAGAGTGTCTGGTACAGTATAATGGTGGTTGTACTGAGAGACTACTGGTACAGTATAATGGTGGTTGTTACTGAGAGACTACTGGTAAACCTTGACCTTACATCTACCTCTGGCTTAAAATTCCTTGTCTACAGACATACATAGAAAGCCCTTCCCATAAGCTTTTACAAGACACCATATAAGTGTAAAAACCTAAGTTTATCATGTGTTTAAGACTAAAGTAAATATCTAAGAACTCCTTATCACGTGTCAAACAAGATACTGGGCCACATTACCACTGGTCATAAACAATAATTGATGCTACATAAAAAAAAAATATCCAATCCTATTCTAGTCTGGTTAGTTGTGCGAATCCCAGAACTAAAATCTTGCGTAACCTGGTCAGATGCTCATTTATTGTAGTCTTTCCACGAGAGACTAGTTGTGAGGTCACCTTGGAAAGTTAACAATGGAGTTTCTCCTTTATAACCACTCAGGTAACCACCCAGGTTTACCGCCCAGTTTACCACCCGGTTTACCACCCAGTTTACCACCCAGTTTACCACCCGGTTTACCGCCCAGTTTACCACCCGGTTTACCGCCCAGTTTACCGCCCAGTTTACCACCCAGTTTACCACCCAGTTTACAGCCCAGTTTACCTCCCAGTTTACCACCCAGTTTACCACCCGGGTTATCACCCAGTTTACCTCCCAGTTTACCGCCCAGTTTATCACCCAGTTTACCACCCAGTTTACAGCCCAGTTTACCGCCCAGTTTACCACCCAGTTTACCACCCAGTTTACCTCCCAGTTTACCACCCAGTTTACCACCCAGTTTACCACCCAGTTTACCTCCCAGTTTACCACCAAGTTTACCACCCAGTTTACCACCCAGTTTACCACCCAGTTAACCACCCAGTTTACCACCCAGTTTACCACCCAGTCTACCGCCCAGTTTACCGCCCAGTTTACCACCCGGTTTACCACCCGGTTTACAGCCCAGTTTACCTCCCAGTTTACCACCCAGTTTACCACCCGGGTGTCCAAGGTTGATCTCACAACTCATCACAACTAGTTTCTCCTTTAATACCACCCAGATTTCCAAGCCTTAGACAGCGTCCCAAATGAAACCCTATTCTCTATGTAGTGTACTGCTCTTGACCTGGGCCCATAGGGCTCTGGTGTAAAGTAGTGAACTATATATAGAGAATATGGTTCCATTTTGGACACAGTCTTAAGCTTACCATGTGTTTACAGTCGAAACAGTTTGCGCACATATTATGACATTTTGTGACGTTTTTGGTGTTCAGCAGCATTCGGCAGTTTAAAGTTTTTTTTGCTGTTCGAGCACAGCACATTTTTGTTGTTGAGAAAAGCTACAGTTTAGTAGCCAGAGTCTACGCCCCTTAGTCGGTGATTGGTCAACAGTAGGGATTCTTCAATCAAGTGTATGTTGTCATTCAACGAGAGACATCTAGTTTTCATGCACATTGTTCACTTCAGAAAATACTACACCAAACATCTTAGTTAGATGCAAAATTACTCGACTAAGATCCCCTCGGCAAAAACGTTTGGATTTAACTTAACTGTAATATTGAAGATTTTTTTTCTCTTTTCAAATGTTTTTTTTTTTTAAGGGAGTACGCATGGCTCCAACGTTGGCTTCGCCTAGCTGAGTTCTGCTGGGAGCAAATGGAACCTACTGTAATATAGGAGGCCTTCAGCCTCTGTAGGGCCAGGAAAAGAATATCTGCAGGGTTTGAATGGTGTGTGTGTGTGGGGTCAGGGGATGAATAGTTATAACATTATAATTAGATGAGAGGACCCACAACGTGGCTCTGCTGGAGGCCTACAACACAGAAAAACAGGGAGCGGGGACCTCCTTATTCCTTTCAGCTCCTAGTAGAGCAAATGGCCTCAACGGTGCATCTCCAACCAACTCTGTTGTGGGTGAGGTAAAGACATATAGAAATGCTGAGGAGGTGGGAGAGAGTCTGCCACTTTATTTCTCTAGTAATTCACAGTAGTTCTGACTGTGTTCCTGTGTGGTTACATGTGTTCCTGTGTGGTTACATGTGTTCCTGTGTGGTTACATGTGTTCCTGTGTGGTTACATGTGTTCCTGAGTGATTACATGTTAAGTCCTGATTATTGACCACAGTTACTCTAGAGACAGAGTATACAGAGCAAACAGACATTTTAGTGATCTGGGTATTTCTTCTTTTACACATTCCTGGGTATAAAAGTGATTCAGAGAGGACTTTAACTGTCAATTACCGAAACATCACACGGTGAAGGAGAATGTGCCTATCTTTTGACCGTCCAAATATGTCTAAGTGTCCCGTGTGTCACACTAACAATCAGAGTTACGGGAAGATAAACATTCATAGGTTGATGTGGCCCTTATCTGGGCTGTTTTACTTACATAGTCCACTTCGTTCCTATTTGGAACGTAAGGCTTCCACGAGAAAGCACCACTGGTCTGATTGAACTGTGAGAGACTTTGGGTATTAAGACCATTACGGTTTTATATGATGGTACAGGAGAATAACACATGATTCTAATGTACCAGAGAATAACACATTCTGCTCACTGATTCTAATGTACCAGAGAATAACACATTCTGCTCACTGATTCTAATGTACCAGAGAATAACACATTCTGCTCACTGATTCTAATGTACCAGAGAATAACACATTCTGCTCACTGATTCTAATGTACCAGAAAATAACACATTCTGCTCACTGATTCTAATGTACCAGAAAATAACACATTCTGCTCACTGATTCTAATGTACTGGAGAATAACACATTCTGCTCACTGATTCTAATGTACCAGAGAATAACACATTCTGCTCACTGATTCTAATGTACCAGAGAATAACACATTATGCTCACTGATTCTAATGTACCAGAGAAAAACACATTCTGCTCCCTGATTCTAATGTACCGGAGAATAACACATTCTGCTCACTGATTCTAATGTACCAGAGAATAACACATTCTGCTCACTGATTCTAATGTACCAGAGAATAACACATTCTGCTCACTGATTCTAATGTACCAGAGAATAACACATTCTGCTCACTGATTCTAATGTACCGGAGAATAACACATTCTGCTCACTGATTCTAATGTACCAGAGAATAACACATTCTGCTCACTGATTCTAATGTACCAGAGAATAACACATTCTGCTCACTGATTCTAATGTACCAGAGAATAACACATTCTGCTCACTGGTTCTAATGTACCAGAGAATAACACATTCTGCTCACTGATTCTAATGTACCAGAGAATAACACATGATTCTAATGTACCAGAGAATAACACATGATTCTAATGTACCAGAGAATAACACATTCTGCTCACTGATTCTAATGTACCAGAGAATAACACATTCTGCCCACCGATTCTAATGTACCGGAAAATAACACATTCTGCTCACTGATTCTAATGTACCAGAGAATAACACATTCTGCTCACTGATTCTAATGTACCGGAGAATAACACATTCTGCTCACTGATTCTAATGTACCAGAGAATAACACATTCTGCTCACTGATTCTAATGTACCAGAGAATAACACATTCTGCTCACTGATTCTAATGTACCAGAGAATAACACATTCTGCTCACTGATTCTAATGTACCAGAGAATAACACATGATTCTAATGTACCAGAGAATAACACATTCTGCTCACTGATTCTAATGTACCAGAGAATAACACATTCTGCTCACTGATTCTAATGTACCAGAAAATAACACATTCTGCTCACTGATTCTAATGTACCAGAAAATAACACATTCTGCTCACTGATTCTAATGTACTGGAGAATAACACATTCTGCTCACTGATTCTAATGTACCAGAGAATAACACATTCTGCTCACTGATTTTAATGTACCAGAGAATAACACATTCTGCTCACTGATTCTAATGTACCAGAGAATAACACATTCTGCTCACTGATTCTAATGTACCGGAGAATAACACATTCTGCTCACTGATTCTAATGTACCAGAGAATAACACATTCTGCTCACTGATTCTAATGTACCAGAGAATAACACATTCTGCTCACTGATTCTAATGTACCAGAGAATAACACATGATTCTAATGTACCAGAGAATAACACATGATTCTAATGTACCAGAGAATAACACATGATTCTAATGTACCAGAGAATAACACATGATTCTAATGTACCAGAGAATAACACATTCTGCTCACTGATTCTAATGTACCAGAGAATAACACATTCTGCTCACTGATTCTAATGTACCAGAGAATAACACATTCTGCTCACTGATTCTAATGTACCGGAGAATAACACATTCTGCTCACTGATTCTAATGTACCAGAGAATAACACATTCTGCTCACTGATTCTAATGTACCAGAGAATAACACATTCTGCTCACTGATTCTAATGTACCGGAGAATAACACATTCTGCTCACTGATTCTAATGTACCAGAGAATAACACATTCTGCTCACTGATTCTAATGTACCGGAGAATAACACATTCTGCTCACTGATTCTAATGCACCAGAGAATAACACATTCTGCTCCCTGATTCTAATGTACCAGAGAATAACACATTCTGCTCACTGATTCTAACGTACCAGAGAATAACACATTCTGCTCACTGATTCTAATGTACCAGAGAATAACACATTCTGCTCACTGATTCTAATGTACCAGAGAATAACACATTCTGCTCACTGATTCTAATGTACCAGAGAATAACACATTCTGCTCACTGATTCTAATGTACCAGAGAATAACACATGATTCTAATGTACCAGAGAATAACACATGATTCTAATGTACCAGAGAATAACACATGATTCTAATGTACCAGAGAATAACACATTCTGCTCACTGATTCTAATGTACCAGAGAATAACACATGATTCTAATGTACCAGAGAATAACACATGATTCTAATGTACCAGAGAATAACACATTCTGCTCACTGATTCTAATGTACCAGAGAATAACACATTCTGCTCACTGATTCTAATGTACCAGAGAATAACACATTCTGCTTACTGATTCTAATGTACCAGAGAATAACACATTCTGCTCACTGATTCTAATGTACCAGAGAATAACACATTCTGCTCACTAGTTCTAATGTACCAGAGAATAACACATTCTGCTCACTGATTCTAATGTACCAGAGAATAACACATTCTGCTCACTGATTCTAATGTACCAGAGAATAACACATTCTGCTCACTGATTATAATGTACCAGAGAATAACACATTCTGCTCACTGATTCTAATGTACCAGAGAATAACACATTCTGCTCACTGATTCTAATGTACCGGAGAATAACACATTCTGCTCACTGATTCTAATGTACCAGAGAATAACACATTCTGCTCACTGATTCTAATGTACCGGAGAATAACACATTCTGCTCACTGATTCTAATGTACCGGAGAATAACACATTCTGCTCACTGATTCTAATGTACCAGAGAATAACACATTCTGCTCCCTGATTCTAATGTACCAGAGAATAACACATTCTGCTCCCTGATTCTAATGTACCAGAGAATAACACATTCTGCTCACTGGTTCTAATGTACCAGAGAATAACACATTCTGCTCACTGATTCTAATGTACCAGAGAATAACACATTCTGCTCACTGATTCTAACGTACCAGAGAATAACACATTCTGCTCACTGATTCTAATGTACCAGAGAATAACACATTCTGCTCACTGATTCTAATGTACCAGAGAATAACACATTCTGCTCACTGATTCTAATGTACCAGAGAATAACACATTCTGCTCACTGATTCTAATGTACCAGAGAATAACACATGATTATAATGTACCAGAGAATAACACATGATTCTAATGTACCAGAGAATAACACATGATTCTAATGTACCAGAGAATAACACATTCTGCTCACTGATTCTAATGTACCAGAGAATAACACATGATTCTAATGTACCAGAGAATAACACATGATTCTAATGTACCAGAGAATAACACATTCTGCTCACTGGTTCTAATGTACCAGAGAATAACACATTCTGCTCACTGATTCTAATGTACCAGAGAATAACACATTCTGCTCACTGATTCTAATGTACCAGAGAATAACACATTCTGCTCCCTGATTCTAATGTACCAGAGAATAACACATTCTGCTCACTGATTCTAATGTACCAGAGAATAACACATTCTGCTCACTGATTCTAATGTACCGGAGAATAACACATTCTGCTCACTGATTCTAATGTACCAGAGAATAACACATTCTGCTCACTGATTCTAATGTACCAGAGAATAACACATTCTGCTCACTGATTCTAATGTACCGGAGAATAACACATTCTGCTCACTGATTCTAATGTACCAGAGAATAACACATTCTGCTCACTGATTCTAATGTACCGGAGAATAACACATTCTGCTCACTGATTCTAATGCACCAGAGAATAACACATTCTGCTCACTGATTCTAATGTACCAGAGAATAACACATTCTGCTCACTGATTCTAATTCCAGAGAATAACACATTCTGCTCACTGATTCTAATGTACCAGAGAATAACACATTCTGCTCACTGATTCTAATGTACCAGAGAATAACACATTCTGCTCACTGATTCTAATGTACCAGAGAATAACACATGATTCTAATGTACCAGAGAATAACACATGATTCTAATGCTAACACATGATTCTAATGTACCAGAGAATAACACATGATTCTAATGTAAGAGAATAACACATTCTGCATGATTCTAATGTACCAGAGAATAACACATTCTGCTCACTGATTCTAATGTACCAGAGAATAACACATTCTGACTGATTCTAATGTACCAGAGAATAACACATTCTGCTCATGATTCTAATGTACCAGAGAATAACACATTCTGCTCACTGATTCTAATGTACCAGAGAATAACACATTCTGCTCACTGATTCTAATGTACCAGAGAATAACACATTCTGCTCACTGATTCTAATGTACCAGAGAATAACACATTCTGCTCACTGATTCTAATGTACCAGAGAATAACACATTCTGCTCACTGAATGAAGAATAACACATTCTGCTCACTGATTCTAATGTACCAGAGAATAACACATTCTGCTCACTGATTCTAATGTACCAGAGAATAACACATTCTGCTCACTGATTCTAATGTACCAGAGAATAACACATTCTGCTCACTGATTCTAATGTACCAGAGAATAACACATTCTGCTCACTGATTCTAATGTACCAGAGAATAACACATTCTGCTCACTGATTCTAATGTACCGGAGAATAACACATTCTGCTCACTGATTCTAATGTACAGAGAATAACACATTCTGCTCACTGATTCTAATGTACCAGAGAATAACACATTCTGCTCACTGATTCTAATGTACCAGAGAATAACACATTCTGCTCACTGATTCTAATGTACCAGAGAATAACACATTCTGCTCACTGATTCTAATGTACCAGAGAATAACACATTCTGACTGATTCTAATGTACCAGAGAATAACACATTTCTAATGCCAGATTCTAATGTAAGAGAATAACACATGATTCTAATGTACCAGAGAATAACACATTCTGCTCACTGATTCTAATGTACCAGAGAATAACACATGATTCTAATGTACATGATTCTAATGTACCAGAGAATAACACATGATTCTAATGTACCAGAGAATAACACATTCTGCTCACTGATTCTAATGTACCAGAGAATAACACATTCTGCTCACTGATTCTAATGTACCAGAGAATAACACATTCTGCTTACTGATTCTAATGTACCAGAGAATAACACATTCTGCTCACTGATTCTAATGTACCAGAGAATAACACATTCTGCTCACTGGTTCTAATGTACCAGAGAATAACACATTCTGCTCACTGATTCTAATGTACCAGAGAATAACACATTCTGCTCACTGATTCTA
This sequence comes from Oncorhynchus nerka, assembly GCF_034236695.1. Classification (NCBI taxonomy): domain Eukaryota; kingdom Metazoa; phylum Chordata; class Actinopteri; order Salmoniformes; family Salmonidae; genus Oncorhynchus; species Oncorhynchus nerka. The sequence goes on along the minus strand of NC_088399.1, from coordinate 91,642,199 downwards.
ATGTACCAGAGAATAACACATTCTGCTCACTGATTCTAATGTACCAGAGAATAACACATTCTGCTCACTGATTCTAATGTACCAGAGAATAACACATTCTGCTCACTGATTCTAATGTACCGGAGAATAACACATTCTGCTCACTGATTCTAATGTACCAGAGAATAACACATTCTGCTCACTGATTCTAATGTACCGGAGAATAACACATTCTGCTCACTGATTCTAATGTACCGGAGAATAACACATTCTGCTCACTGATTCTAATGTACCAGAGAATAACACATTCTGCTCCCTGATTCTAATGTACCAGAGAATAACACATTCTGCTCACTGATTCTAATGTACCAGAGAATAACACATTCTGCTCACTGATTCTAATGTACCAGAGAATAACACATTCTGCTCACTGATTCTAATGTACCAGAGAATAACACATTCTGCTCACTGATTCTAATGTACCAGAGAATAACACATGATTCTAATGTACCAGAGAATAACACATGATTCTAATGTACCAGAGAATAACACATGATTCTAATGTACCAGAGAATAACACATTCTGCTCACTGATTCTAATGTACCAGAGAATAACACATGATTCTAATGTACCAGAGAATAACACATGATTCTAATGTACCAGAGAATAACACATTCTGCTCACTGATTCTAATGTACCAGAGAATAACACATTCTGCTCACTGATTCTAATGTACCAGAGAATAACACATTCTGCTCCCTGATTCTAATGTACCAGAGAATAACACATTCTGCTCACTGATTCTAATGTACCAGAGAATAACACATTCTGCTCACTGGTTCTAATGTACCAGAGAATAACACATTCTGCTCACTGATTCTAATGTACCAGAGAATAACACATTCTGCTCACTGATTCTAATGTACCAGAGAATAACACATGATTCTAATGTACCAGAGAATAACACATGATTCTAATGTACCAGAGAATAACACATTCTGCTCACTGATTCTAATGTACCAGAGAATAACTGCTCACTGATTCTAATGTACCAGAGAATAACACATTCTGCTTACTGATTCTAATGTACCAGAGAATAACACATTCTGCTCACTGATTCTAATGTACCAGAGAATAACACATTCTGCTCACTGGTTCTAATGTACCAGAGAATAACACATTCTGCTCACTGATTCTAATGTACCAGAGAATAACACATTCTGCTCACTGATTCTAATGTACCAGAGAATAACACATTCTGCTCACTGATTCTAATGTACCAGAGAATAACACATTCTGCTCACTGATTCTAATGTACCAGAGAATAACACATTCTGCTCACTGATTCTAATGTACCGGAGAATAACACATTCTGCTCACTGATTCTAATGCACCAGAGAATAACACATTCTGCTCCCTGATTCTAATGTACCAGAGAATAACACATTCTGCTCACTGATTCTAATGTACCAGAGAATAACACATTCTGCTCACTGATTCTAATGTACCAGAGAATAACACATTCTGCTCACTGATTCTAATGTACCAGAGAATAACACATTCTGCTCACTGATTCTAATGTACCAGAGAATAACACATTCTGCTCACTGATTCTAATGTACCAGAGAATAACACATTCTGCTTACTGATTCTAATGTACCAGAGAATAACACATTCTGCTCACTGATTCTAATGTACCAGAGAATAACACATTCTGCTCCCTGATTCTAATGTACCGGAGAATAACAAATAGCCTTGATAAAGGGCCACTGGTCTGAAAATCAGTGTTTTGGTACGATGTATTGTGTCATTCTGCTGCTCTCATACCCTGTTCAGTTGATTCATATGTTTCATAAATACCCAAACATTAGGGTCATTTTGTCTCAAATCACTTCCATGCTCTATTCAAGTTAGGTTAATGGGTCCAGTTGCCCTATATCAAGGTCTCCAGTGACATCAAATTAAATGTCACATCTGTGATTTTATGAGATCAGAAACACCTGGGAATCAGTGGAAATTGTTACTGAGCAGATCATCCTGGTTAAACACACATGCCAAAAAAGGTCAAATAGGAGGGAGGGCTTATAGTTGTCCTGTTTCACACATGTTCCAGTGTGTGACCTGTACAGTGTGAGGTGTGAAATGTGTTTTTTTTTTAAATCATATCCCATTGCCCCTGAGACACCCTCGGAGAGTCGGGTTACGGCCAAGGGTCGTCCAATCTGCTTCACGCTTGAATTTAAATGAAAAAGACAATGTCCCCTTTTATCACGTCATAATTTAGGTCTCTAAATGCGCTCAATTGTTCGAGGCACAATTGCTGTCCTGTGTCCATTCAGCGTGTGTTTTTCCATGTGGAATCTGAAGGCTGGGGCCATACGGACATAAAAGAAGGGGCTATAGGATAAAAACAGACCTTGTTAGCCTCCGTCCTTCCCTTCTGTCTCCCAAATGGTAATCTATGCACTACATTTGACCAGGGCCTAGGGCACTATATAGTGGTGTAGGGTGTCATTTTGAACACAGAGAAGTTTTACCCCACAGAAGGAAAGTCACCATGGCATGAATGGCATCCCGAATAGCCCCCTCATAAAAGACTGGGTTCATGACCCCTGAATGGAGCAGGTAGGTATGGTATCAGGGCCTGGGGACGTAGGGTCTGGTTTGAGATGGCCCTGACCTAGACATGAAAGCAGCCGTGAGAGGGTTGAGGGAGTGGGGGCTGTGTGTGTGTCTGCTCTGGAGGAACTCTTTGCCTTCCATCAGTCAGACACCTGAAAACAAAGAAAACAGGTGGCCATGCTGTCGTTTTCCGCTCAATTTCACGGTCAAACACTAACAGGCTGATGGAGACAGGGAAGGAGAGCCCTCCAGTCTCTCTCTCTCTCTCTCTCTCTCTCTCAATTCAATTCAATTCAATTCAATTCAAGGGCTTTATTGGCATGGGAAACATGTGTTAACATTGCCAAAGCAAGTGAGGTAGACAACATACAAAGTGAATATATAAAGTGAAAAACAACAAAAATTAACAGTAAACATTACACATACAGAAGTTTCAAAACAGTAAAGACATTACAAATGTCATATTATATATATATATATATATACAATGTACAAATAGTTAAAGGACACAAGATAAAATGAATAAGCATAAATATGGGTTGTATTTACAATGGTGTTTGTTCTTCACTGGTTGCCCTTTTCTCGTGGCAACAGGTCACAAATATTGCTGCTGTGATGGCATACTTTTTTTTTTTTGATTCAAGTATTTTTAGCCAAATCCTAATTGGTATGTTGAAATTTATGTTTCTTTTGATCGCATAGAATGCCCTTCTTGCCTTGTCTCTCAGATCGTTCACAGCTTTGTGGAAGTTACCTGTGGCGCTGATGTTTAGGCCAAGGTATGTATAGTTTTTTGTGTGCTCTAGGGCAACAATGTCTAGATGGAATTTGTATTTGTGGTCCTGGTGACTGGACCTTTTTTGGAACACCATTATTTTGGTCTTACTGAGATTTACTGTCAGGGCCCAGGTCTGACAGAATCTGTGCATAAGATCTAGGTGCTGCTGTAGGCCCTCCTTGGTTGGTGACAGAAGCACCAGATCATCAGCAAACAGCAGACATTTGACTTCGGATTCTAGCAGGGGGAGGCCGGGTGCTGCAGACTGTTCTAGTGCCCGCGCCAATTCGTTGATATATATGTTGAAGAGGGTGGGGCTTAAGCTGCATCCCTGTCTAACCCCACGACCCTGTGTGAAGAAATGTGTGTGTTTTTTGCCAATTTTAACCGCACACTTGTTGTTTGTGTACATGGATTTTATAATGTCGTATGTTTTACCCCCAACACCACTTTCCATCAGTTTGTATAGCAGACCCTCATGCCAGATTGAGTCGAAGGCTTTTTTGAAATCAACAAAGCATGAGAAGACTTTGCCTTTGTTTTGGTTTGTTTGGTTGTCAATTAGGGTGTGCAGGGTGAATACATGGTCTGTTGTACGGTAACTTGGTAAAAAGCCAATTTGACATTTGCTCAGTACATTGTTTTCATTGAGGAAATGTACGAGTCTGCAGTTAATAATAATGCAGAGGATTTTCCCAAGGTTACTGTTGACAAATATTCCACGGTAGTTATTGGGGTCAAATTTGTCTCCACTTTTGTGGATTGGGGTGATCAGTCCTTGGTTCCAAATATTGGGGAAGATGCCAGAGCTAAGTATGATGTTAAAGAGTTTTAGTATAGCCAATTGGAATTTGTTGTCTGTATATTTGATCATTTCATTGAGGATACCATCGACACCACAGGCCTTTTTGGGTTGAAGGGTTTTTATTTTGTCCTGTAACTCATTCAATGTAATTGGAGAATCCAGTGGGTTCTGGTAGTCTTTAATAGTTGATTCTAAGATCTGTATTTGATCATGTATATGTTTTTGCTCTTTGTTCTTTGTTATAGAACCAAAAAGATTGGAGAAGTGGTTTACCCATACATCTCCATTTTGGATAGATAATTCTTCGTGTTGTTGTTTGTTTAGTGTTTTCCAATTTTCCCAGAAGTGGTTAGAGTCTATGGATTCTTCAATTGCATTGAGCTGATTTCTGACATGCTGTTCCTTCTTTTTTCCGTAGTGTATTTCTGTATTGTTTTAGTGATTCACCATAGTGAAGGCGTAGACTCAGGTTTTCCGGGTCTCTATGTTTTTGGTTGGACAGGTTTCTCAATTTCTTTCTTAGATTTTTGCATTCTTCATCAAACCATTTGTCATTATTGTTAATTTTCTTCGGTTTTCTATTTGAGATTTTTAGATTTGATAGGGAAGCTGAGAGGTCAAATATACTGTTAAGATTTTCTACTGCCAGGTTTACACCTTCACTATTACAGTGGAACGTTTTACCCAGGAAATTGTCTAAAAGTGATTGAATTTGTTGTTGCCTAATTGTTTTTTGGTAGGTTTCCAAACTGCATTCCTTCCATCTATAGCATTTCTTAATGTTACTCAGTTCCTTTGGCTTTGATGCCTCATGATTGAGTATTGCTCTATTTAAGTAGACTGTGATTTTGCTGTGGTCTGATAGGGGTGTCAGTGGGCTGACTGTGAACGCTCTGAGAGATTCTGGGTTGAGGTCAGTGATAAAGTAGTCTACAGTACTACTGCCAAGAGATGAGCTATAGGTGTACCTACCATCTCTCTCTCTCTCTTCTCTCTCTCTATCTCTCTCTTCTCTTCTCTCTCTCTCTCTCTCTCTCTCTCTCTTGTTCTCTTCTCTATCTCTCTTCTCTATCTCTCTCTCTCTCTCTCTGTCTCTCTCTCTTGTTCTCTTCTCTATCTCTCTTCTCTATCTCTCTCTCTCTCTCTCTCTCTCTTGTTCTCTTCTATGTCTCTCTCTGTCTCTCTCTCTCTCTCTCTCTCTCTCTCTCTCTCTCTCTTCAATTCAATTCAAGGGCTTTATTGGCATGGGAAACATGTGTTAACATTGCCAAAGTAAGTGAGGTAGATAATATACAAAAGTGAACTAAATAATACAAATTAACAGTAAACATTACACATACAGAAGTTTCAAAACAATAAAGACATTACAAATGTCATATTATATATATATATATATATATATATATATATATATATATATATATATATATATATATAGTGTTGTAACAATGTACAAATGGTTAAAGTACACAAGGGAAAATAAATAAGCATAAATATGGATTGTATTTACAATGGTGTTTGTTCTTCACTGGTTGCCCTTTTCTTGTGGCAACAGGTCACAAATCTTGCTGCTGTAATGGAACACTGCGGTATTTTACCCAGTAGATATGGGAGTTTATCAAAATTGGATTTGTTTTCAAATTCTTTGTGGATCTGTGTAATCTGAGGGAAATATGTCTCTCTAATATGGTCATACATTGGACAGGAGGTTAGGAAGTGCAGCTCAGTTTCCACCTCATTTTGTGGGCAGTGAGGACATAGCCTGTCTTCTCTTGAGAGCCATGTATGTCTACAGTGGCCTTTCTCAATAGCAAGGCTATGCTCACTAAGTCTGTACATTGTCAACGCTTTCCATAGTCAACGCTTTCCTTTTCCCTCTCTCTCTCTCTCTCTCTCTCTCTCTCTCTCTCTCTCTCTCTCTCTCTTCTCTCTCTCTCTGTGTCTCTCTCTCTCTCTCTCTCTCTCTCTCTCTCTCTCTGTGTCTCTCTCTCTCTCTCTCTCTCTCTCTCTGTGTTTTCTGATGTTCTATACTCTGATCCTCTCTGCTCTTATCTTTAATCCTTCAATGTGTTAGAAAGGTTGAAATGTAGTAATATCTCCACCCAAATACTAACTTACACATGCAGACATACACAAAGATATTCTGTATAACGCAGCGTCACTAAACAAACTTTATTTGCAGGTTGTTTAGGATCATGGTGTTCCTGCGAGTTGTTTGTGTGACAGACAAAGAGAGCTGGTCCTCATCTGTTGACAGTGTGTGCTCTTTATTTGGAAACTTTTAATTCAGGATAGTGAGGGGGAGGGGGTTCCATAAAAAATTTAAAAAATACTACTAAACTTTTACTCTACATGGAGGAATTACAGTAACGTCACTTGAGTGGGTTGAGTCACTGACGTGATCTTCCTGTCTGGGCTGCCCCCCCCCCCCCCCCTTGGGTTGAGTCACTGATGTGGTCTTCCTGTGTGGGTTGCCCCCCCTTGGGTTGTGCCGTGGCGGAGATCTTTGTGGGCTATACTCGGCCTTGTCTCAGGAAGGTAAGTTGATGGTTGAAGATATCCCTCTAGTGGTGTGGGGGCTGTGCTTTGGCAAAGTGGGTGGGGTTATATCCTTCCTGTTTGGCCCTGTCCGGGATGGGGCCACAGTGTCTCCTGACCCCTCCTGTCTCAGCCTCCAGTATTTATGCTGCAGTAGTTTATGTGTCAGGGGGCTAGGGTCGGTTTGTTATATCTGGAGTACTTCTCCTGTCTTATCCGGTGTCCTGTGTGAATTTAAGTATGCTCTCTCTAATTCTCTCTTTTTCTCTTTCTCTCGGAGGACCTGAGCCCTAGGACCATGCCTCAGGACTACCTGGCATGATGACTCCTTGCTGTCCCCAGTCCACCTGGCCATGCTGCTGCTCCAGTTTCAACTGTTCTGCCTGCGGCTATGGAATCCTGACCTGTTCACCGGACGTGCTACCTGTCCCAGACCTGCTGTTTTCAACTCTCTAGAGACAGCAGGCGTGGTAGAGATACTCTTGATCGGCTATGAAAAGCCAACTGACATTTACTCCTGAGGTGCTGACTTGCTGCACCCTCGACAACTACTATGACTATTATTATTTGACCATTCTGGTAATTTATGAACATTTGAACATCTTGGCCATGTTCTGTTATAATCTCCACCCAGCACAGCCAGAAGAGAACTGGCCACCCCTCATAGCCTGGTTCCTCTCTAGGTTTCTTCCTAGGTTTTGGCCTTTCTAGGGAGTTTTTCCTAGCCACCGTGCTTCTACACCTGCATTGCTTGCTGTTTGGGGTTTTACGCTGGGTTTCTGTACAGCACTTTGAGATATCAGCCGATGTACGAAGGGCTATATAAATCAATTTGATTTGATTTAATGTATTGCCTTATTGCCGTAATAATCATGAATTTGATACTTTTGTATTTTTATAAAATCTGTAATTGGCTGGGGTTATACATGTTAGAGGAGAGTGAGAGAGTGAGAGAGTGAGAGTGGGAGTGAGAGTGGGAGAGTGAGAGTGGGAGAGAGACATTGTACATTGTATATATATATATAATATGACATTTGTAATGTCTTTACTGTTTTGAAACTTCTGTATGTGTAATGTTTACTGTTAATTTTTGTTGTTTTTCACTTTATATATTCACTTTGTATGTTGTCTACCTCACTTGCTTTGGCAATGTTAACACGTTTCCCATGCCAATAAAGCCCTTGAATTGAATTGAAGAGAGAGAGAGAGAGAGAGAGAGAGAGAGAGAGAGAGAGAGAGAGGGGAGAGAGAGAGAGAGAGAGAGAGAGACAGAGAGAGAGAGAGAGAGAGAGAGAGAGAGAGAGAGAGAGTGTGTGAATCCTAGAACCAAAAGAAACGTTGCCTTTTTTTCCTGTTTGTCTGTGAGTGTGGTATGCTGTGAAGTGGGGGAACTGGGGCCTTAGGTGGAGACTGACAGCTCGGTTTGGAAAAGATGCACCATCCTGCACTAAAACACACCGCCAGGAATGTGTTACCTCTCATTTGAAAAATACCATTACAGAGGGAGGGAGGGAGGGAGGGAGGGAGGGGGAGGGAGGGAAGAGAGAAAGACTATACAGAAGTCACCCCAGCAAAGTAAATGAGAAGACCATGTCCTCTACTGTTGTCATAACAGTCTTCTGTGTATGACATTGTGTCTACTACTTTGTTTTCGAAGGGTCAGGATCCATTCGTAAAGTTTGTGCCTGATAGACCTGTGTTCAAACAGTTTTTCAAATCATTTCAAATATCACAGTAGTTGTGTTTGACTGAGCTTTCCTCTTGAAATGGGACCAATAGAAAAGCCCCAAAAGTGTAAACCCCGCCCATATGGCAGTCCAAGCAGGCTAAAGCAAACAAAGTTAACAGTTTAACGTAGCATTTAAAAACCATGTCTGCTTTCTGAAAGGATTTGTCTTGACCCCTCTTGCTTTGACCCCTGGCCATGTAGGTCAATTAGTTCACCTGGTCTGTGGTTTAAAGGGCCAGTTCCACTGTGGATGTTAACCTGGTCTGTGGTTTAAAGGGCCAGTTCTAGTCTGTGGATGTTAATTAACCTGGTCTGTGGTTTAAAGGGCCAGTTCTAGTCTGTGGAAGTTAATTAACCTGGTCTGTGGTTTAAAAGGCCTAGTTCTAGTCTGTGGATGTTAATTAACCTGGTCTGTGTTTTAAAGGGCCAGTTCCACTGTGGATGTTAATTAACCTGGTCTGTGGTTTAAAGGGCCAGTTCTAGTCTGTGGATGTTAATTAACCTGGTCTGTGGTTTAAAGGGCCAGTTCCACTGTGGATGTTAATTAACCTGGTCTGTGGTTTAAAGGGACAATCCCACTGTGGATGTTAATTAACCTGGTCTGTGGTTTAAAGGGCCAGTTCTAGTCTGTGGATGTTAATTAACCTGGTCTGTGGTTTAAAGGGCCAGTTCCACTGTGGATGTTAATTAACCTGGTCCGTGGTTTAAAGGGACAATTCCACTGTGGATGTTAATTAACCTGGTCTGTGGTTTAAAGGGCCAGTTCCACTGTGGATGTTAATTAACCTGGTCTGTGGTTTAAAGGGCCAGTTCCACTGTGGATGTTAACCTGGTCTGTGGTTTAAAGGGCCAGTTCCACTGTGGATGTTAATTAACCTGGTCTGTGGTTTAAAGGGCCAGTTCTAGTCTGTGGATGTTAACCTGGTCTGCGGTTTAAAGGGCCAGTTCCACTGTGGATGTTAACCTGGTCTGTGGTTTAAAGGGACAGTTCCACTGTGGATGTTAACCTGGTCTGTGGTTTAAAGGGACAGTTCTAGTCTGTGGATGTTAACCTGGTCTGTGGTTTAAAGGGCCAGTTCTAGTCTGTGGATGTTAAACTGGTCTGTGGTTTAAAGGGACAGTTCCACTGTGGATGTTCACCTGGTCTGTGGTTTAAAGGGCCAGTTCTAGTCTGTGGATGTTCACCTGGTCTGTGGTTTAAAGGGCCAGTTCTAGTCTGTGGATGTTAACCTGGTCTGCGGTTTAAAGGGCCAATTCCAGTCTGTGGATGTTAACCTGGTCTGTGGTTTAAAGGGCCAGTTCTAGTCTGTGGATGTTAACCTGGTCTGTGGTTTAAAGGGACAATTATACTGTGGATGTTAACCTGGTCTGTGGTTTAAAGGGCCAGTTCTAGTCTGTGGATGTTAACCTGGTCTGTGGTTTAAAGGGCCTATTCCATTCTGTGGATCTTAATGAACCTGGTCTGTGGTTTAAAGGGACAATTCCACTGTGGATGTTAACCTGGTCTGTGGTTTAAAGGGACAATTCCACTGTGGATGTTAACCTGGTCTGTGGTTTAAAGGGCCAGTTCTAGTCTGTGGATCTTAATTAACCTGGTCTGCGGTTTAAAGGGCCAATTCCAGTCTGTGGATGTTAACCTGGTCTGTGGTTTAAAGGGCCAGTTCTAGTCTGTGGATGTTAACCTGGTCTGTGGTTTAAAGGGACAATTCTACTGTGGATGTTAACCTGGTCTGTGGTTTAAAGGGCCAGTTCTAGTCTGTGGATGTTAACCTGGTCTGTGGTTTAAAGGGCCAGTTCTAGTCTGTGGATCTTAATTAACCTGGTCTGTGGTTTAAAGGGCCAATTCCAGTCTGTGGATGTTAACCTGGTCTGTGGTTTAAAGGGCCAGTTCTAGTCTGTGGATGTTAACCTGGTCTGTGGTTTAAAGGGACAATTCTACTGTGGATGTTAACCTGGTCTGTGGTTTAAAGGGCCAGTTCTAGTCTGTGGATGTTAACCTGGTCTGTGGTTTAAAGGGCCTATTCCATTCTGTGGATCTTAATGAACCTGGTCTGTGGTTTAAAGGGACAATTCCACTGTGGATGTTAACCTGGTCTGTGGTTTAAAGGGACAATTCCACTGTGGATGTTAACCTGGTCTGTGGTTTAAAGGGACAATTCCACTGTGGATGTTAACCTGGTCTGTGGTTTAAAGGGCCAGTTCTAGTCTGTGGATGTTCACCTGGTCTGTGGTTTAAAGGGACAATTCCACTGTGGATGTTAACCTGGTCTGTGGTTTAAAGGGCCAGTTCTAGTCTGTGGATGTTAACCTGGTCTGTGGTTTAAAGGGCCAGTTCTAGTCTGTGGATGTTAACCTGGTCTGTGGTTTAAAGGGCCAGTTCTAGTCTGTGGATGTTAACCTGGTCTGTGGTTTAAAGGGCCAGTTCTAGTCTGTGGATGTTAACCTGGTCTGTGGTTTAAAGGGCCAGTTCTAGTCTGTGGATGTTCACCTGGTCTGTGGTTTAAAGGGCCAGTTCTATTCTGTGGATGTTAACCTGGTCTGTGGTTTAAAGGGCCAATTCTAGTCTGTGGATGTTAACCTGGTCTGTGGTTTAAAGGGCCAGTTCTAGTCTGTGGATGTTAACCTGGTCTGTGGTTTAAAGGGACAATTCTAGTCTGTGGATGTTAACCTGGTCTGTGGTTTAAAGGGCCAGTTCTAGTCTGTGGATGTTAACCTGGTCTGTGGTTTAAAGGGCCTATTCCATTCTGTGGATCTTAATGAACCTGGTCTGTGGTTTAAAGGGAGAATTCCACTGTGGATGTTAACCTGGTCTGTGGTTTAAAGGGACAATTCCACTGTGGATGTTAACCTGGTCTGTGGTTTAAAGGGATAATTCCACTGTGGATGTTAACCTGGTCTGTGGTTTAAAGGGCCAGTTCTAGTCTGTGGATCTTAACCTGGTCTGTGGTTTAAAGGGCCAATTCCAGTCTGTGGATGTTAACCTGGTCTGTGGTTTAAAGGGCCAGTTCTAGTCTGTGGATGTTAACCTGGTCTGTGGTTTAAAGGGACAATTCTACTGTGGATGTTAACCTGGTCTGTGGTTTAAAGGGCCAGTTCTAGTCTGTGGATGTTAACCTGGTCTGTGGTTTAAAGGGCCTATTCCATTCTGTGGATTCTGTGGTTTAAAGGGACATTGGATGTTAACCTGGTCTGTGGTTTAAAGGGACAATTCCACTGTGGATGTTAACCTGGTCTGTGGTTTAAAGGGACAATTCCACTGTGGATGTTAACCTGGTCTGTGGTTTAAAGGGACAATTCCACTGTGGATGTTCACCTGGTCTGTGGTTTAAAGGGCCAGTTCTAGTCTGTGGATCTTAATTAACCTGGTCTGTGGTTTAAAGGGCCAATTCCAGTCTGTGGATGTTAACCTGGTCTGTGGTTTAAAGGGCCAGTTCTAGTCTGTGGATGTTAACCTGGTCTGTGGTTTAAAGGGACAATTCTACTGTGGATGTTAACCTGGTCTGTGGTTTAAAGGGCCAGTTCTAGTCTGTGGATGTTAACCTGGTCTGTGGTTTAAAGGGACAATTCTAGTCTGTTGATCTTAACCTGTTCCGTGGTTTAAAGGGACAATTCCACTGTGGATGTTAACCTGTTCTGTGGTTTAAAGGGACAATTCCACTGTGGATGTTAACCTGTTCTGTGGTTTAAAGGGACAATTCCACTGTGGATGTTAACCTGGTCTGTGGTTTAAAGGGACAATTCCACTGTGGATGTTAACCTGGTCTGTGGTTTAAAGGGACAATTCTAGTCTGTTGATCTTAACCTGTTCTGTGGTTTAAAGGGCCAGTTCTAGTCTGTGGATGTTAACCTGGTCTGTGGTTTAAAGGGCCAGTTCTAGTCTGTGGATGTTCACCTGGTCTGTGGTTTAAAGGGCCAGTTCTAGTCTGTGGATGTTAACCTGGTCTGTGGTTTAAAGGGACAGTTCTAGTCTGTGGATGTTAACCTGGTCTGTGGTTTAAAGGGCCAGTTCTAGTCTGTGGATGTTAACCTGGTCTGTTGTTTAAAGGGCCAGTTCTAGTCTGTGGATGTTAACCTGGTCTGTGGTTTAAAGGGACAATTCTAGTCTGTGGATGTTAACCTGGTCTGTGGTTTAAAGGGCCAGTTCTAGTCTGTGGATGTTAACCTGGTCTGTGGTTTAAAGGGACAATTCTACTGTGGATGTTAACCTGGTCTGTGGTTTAAAGGGCCAGTTCTAGTCTGTGGATGTTAACCTGGTCTGTGGTTTAAAGGGCCAGTTCTAGTCTGTGGATGTTAACCTGGTCTGTGGTTTAAAGGGCCAGTTCTAGTCTGTGGATGTTAACCTGGTCTGTGGTTTAAAGGGACAATTCCACTGTGGATGTTAACCTGGTCTGTGGTTTAAAGGGACAATTCCACTGTGGATGTTAACCTTGTCTGTGGTTTAAAGGGCCAGTTCTAGTCTGTGGAAGTTAACCTGGTCTGTGGTTTAAAGGACCAGTTCTAGTCTGTGGATGTTAACCAGGTCTGTGGTTTAAAGGGCCAATTCCACTGTGGATGTTAACCTGGTCTGTGGTTTAAAGGGCCAATTCCACTGTGGATGTTAACCTGGTCTGTGGTTTAAAGGGACAATTCCACTGTGGATGTTAACCTGGTCTGTGGTTTAAAGGGACAATTCCACTGTGGATGTTAACCTGGTCTGTGGTTTAAAGGGCCTATTCCAGTCTGTGGATCTTAATTAACCTGGTCTGCGGTTTAAAGGGCCAATTCCAGTCTGTGGATGTTAACCTGGTCTGTGGTTTAAAGGGCCAGTTCTAGTCTGTGGATGTTAACCTGGTCTGTGGTTTAAAGGGACAATTCTACTGTGGATGTTAACCTGGTCTGTGGTTTAAAGGGCCAGTTCTAGTCTGTGGATGTTAACCTGGTCTGTGGTTTAAAGGGCCTATTCCATTCTGTGGATCTTAATGAACCTGGTCTGTGGTTTAAAGGGAGAATTCCACTGTGGATGTTAACCTGGTCTGTGGTTTAAAGGGACAATTCCACTGTGGATGTTAACCTGGTCTGTGGTTTAAAGGGACAATTCCACTGTGGATGTTAACCTGGTCTGTGGTTTAAAGGGACAATTCTAGTCTGTTGATCTTAACCTTAACCAGTTCTAGTCTGTGGATGTTAACCTGGTCTGTGGTTTAAAGGGCCAGTTCTAGTCTGTGGATGTTAACCTGGTCTGTGGTTTAAAGGGCCAGTTCTAGTCTGGTCTGGTCTGGTTTAAAGGGACAGTTCTAGTCTGTGGATGTTAACCTGGTCTGTGGTTTAAAGGGCCAGTTCTAGTCTGTGGATGTTAACCTGGTCTGTGGTTTAAAGGGCCAGTTCTAGTCTGTGGATGTTAACCTGGTCTGTGGTTTAAAGGGACAATTCCACTGTGGATGTTAACCTGGTCTGTGGTTTAAAGGGACAATTCCAGTCTGTGGATGTTAACCTGGTCTGTGGTTTAAAGGGACAATTCCACTGTGGATGTTAACCTGGTCTGTGGTTTAAAGGGCCAGTTCTAGTCTGTGGATGTTAACCTGGTCTGTGGTTTAAAGGGCAATTCTAGTCTGTTGGTCTGTGGTTTAGGGACAATTCTGTGGATGTTAACCTGGTCTGTGGTTTAAAGGGCCAGTTCTAGTCTGTGGATGTTAACCTGGTCTGTGGTTTAAAGGGCCAGCTCTAGTCTGTGGATGTTAACCTGGTCTGTGGTTTAAAGGGCCAATTCTAGTCTGTGGATGTTAACCTGGTCTGTGGTTTAAAGGGCCATTCTCTGTGGGTGTTAACCTGGTCTGTGGTTTAAAGGGACAATTCCACTGTGGGTGTTAACCTGGTCTGTGGTTTAAAGGGCCAATTCCACTGTGGATGTTAACCTGGTCTGTGGTTTAAATGGCCTATTCCAGTCTGTGGATCTTAATGAACCTGGTCTGTGGTTTAAAGGGACAATTCCACTGTGGATGTTAACCTGTTCTGTGGTTTAAAGGGACAATTCCACTGTGGATGTTAACCTGGTCTATAGTTTAAAGGGACAATTCCACTGTGGATGTTAACCTGGTCTGTGGTTTAAAGGGACAATTCTAGTCTGTTGATCTTAACCTGTTCTGTGGTTTAAAGGGCCAGTTCTAGTCTGTTGATGTTAACCTGGTCTGTGGTTTAAAGGTACAATTCTACTGTGGATGTTAACCTGGTCTGTGGTTTAAAGGGCCAGTTCTAGTCTGTGGATGTTAACCTGGTCTGTGGTTTAAAGGGCCAATTCCACTGTGTGTGTTAACCTGGTCTGTGGTTTAAAGGGACAATTCCACTGTGGATGTTAACCTGGTCTGTGGTTTAAAGGGCCAATTCCACTGTGGATGTTAACCTGGTCTGTGGTTTAAAGGGCCAATTCCAGTCTGTGGATCTTAATTAACCTGGTCTGTGGTTTAAAGGGCCAATTCCAGTCTGTGGATGTTAACCTGGTCTGTGGTTTAAAGGGCCAGTTCTACTCTGTGGATGTTAACCTGGTCTGTGGTTTAAAGGGACAATTCTACTGTGGATGTTAACCTGGTCTGTGGTTTAAAGGGCCAGTTCTAGTATGTGGATGTTAACCTGGTCTGTGGTTTAAAGGGCCTATTCCAGTCTGTGGATCTTAATTAACCTGGTCTGTGGTTTAAAGGGACAATTCCACTGTGGATGTTAACCTGGTCTGCTGTTTAAAGGGACAATTCCACTGTGGATGTTAACCTGGTCTGTGGTTTAAAGGGCCAGTTCTAGTCTGTGGATGTTAACCTGGTCTGTGGTTTAAAGGGACAATTCCACTGTGGGTGTTAACCTGGTCTGTGGTTTAAAGGGACAATTCCACTGTGGGTGTTAACCTGGTCTGTGGTTTAAAGGGCCAATTCCACTGTGGATGTTAACCTGGTCTGTGGTTTAAAGGGCCTATTCCAGTCTGTGGATCTTAATGAACCTGGTCTGTGGTTTAAAGGGACAATTCCACTGTGGATGTTAACCTGTTCTGTGGTTTAAATGGACAATTCCACTGTGGATGTTAACCTGGTCTGTGGTTTAAAGGGACAATTCCACTGTGGATGTTAACCTGGTCTGTGGTTTAAAGGGACAATTCTAGTCTGTTGATCTTAACCTGTTCTGTGGTTTAAAGGGACAGTTCTAGTCTGTTGATGTTAACCTGGTCTGTGGTTTAAAGGTACAATTCTACTGTGGATGTTAACCTGGTCTGTGGTTTAAAGGGCCAGTTCTAGTCTGTGGATGTTAACCTGGTCTGTGGTTGTGGATGTTAACCTGGTCGGTGGTTTAAAGGTACAATTCTACTGTGGATGTTAACCTGGTCTGTGGTTTAAAGGGCCAGTTCTAGTCTGTGGATGTTCACCTAGTCTGTGGTTTAAAGGGCCAGTTCTAGTCTGTGGATGTTAACCTGGTCTGTGGTTTAAAGGGCCAGTTCTAGTCTGTGGATGTTAACCTGGTCGGTGGTTTAAAGGTACAATTCTACTGTGGATGTTAACCTGGTCTGTGGTTTAAAGGGCCAGTTCTAGTCTGTGGATGTTCACCTGGTCTGTGGTTTAAAGGGCCAGTTATATTCTGTGGATGTTAACCTGGTCTGTGGTTTAAAGGGCCAGTTCTAGTCTGTGGATGTTAACCTGGTCTGTGGTTTAAAGGGCCAGTTCTAGTCTGTGGATGTTAACCTGGTCTGTGGTTTAAAGGGCCAATTCCAATGTGGATGTTAACCTGGTCTGTGGTTTAAAGGGACAATTCCACTGTGGATGTTAACCTGGTCTGTGGTTTAAAGGGCCAATTCCACTGTGGATGTTAACCTGGTCTGTGGTTTAAAGGGCCAATTCCAGTCTGTGGATCTTAATTAACCTGGTCTGTGGTTTAAAGGGCCAATTCCAGTCTGTGGATGTTAACCTGGTCTGTGGTTTAAAGGGCCAGTTCTACTCTGTGGATGTTAACCTGGTCTGTGGTTTAAAGGGACAATTCTACTGTGGATGTTAACCTGGTCTGTGGTTTAAAGGGCCAGTTCTAGTCTGTGGATGTTAACCTGGTCTGTGGTTTAAAGGGCCTATTCCAGTCTGTGGATCTTAATTAACCTGGTCTGTGGTTTAAAGGGACCCACTGTGGATTCCTGTTCTGCTGTTTAAAGGGACAATTCTGTGGATGTTAACCTGGTCTGTGGTTTAAAGGGCCAGTTCTAGTCTGTGGATGTTAACCTGGTCTGTGGTTTAAAGGGACAATTCTACTGTGGATGTTAACCTGGTCTGTGGTTTAAAGGGACAATTCTACTGTGGATCCTGGTCTGTGGTTTAAAGGGCCAGTTCTAGTCTGTGGATGTTAACCTGGTCTGTGGTTTAAAGGGCCTATTCCAGTCTGTGGATCTTAATGAACCTGGTCTGTGGTTTAAAGGGACAATTCCACTGTGGATGTTAACCTGTTCTGTGGTTTAAAGGGACAATTCCACTGTGGATGTTAACCTGGTCTGTGGTTTAAAGGGACAATTCCACTGTGGATGTTAACCTGGTCTGTGGTTTAAAGGGCCAGTTCTAGTCTGTGGATGTTAACCTGGTCTGTGGTTTAAAGGGCCAGTTCTAGTCTGTGGATGTTCACCTGGTCTGTGGTTTAAAGGGCCAGTTATAGTCTGTGGATGTTAACCTGGTCTGTGGTTTAAAGGGCCAGTTCTAGTCTGTGGATGTTAACCTGGTCTGTTGTTTAAAGGGCGAGTTCTAGTCTGTGGATGTTAACCTGGTCTGTGGTTTAAAGGGATAATTCCACTGTGGATGTTAACCTGCTCTGTGGTTTAAAGGGCCAGTTCTAGTCTGTGGATGTTAACCTGGTCTGTGGTTTAAAGGGCCAGCTCTAGTCTGTGGATGTTAACCTGGTCTGTGGTTTAAAGGGCCAATTCTAGTCTGTGGATGTTAACCTGGTCTGTGGTTTAAAGGGCCTATTCCAGTCTGTGGATCTTAATTAACCTGGTCTGTGGTTTAAAGGTTTGTGGATGTTAACCTGGTCTGCTGTTTAAAGGGACAATTCCACTGTGGATGTTAACCTGGTCTGTGGTTTAAAGGGCCAGTTCTAGTCTGTGGATGTTAACCTGGTCTGTGGTTTAAAGGGACAATTCCACTGTGGATGTTAACCTGGTCTGTGGTTTAAAGGGACAATTCCACTGTGGATGTTAACCTGGTCTGTGGTTTAAAGGGCCAATTCCACTGTGGAGGTTAACCTGGTCTGTGGTTTAAAGGGCCAGTTCTAGTCTGTGGATGTTAACCTGGTCTGTGGTTTAAAGGGCCAGTTCTAGTCTGTGGATGTTAACCTGGTCTGTGGTTTAAAGGGCCAGTTCTAGTCTGTGGATGTTAACCTGGTCTGTGGTTTAAAGGGCCAGTTCTAGTCTGTGGATGTTAACCTGGTCTGTGGTTTAAAGGGCCAATTCCACTGTGGATGTTAACCTGGTCTGTGGTTTAAAGGGACAATTCCACTGTGGATGTTAACCTGGTCTGTGGTTTAAAGGGCCAATTCCACTGTGGATGTTAACCTGGTCTGTGGTTTAAAGGGCCAATTCCAGTCTGTGGATCTTAATTAACCTGGTCTGTGGTTTAAAGGGCCAATTCCAGTCTGTGGATGTTAACCTGGTCTGTGGTTTAAAGGGTCAGTTTTACTGTGGATGTTAACCTGGTCTGTGGTTTAAAGGGCCAGTTCTAGTCTGTGGATGTTAACCTGGTCTGTGGTTTAAAGGGCCTATTCCAGTCTGTGGATCTTAATTAACCTGGTCTGTGGTTTAAAGGGACAATTCCACTGTGGATGTTAACCTGGTCTGTGGTTTAAAGGGACAATTCCACTGTGGGTGTTAACCTGGTCTGTGGTTTAAAGGGCCAATTCCACTGTGGATGTTAACCTGGTCTGTGGTTTAAAGGGCCTATTCCAGTCTGTGGATCTTAATTAACCTGGTCTGTGGTTTAAAGGGCCAATTCCAGTCTGTGGATGTTAACCTGGTCTGTGGTTTAAAGGGCCAGTTCTAGTCTGTGGATGTTAACCTGGTCTGTGGTTTAAAGGGACAATTCTACTGTGGATGTTAACCTGGTCTGTGGTTTAAAGGGCCAGTTCTAGTCTGTGGATGTTAACCTGGTCTGTGGTTTAAAGGGCCTATTCCATTCTGTGGATCTTAATGAACCTGGTCTGTGGTTTAAAGGGACAATTCCACTGTGGATGTTAACCTGGTCTGTGGTTTAAAGGGACAATTCCACTGTGGATGTTAACCTGGTCTGTGGTTTAAAGGGACAATTCCACTGTGGATGTTAACCTGGTCTGTGGTTTAAAGGGCCAGTTCTAGTCTGTGGATCTTAACCTGTTCCGTGGTTTAAAGGGACAATTCCACTGTGGATGTTAACCTGGTCTGTGGTTTAAAGGGCCAATTCCAGTCTGTGGATGTTAACCTGGTCTGTGGTTTAAAGGGCCAGTTCTAGTCTGTGGATGTTAACCTGGTCTGTGGTTTAAAGGGACAATTCTACTGTGGATGTTAACCTGGTCTGTGGTTTAAAGGGCCAGTTCTAGTCTGTGGATGTTAACCTGGTCTGTGGTTTAAAGGGCCAGTTCTAGTCTGTGGATGTTAACCTGGTCGGTGGTTTAAAGGTACAATTCTACTGTGGATGTTAACCTGGTCTGTGGTTTAAAGGGCCAGTTCTAGTCTGTGGATGTTAACCTGGTCTGTGGTTTAAAGGGCCAGTTCTAGTCTGTGGATGTTAACCTGGTCTGTGGTTTAAAGGGCCAGTTCTAGTCTGTGGATGTTCACCTGGTCTGTGGTTTAAAGGGCCAGTTCTATTCTGTGGATGTTAACCTGGTCTGTGGTTTAAAGGGCCAGTTCTAGTCTGTGGATGTTAACCTGGTCTGTGGTTTAAAGGGCCAGTTCTAGTCTGTGGATGTTAACCTGGTCTGTGGTTTAAAGGGACAATTCCACTGTGGATGTTAACCTGGTCTGTGGTTTAAAGGGACAATTCCACTGTGGATGTTAACCTGGTCTGTGGTTTAAAGGGACAATTCCACTGTGGATGTTAACCTGGTCTGTGGTTTAAAGGGCCAATTCCAGTCTGTGGATGTTAACCTGGTCTGTGGTTTAAAGGGCCAATTCCAGTCTGTGGATGTTAACCTGGTCTGTGGTTTAAAGGGCCAGTTCTACTCTGTGGATGTTAACCTGGTCTGTGGTTTAAAGGGACAATTCTACTGTGGATGTTAACCTGGTCTGTGGTTTAAAGGGCCAGTTCTACTCTGTGGATGTTAACCTGGTCTGTGGTTTAAAGGGACAATTCCACTGTGGATGTTAACCTGGTCTGCTGTTTAAAGGGACAATTCCACTGTGGATGTTAACCTGGTCTGTGGTTTAAAGGGCCAGTTCTAGTCTGTGGATGTTAACCTGGTCTGTGGTTTAAAGGGACAATTCCACTGTGGGTGTTAACCTGGTCTGTGGTTTAAAGGGACAATTCTACTGTGGATGTTAACCTGGTCTGTGGTTTAAAGGGCCAGTTCTAGTCTGTGGATGTTAACCTGGTCTGTGGTTTAAAGGGCCTATTCCAGTCTGTGGATCTTAATGAACCTGGTCTGTGGTTTAAAGGGACAATTCTACTGTGGATGTTAACCTGTTCTGTGGTTTAAAGGGACAATTACACTGTGGATGTTAACCTGGTCTGTGGTTTAAAGGGACAATTCCACTGTGGATGTTAACCTGGTCTGTGGTTTAAAGGGACAATTCTAGTCTGTTGATATTAACCTGTTCCGTGGTTTAAAGGGCCAGTTCTAGTCTGTGGATGTTAACCTGGTCTGTGGTTTAAAGGGCCAGTTCTAGTCTGTGGATGTTCACCTGGTCTGTGGTTTAAAGGGCCAGTTATAGTCTGTGGATGTTAACCTGGTCTGTGGTTTAAAGGGACAATTCTAGTCTGTGGATGTTAACCTGGTCTGTGGTTTAAAGGGACAATTCCACTGTGGATGTTAACCTGGTCTGTGGTTTAAAGGGCCAGTTCTAGTCTGTGGATGTTAACCTGGTCTGTGGTTTAAAGGGCCAGTTCTAGTCTGTGGATGTTAACCTGGTCTGTGGTTTATTCTAGTCTGTGGATGTTAACCTGGTCTGTGGTTTAAAGGGACAATTCCACTGTGGATGTTAACCTGGTCTGTGGTTTAAAGGGCCAGTTCTAGTCTGTGGATGTTAACCTGGTCTGTGGTTTAAAGGGCAGTTCTAGTCTGTGGATGTTAACCTGGTCTGTGGTTTAAAGGGACCCACAGTTCTAGTCTGTGGATGTTAACCTGGTCTGTGGTTTAAAGGGCCAGTTCTAGTCTGTGGATGTTAACCTGGTCTGTGGTTTAAAGGGCCAATTCTAGTCTGTGGATGTTAACCTGGTCTGTGGTTTAAAGGGACAATTCCACTGTGGATGTTAACCTGGTCTGTGGTTTAAAGGGCCAGTTCTAGTCTGTGGATGTTAACCTGGTCTGTGGTTTAAAGGGCCTGTCTGTGGATGTTAACCTGGTCTGGTTTAAAGGGCCAATTCTAGTCTGTGGATGTTAACCTGGTCTGTGGTTTAAAGGGCCATTCTAGTCTGTGGATGTTAACCTGGTCTGTGGTTTAATGTTCACCTGGGCCAGTTCTAGTCTGTGGATGTTAACCTGGTCTGTGGTTTAAAGGGCCAGTTCTAGTCTGTGGATGTTAACCTGGTCTGTGGTTTAAAGGGCCAGTTCTAGTCTGTGGATGTTAACCTGGTCTGTGGTTTAAAGGGACAATTCTACTGTGGATGTTAACCTGGTCTGTGGTTTAAAGGGCCAATTCCACTGTGGATGTTAACCTGGTCTGTGGTTTAAAGGGCCTATTCCAGTCTGTGGATCTTAATTAACCTGGTCTGTGGTTTAAAGGGCCAATTCCAGTCTGTGGATGTTAACCTGGTCTGTGGTTTAAAGGGCCAGTTCTACTCTGTGGATGTTAACCTGGTCTGTGGTTTAAAGGGACAATTCTACTGTGGATGTTAACCTGGTCTGTGGTTTAAAGGGCCAATTCCACTGTGGATGTTAACCTGGTCTGTGGTTTAAAGGGACAATTCTAGTCTGTTGATCTTAACCTGTTCCGTGGTTTAAAGGGACAATTCCACTGTGGATGTTAACCTGTTCTGTGGTTTAAAGGGACAATTCCACTGTGGATGTTAACCTGGTCTGTGGTTTAAAGGGACAATTCCACTGTGGATGTTAACCTGGTCTGTGGTTTAAAGGGACAATTCTACTGTGGATGTTAACCTGGTCTGTGGTTTAAAGGGCCAGTTCTACTCTGTGGATGTTAACCTGGTCTGTGGTTTAAAGGGACAATTCTAGTCTGTGGATGTTAACCTGGTCTGTGGTTTAAAGGGCCATTCCAGTCTGTGGATGTTAACCTGGTCTGTGGTTTAAAGGGACAATTCTACTGTGGATGTTAACCTGGTCTGTGGTTTAAAGGGCCAATTCCACTGTGGATGTTAACCTGGTCTGTGGTTTAAAGGGACAATTCCACTGTGGATGTTAACCTGGTCTGTGGTTTAAAGGGACAATTCTAGTCTGTGGATGTTAACCTGGTCTGTGGTTTAAAGGGACATTCTACTGTGGATGTTAACCTGGTCTGTGGTTTAAAGGGCCAATTCTAGTCTGTGGATGTTAACCTGGTCTGTGGTTTAAAGGGCCAATTATAGTCTGTGGATGTTAACCTGGTCTGTGGTTTAAAGGGACCAGTTCTAGTCTGTGGATGTTAACCTGGTCTGTGGTTTAAAGGGCCATTCTACTGTGGATGTTAACCTGGTCTGTGGTTTAAAGGGCCAGTTCTAGTCTGTGGATGTTAACCTGGTCTGTGGTTTAAAGGGCCAGTTCTAGTCTGTGGATGTTCACCTGGTCTGTGGTTTAAAGGGCCAGTTCTAGTCTGTGGATGTTAACCTGGTCTGTGGTTTAAAGGGACAATTCCACTGTTTAAAGGGCCAGTTCTAGTCTGTGGATGTTAACCTGGTCTGTGGTTTAAAGGGCAAGTTCTAGTCTGTGGATGTTAATGAACCTGGTCTGTGGTTTAAAGGGACAATTCCACAGTGGATGTTAACCTGGTCTGTGGTTTAAAGGGCCAGTTCTATTCTGTGGATGTTAACCTGGTCTGTGGTTTAAAGGGCCAGTTCTAGTCTGTGGATGTTAACCTGGTCTGTGGTTTAAAGGGACAATTCTAGTCTGTGGATGTTAACCTGGTCTGTGGTTTAAAGGGACAATTCCACTGTGGATGTTAACCTGGTCTGTGGTTTAAAGGGCCAGTTCTAGTCTGTGGATGTTAACCTGGTCTGTGGTTTAAAGGGCAAGTTCTAGTCTGTGGATGTTAACCTGGTCTGTGGTTTAAAGGGCCAATTCTAGTCTGTGGATGTTAACCTGGTCTGTGGTTTAAAGGGCCTATTCCAGTCTGTGGATCTTAATTAACCTGGTCTGTGGTTTAAAGGGACAATTCCACTGTGGATGTTAACCTGGTCTGCTGTTTAAAGGGACAATTCCACTGTGGATGTTAACCTGGTCTGTGGTTTAAAGGGCCAGTTCTAGTCTGTGGATGTTAACCTGGTCTGTGGTTTAAAGGCCAGTTCTAGTCTGTGGATGTTAACCTGGTCTGTGGTTTAAAGGGCCAATTCCACTGTGGATGTTAACCTGGTCTGTGGTTTAAAGGGACAATTCCACTGTGGGTGTTAACCTGGTCTGTGGTTTAAAGGGCCAATTCCACTGTGGATGTTAACCTGGTCTGTGGTTTAAAGGGCCTATTCCAGTCTGTGGATCTTAATGAACCTGGTCTGTGGTTTAAAGGGACAATTCCACTGTGGATGTTAACCTGTTCTGTGGTTTAAAGGGACAATTCCACTGTGGATGTTAACCTGGTCTGTGGTTTAAAGGGACAATTCCACTGTGGATGTTAACCTGGTCTGTGGTTTAAAGGGCCAGTTCTAGTCTGTGGATGTTCACCTGGTCTGTGGTTTAAAGGGACAATTCCACTGTGGATGTTAACCTGGTCTGTGGTTTAAAGGGACAATTCTAGTCTGTTGATCTTAACCTGGTCTGTAGTTTAAAGGGCCAGTTCTAGTCTGTGGATGTTAACCTGGTCTGTGGTTTAAAGGGCCAGTTCTAGTCTGTGGGTGTTAACCTGGTCTGTGGTTTAAAGGGACATTTCTAGTCTGTGGATGTTAACCTGGTCTGTGGTTTAAAGGGCCAGTTCTAGTCTGTGGATTTTAACCTGGTCTGTTGTTTAAAGGGCCAGTTCTAGTCTGTGGATGTTAACCTGGTCTGTGGTTTAAAGATCCAGTTGTAGTCTGTGGATGTTAACCTGGTCTGTGGTTTAAAGCGACAATTCTAGTCTGTGGATGTTAACCTGGTCTGTGGTTTAAAGGGACAATTCTAGTCTGTGGATGTTAACCTGGTCTGTGGTTTAAAGGGACAATTCTAGTCTGTGGATGTTAACCTGGTCTGTGGTTTAAAGGGACAATTCCACTGTGGATGTTAACCTGGTCTGTGGTTTAAAGGGCCAGTTCTATTCTGTGGATGTTAACCTGGTCTGTGGTTTAAAGGGCCAGTTCTAGTCTGTGGATGTTAACCTGGTCTGTGGTTTAAAGGGACAATTCTAGTCTGTGGATGTTAACCTGGTCTGTGGTTTAAAGGGACAATTCCACTGTGGATGTTAACCTGGTCTGTGGTTTAAAGGGCCAGTTCTAGTCTGTGGATGTTAACCTGGTCTGTGGTTTAAAGGGCCAGTTCTAGTCTGTGGATGTTAACCTGGTCTGTGGTTTAAAGGGCCTATTCCAGTCTGTGGATCATAATTAACCTGGTCTGTGGTTTAAAGGGACAATTCCACTGTGGATGTTAACCTGGTCTGCTGTTTAAAGGGACAATTCCACTGTGGATGTTAACCTGGTCTGTGGTTTAAAGGGCCAGTTCTAGTCTGTGGATGTTAACCTGGTCTGTGTTTAAAGGGCCATTCTTAATGTTAACCTGGTCTGTGGTTTAAAGGGCCAATTCCACTGTGGATGTTAACCTGGTCTGTGGTTTAAAGGGACAATTCCACTGTGGATGTTAACCTGGTCTGTGGTTTAAAGGGACAATTCCACTGTGGATGTTAACCTGGTCTGTGGTTTAAAGGGCCAATTCCATGTTAACTGTGGGTTTAAAGGGCCAATTCCACTGTGGATGTTAACCTGGTCTGTGGTTTAAAGGGACAATTCCACTGTGGATGTTAACCTGGTCTGTGGTTTAAAGGGACAATTCCACTGTGGATGTTAACCTGGTCTGTGGTTTAAAGGGACAATTCCACTGTGGATGTTAACCTGGTCTGTGGTTTAAAGGGACAATTCCAGTCTGTGGATGTTAACCTGGTCTGTGGTTTAAAGGGCCAGTTCTAGTCTGTGGATGTTAACCTGGTCTGTGGTTTAAAGGTACAATTCTACTGTGGATGTTAACCTGGTCTGTGGTTTAAAGGGCCAGTTCTAGTCTGTGGATGTTAACCTGGTCTGTGGTTTAAAGGGACAATTCCACTGTGGATGTTAACCTGGTCTGTGGTTTAAAGGGCCAGTTCTAGTCTGTGGATGTTAACCTGGTCTGTGGTTTAAAGGGCCAGCTCTAGTCTATGGATGTTAACCTGGTCTGTGGTTTAAAGGGCCAATTCTAGTCTGTGGATGTTAACCTGGTCTGTGGTTTAAAGGGCCTATTCCAGTCTGTGGATCTTAATTAACCTGGTCTGTGGTTTAAAGGGACAATTCCACTGTGGATGTTAACCTGGTCTGCTGTTTAAAGGGACAATTCCACTGTGGATGTTAACCTGGTCTGTGGTTTAAAGGGCCAGTTCTAGTCTGTGGATGTTAACCTGGTCTGTGGTTTAAAGGGCCAGTTCTAGTCTGTGGATGTTAACCTGGTCTGTGGTTTAAAGGGCCAATTCCACTGTGGATGTTAACCTGGTCTGTGGTTTAAAGGGCCTATTCCAGTCTGTGGATCTTAATGAACCTGGTCTGTGGTTTAAAGGGACAATTCCACTGTGGATGTTAACCTGTTCTGTGGTTTAAAGGGACAATTACACTGTGGATGTTAACCTGGTCTGTGGTTTAAAGGGACAATTCCACTGTGGATGTTAACCTGGTCTGTGGTTTAAAGGGCCAGTTCTAGTCTGTGGATGTTCACCTGGTCTGTGGTTTAAAGGGACAATTCCACTGTGGATGTTAACCTGGTCTGTGGTTTAAAGGGACAATTCTAGTCTGTTGATCTTAACCTGTTCCGTGGTTTAAAGGGCCAGTTCTAGTCTGTGGATGTTAACCTGGTCTGTGGTTTAAAGGGCCAGTTCTAGTCTGTGGATGTTAACCTGGTCTGTGGTTTAAAGGGACAGTTCTAGTCTGTGGATGTTAACCTGGTCTGTGGTTTAAAGGGCCAGTTCTAGTCTGTGGATGTTAACCTGGTCTGTTGTTTAAAGGGCCAGTTCTAGTCTGTGGATGTTAACCTGGTCTGTGGTTTAAAGGGACAATTCTAGTCTGTGGATGTTAACCTGGTCTGTGGTTTAAAGGGACAATTCTAGTCTGTGGATGTTAACCTGGTCTGTGGTTTAAAGGGACAATTCCACTGTGGATGTTAACCTGGTCTGTGGTTTAAAGGGCCAGTTCTAGTCTGAGGATGTTAACCTGGTCTGTGGTTTAAAGGGACAATTCTAGTCTGTGGATGTTAACCTGGTCTGTGGTTTAAAGGGACAATTCCACTGTGGATGTTAACCTGCTCTGTGGTTTAAAGGGCCAGTTCTAGTCTGTGGATGTTAACCTGGTCTGTGGTTTAAAGGGCCAATTCTAGTCTGTGGATGTTAACCTGGTCTGTGGTTTAAAGGGCCTATTCCAGTCTGTGGATCTTAATTAACCTGGTCTGTGGTTTAAAGGGACAATTCCACTGTGGATGTTAACCTGGTCTGCTGTTTAAAGGGACAATTCCACTGTGGATGTTAACCTGGTCTGTGGTTTAAAGGGCCAGTTCTAGTCTGTGGATGTTAACCTGGTCTGTGTTTAAAGGGCCAGTTCTAGTCTGTGGATGTTAACCTGGTCTGTGGTTTAAAGGGCCAATTCCACTGTGGATGTTAACCTGGTCTGTGGTTTAAAGGGACAATTCCACTGTGGATGTTAACCTGGTCTGTGGTTTAAAGGGCCAATTCCACTGTGGATGTTAACCTGGTCTGTGGTTTAAAGGGAGAATTCCATTGTGGATGTTAACCTGGTCTGTGGTTTAAAGGGACAATTCCACTGTGGATGTTAACCTGGTCTGTGGTTTAAAGGGACAGTTCTAGTCTGTGGATGTTAACCTGGTCTGTGGTTTAAAGGGCCAGTTCTAGTCTGTGGATGTTAACCTGGTCTGTTGTTTAAAGGGCCAGTTCTAGTCTGTGGATGTTAACCTGGTCTGTGGTTTAAAGGGCCAGTTCTAGTCTGTGGATGTTAACCTGGTCTGTTGTTTAAAGGGCCAGTTCTAGTCTGTGGATGTTAACCTGGTCTGTGGTTTAAAGGGACAATTCTAGTCTGTGGATGTTAACCTGGTCTGTGGTTTAAAGGGACAATTCTAGTCTGTGGATGTTAACCTGGTCTGTGGTTTAAAGGGACAATTCCACTGTGGATGTTAACCTGGTCTGTGGTTTAAAGGGCCAGTTCTATTCTGTGGATGTTAACCTGGTCTGTGGTTTAAAGGGCCAGTTCTAGTCTGTGGATGTTAACCTGGTCTGTGGTTTAAAGGGCCAGTTCTAGTCTGTGGATGTTAACCTGGTCTGTGGTTTAAAGGGACAATTCTAGTCTGTGGATGTTAACCTGGTCTGTGGTTTAAAGGGACAATTCCACTGTGGATGTTAACCTGGTCTGTGGTTTAAAGGGCCAGTTCTAGTCTGTGGATGTTAACCTGGTCTGTGGTTTAAAGGGCCAGTTCTAGTCTGTGGATGTTAACCTGGTCTGTGGTTTAAAGGGACAATTCTAGTCTGTGGATGTTAACCTGGTCTGTGGTTTAAAGGGCCTATTCCAGTCTGTGGATCTTAATTAACCTGGTCTGTGGTTTAAAGGGACAATTCCACTGTGGATGTTAACCTGGTCTGCTGTTTAAAGGGACAATTCCACTGTGGATGTTAACCTGGTCTGTGGTTTAAAGGGCCAGTTCTAGTCTGTGGATGTTAACCTGGTCTGTGTTTAAAGGGCCAGTTCTAGTCTGTGGATGTTAACCTGGTCTGTGGTTTAAAGGGCCAATTCCACTGTGGATGTTAACCTGGTCTGTGGTTTAAAGGGACAATTCCACTGTGGATGTTAACCTGGTCTGTGGTTTAAAGGGCCAATTCCACTGTGGATGTTAACCTGGTCTGTGGTTTAAAGGGACAATTCCACTGTGGATGTTAACCTGGTCTGTGGTTTAAAGGGACAATTCCAGTCTGTGGATGTTAACCTGGTCTGTGGTTTAAAGGGCCAATTCCAGTCTGTGGATGTTAACCTGGTCTGTGGTTTAAAGGGCCAGTTCTAGTCTGTGGATGTTAACCTGGTCTGTGGTTTAAAGGTACAATTCTACTGTGGATGTTAACCTGGTCTGTGGTTTAAAGGGACAATTCCACTGTGGATGTTAACCTGGTCTGTGGTTTAAAGGGCCAGTTCTAGTCTGTGTATGTTAACCTGGTCTGTGGTTTAAAGGGCCAATTCTAGTCTGTGGATGTTAACCTGGTCTGTGGTTTAAAGGGCCAGCTCTAGTCTGTGGATGTTAACCTGGTCTGTGGTTTAAAGGGCCAATTCTAGTCTGTGGATGTTAACCTGGTCTGTGGTTTAAAGGGACAATTCTAGTCTGTGGATGTTAACCTGGTCTGTGGTTTAAAGGGACAATTCCACTGTGGATGTTAACCTGGTCTGTGGTTTAAAGGGCCAGTTCTAGTCTGTGGATGTTAACCTGGTCTGTGGTTTAAAGGGCCAGTTCTAGTCTGTGGATGTTAACCTGGTCTGTGGTTTAAAGGGACAATTCTAGTCTGTGGATGTTAACCTGGTCTGTGGTTTAAAGGGCCTATTCCAGTCTGTGGATCTTAATTAACCTGGTCTGTGGTTTAAAGGGACAATTCCACTGTGGATGTTAACCTGGTCTGCTGTTTAAAGGGACAATTCCACTGTGGATGTTAACCTGGTCTGTGGTTTAAAGGGCCAGTTCTAGTCTGTGGATGTTAACCTGGTCTGTGTTTAAATGGCCAGTTCTAGTCTGTGGATGTTAACCTGGTCTGTGGTTTAAAGGGCCAATTCCACTGTGGATGTTAACCTGGTCTGTGGTTTAAAGGGACAATTCCACTGTGGATGTTAACCTGGTCTGTGGTTTAAAGGGCCAATTCCACTGTGGATGTTAACCTGGTCTGTGGTTTAAAGGGACAATTCCACTGTGGATGTTAACCTGGTCTGTGGTTTAAAGGGACAATTCCAGTCTGTGGATGTTAACCTGGTCTGTGGTTTAAAGGGCCAATTCCAGTCTGTGGATGTTAACCTGGTCTGTGGTTTAAAGGGCCAGTTCTAGTCTGTGGATGTTAACCTGGTCTGTGGTTTAAAGGTACAATTCTACTGTGGATGTTAACCTGGTCTGTGGTTTAAAGGGACAATTCCACTGTGGATGTTAACCTGGTCTGTGGTTTAAAGGGCCAGTTCTAGTCTGTGTATGTTAACCTGGTCTGTGGTTTAAAGGGCCAATTCTAGTCTGTGGATGTTAACCTGGTCTGTGGTTTAAAGGGCCAGCTCTAGTCTGTGGATGTTAACCTGGTCTGTGGTTTAAAGGGCCAATTCTAGTCTGTGGATGTTAACCTGGTCTGTGGTTTAAAGGGACAATTCTAGTCTGTGGATGTTAACCTGGTCTGTGGTTTAAAGGGACAATTCCACTGTGGATGTTAACCTGGTCTGTGGTTTAAAGGGCCAGTTCTAGTCTGTGGATGTTAACCTGGTCTGTGGTTTAAAGGGACAATTCTAGTCTGTGGATGTTAACCTGGTCTGTGGTTTAAAGGGACAATTCCACTGTGGATGTTAACCTGGTCTGTGGTTTAAAGGGCCAGTTCTAGTCTGTGTATGTTAACCTGGTCTGTGGTTTAAAGGTACAATTCTACTGTGGATGTTAACCTGGTCTGTGGTTTAAAGGGCCAGTTCTAGTCTGTGGATGTTAACCTGGTCTGTGGTTTAAAGGGACAATTCCACTGTGGATGTTAACCTGGTCTGTGGTTTAAAGGGCCAGTTCTAGTCTGTGGATGTTAACCTGGTCTGTGGTTTAAAGGGCCAGCTCTAGTCTGTGGATGTTAACCTGGTCTGTGGTTTAAAGGGCCAATTCTAGTCTGTGGATGTTAACCTGGTCTGTGGTTTAAAGGGCCTATTCCAGTCTGTGGATCTTAATTAACCTGGTCTGTGGTTTAAAGGGACAATTCCACTGTGGATGTTAACCTGGTCTGCTGTTTAAAGGGACAATTCCACCGTGGATGTTAACCTGGTCTGTGGTTTAAAGGGCCAGTTCTAGTCTGTGGATGTTAACCTGGTCTGTGGTTTAAAGGGCCAGTTCTAGTCTGTGGATGTTAACCTGGTCTGTGGTTTAAAGGGCCAATTCCACTGTGGATGTTAACCTGGTCTGTGGTTTAAAGGGACAATTCCACTGTGGATGTTAACCTGGTCTGTGGTTTAAAGGGCCAGTTCTAGTCTGTGGATGTTAACCTGGTCTGTGGTTTAAAGGGACAATTCTAGTCTGTGGATGTTAACCTGGTCTGTGGTTTAAAGGGCCTATTCCAGTCTGTGGATCTTAATTAACCTGGTCTGTGGTTTAAAGGGACAATTCCACTGTGGATGTTAACCTGGTCTGCTGTTTAAAGGGACAATTCCACTGTGGATGTTAACCTGGTCTGTGGTTTAAAGGGACAATTCCACTGTGGATGTTAACCTGGTCTGTGGTTTAAAGGGCCAATTCCACTGTGGATGTTAACCTGGTCTGTGGTTTAAAGGGACAATTCCACTGTGGATGTTAACCTGGTCTGTGGTTTAAAGGGACAATTCCACTGTGGATGTTAACCTGGTCTGTGGTTTAAAGGGACAGTTCTAGTCTGTGGATGTTAACCTGGTCTGTGGTTTAAAGGGCCAGTTCTAGTCTGTGGATGTTAACCTGGTCTGTTGTTTAAAGGGCCAGTTCTAGTCTGTGGATGTTAACCTGGTCTGTGGTTTAAAGGGCCAGTTCTAGTCTGTGGATGTTAACCTGGTCTGTTGTTTAAAGGGCCAGTTCTAGTCTGTGGATGTTAACCTGGTCTGTGGTTTAAAGGGACAATTCTAGTCTGTGGATGTTAACCTGGTCTGTGGTTTAAAGGGACAATTCTAGTCTGTGGATGTTAACCTGGTCTGTGGTTTAAAGGGACAATTCCACTGTGGATGTTAATCTGTGGTTTAAAGGGCCAGTTCTATTCTGTGGATGTTAACCTGGTCTGTGGTTTAAAGGGCCAGTTCTAGTCTGTGGATGTTAACCTGGTCTGTGGTTTAAAGGGACAATTCTAGTCTGTGGATGTTAACCTGGTCTGTGGTTTAAAGGGACAATTCCACTGTGGATGTTAACCTGGTCTGTGGTTTAAAGGGCCAGTTCTAGTCTGTGGATGTTAACCTGGTCTGTGGTTTAAAGGGCAAGTTCTAGTCTGTGGATGTTAACCTGGTCTGTGGTTTAAAGGGCCAATTCTAGTCTGTGGATGTTAACCTGGTCTGTGGTTTAAAGGGCCTATTCCAGTCTGTGGATCTTAATTAACCTGGTCTGTGGTTTAAAGGGACAATTCCACTGTGGATGTTAACCTGGTCTGCTGTTTAAAGGGACAATTCCACTGTGGATGTTAACCTGGTCTGTGGTTTAAAGGGCCAGTTCTAGTCTGTGGATGTTAACCTGGTCTGTGGTTTAAAGGGCCAGTTCTAGTCTGTGGATGTTAACCTGGTCTGTGGTTTAAAGGGACAATTCCACTGTGGATGTTAACCTGGTCTGTGGTTTAAAGGGACAATTCCACTGTGGATGTTAACCTGGTCTGTGGTTTAAAGGGCCAATTCCACTGTGGATGTTAACCTGGTCTGTGGTTTAAAGGGCCTATTCCAGTCTGTGGATCTTAATGAACCTGGTCTGTGGTTTAAAGGGACAATTCCACTGTGGATGTTAACCTGTTCTGTGGTTTAAAGGGACAATTCCACTGTGGATGTTAACCTGGTCTGTGGTTTAAAGGGACAATTCCACTGTGGATGTTAACCTGGTCTGTGGTTTAAAGGGCCAGTTCTAGTCTGTGGATGTTCACCTGGTCTGTGGTTTAAAGGGACAATTCCACTGTGGATGTTAACCTGGTCTGTGGTTTAAAGGGCCAGTTCTAGTCTGTGGATGTTAACCTGGTCTGTGGTTTAAAGGGACAATTCCACTGTGGATGTTAACCTGGTCTGTGGTTTAAAGGGACAATTCCACTGTGGATGTTAACCTGGTCTGTGGTTTAAAGGGCCAATTCCAGTCTGTGGATGTTAACCTGGTCTGTGGTTTAAAGGGCCAGTTCAGGTCTGTGGATGTTAACCTGGTCTGTGGTTTAAAGGTACAATTCTACTGTGGATGTTAACCTGGTCTGTGGTTTAAAGGGCCAGTTCTAGTCTGTGGATGTTAACCTGGTCTGTGGTTTAAAGGGACAATTCCACTGTGGATGTTAACCTGGTCTGTGGTTTAAAGGGCCAGTTCTAGTCTGTGGATGTTAACCTGGTCTGTGGTTTAAAGGGCCAGCTCTAGTCTGTGGATGTTAACCTGGTCTGTGGTTTAAAGGGCCAATTCTAGTCTGTGGATGTTAACCTGGTCTGTGGTTTAAAGGGCCTATTCCAGTCTGTGGATCTTAATTAACCTGGTCTGTGGTTTAAAGGGACAATTCCACTGTGGATGTTAACCTGGTCTGCTGTTTAAAGGGACAATTCCACTGTGGATGTTAACCTGGTCTGTGGTTTAAAGGGCCAGTTCTAGTCTGTGGATGTTAACCTGGTCTGTGGTTTAAAGGGCCAGTTCTAGTCTGTGGATGTTAACCTGGTCTGTGGTTTAAAGGGCCAATTCCACTGTGGATGTTAACCTGGTCTGTGGTTTAAAGGGACAATTCCACTGTGGGTGTTAACCTGGTCTGTGGTTTAAAGGGCCAATTCCACTGTGGATGTTAACCTGGTCTGTGGTTTAAATGGCCTATTCCAGTCTATGGATCTTAATGAACCTGGTCTGTGGTTTAAAGGGACAATTCCACTGTGGATGTTAACCTGTTCTGTGGTTTAAAGGGACAATTACACTGTGGATGTTAACCTGGTCTGTGGTTTAAAGGGACAATTCCACTGTGGATGTTAACCTGGTCTGTGGTTTAAAGGGCCAGTTCTAGTCTGTGGATGTTCACCTGGTCTGTGGTTTAAAGGGACAATTCCACTGTGGATGTTAACCTGGTCTGTGGTTTAAAGGGACAATTATAGTCTGTTGATCTTAACCTGTTCTGTGGTTTTAACCTGGTTCTGTCTGGGATGTTAAAGGTTTAAAGGGCCAGTTCTAGTCTGTGGGTGTTAACCTGGTCTGTGGTTTAAAGGGACAGTTCTAGTCTGTGGATGTTAACCTGGTCTGTGGTTTAAAGGGCCAGTTCTAGTCTGTGGATTTTAACCTGGTCTGTTGTTTAAAGGGCCAGTTCTAGTCTGTGGATGTTAACCTGATCTGTGGTTTAAAGGGACAATTCTAGTCTGTGGATGTTAACCTGGTCTGTGGTTTAAAGGGACAATTCTAGTCTGTGGATGTTAACCTGGTCTGTGGTTTAAAGGGACAATTCCACTGTGGATGTTAACCTGGTCTGTGGTTTAAAGGGCCAGTTCTAGTCTGTGGATGTTAACCTGGTCTGTGGTTTAAAGGGACAATTCTAGTCTGTGGATGTTAACCTGGTCTGTGGTTTAAAGGGCCAATTCCACTGTGGATGTTAACCTGGTCTGTGGTTTAAAGGGACAATTCCACTGTGGATGTTAACCTGGTCTGTGGTTTAAAGGGACAATTCCACTGTGGATGTTAACCTGGTCTGTGGTTTAAAGGGACAGTTCTAGTCTGTGGATGTTAACCTGGTCTGTGGTTTAAAGGGCCAGTTCTAGTCTGTGGATGTTAACCTGGTCTGTTGTTTAAAGGGCCAGTTCTAGTCTGTGGATGTTAACCTGGTCTGTGGTTTAAAGGGCCAGTTCTAGTCTGTGGATGTTAACCTGGTCTGTGGTTTAAAGGGACAATTCTAGTCTGTGGATGTTAACCTGGTCTGTGGTTTAAAGGGACAATTCCACTGTGGATGTTAACCTGGTCTGTGGTTTAAAGGGCCAGTTCTATTCTGTGGATGTTAACCTGGTCTGTGGTTTAAAGGGCCAGTTCTAGTCTGTGGATGTTAACCTGGTCTGTGGTTTAAAGGGACAATTCTAGTCTGTGGATGTTAACCTGGTCTGTGGTTTAAAGGGACAATTCCACTGTGGATGTTAACCTGGTCTGTGGTTTAAGTTCTAGTCTGTGGATGTTAACCTGGTCTGTGGTTTAAAGGGCCAGTTCTAGTCTGTGGATGTTAACCTGGTCTGTGGTTTAAAGGGACAATTCTAGTCTGTGGATGTTAACCTGGTCTGTGGTTTAAAGGGCCTATTCCAGTCTGTGGATCTTAATTAACCTGGTCTGTGGTTTAAAGGGACAATTCCACTGTGGATGTTAACCTGGTCTGCTGTTTAAAGGGACAATTCCACTGTGGATGTTAACCTGGTCTGTGGTTTAAAGGGCCAGTTCTAGTCTGTGGATGTTAACCTGGTCTGTGTTTAAAGGCCAGTTCTAGTCTGTGGATGTTAACCTGGTCTGTGGTTTAAAGCCAATTCCACTGTGGATGTTAACCTGGTCTGTGGTTTAAAGGGCCCTGGTCTATGGTTTAAAGGGCCAATTCCACTGTGGATGTTAACCTGGTCTGTGGTTTAAAGGGACAATTCCACTGTGGATTTAACCTGGTCTGTGGTTTAAAGGGACAATTCCAGTCTGTGGATGTTAACCTGGTCTGTGGTTTAAAGGGCCAATTCCAGTCTGTGGATGTTAACCTGGTCTGTGGTTTAATTCTAGTCTGTGGATGTTAACCTGGTCTGTGGTTTAAAGGGACAATTCTACTGTGGATGTTAACCTGGTCTGTGGTTTAAAGGGCCAGTTCTAGTCTGTGGATGTTAACCTGGTCTGTGGTTTAAAGGTACAATTCTAGTCTGTGGATGTTAACCTGGTCTGTGGTTTAAAGGGACAATTCCACTGTGGATGTTAACCTGGTCTGTGGTTTAAAGGGCCTATTCCAGTCTGTGGATCTTAATTAACCTGGTCTGTGGTTTAAAGGGACAATTCCACTGTGGATGTTAACCACTGTGGACAATTCCACTGTGTTAACCTGGTCTGTGGTTTAAAGGGCCAGTTCTAGTCTGTGGATGTTAACCTGGTCTGTGGTTTAAAGGGCCAATTCCACTGTGGATGTTAACCTGGTCTGTGGTTTAAAGGGACAATTCCAGTCTGTGGATGTTAACCTGGTCTGTGGTTTAAAGGGCCAATTCCACTGTGGATGTTAACTGGTCTGGGTTTAAATGGACAATTCCACTGTGGATGTTAACCTGGTCTGTGGTTTAAAGGGACAATTCCACTGTGGATGTTAACCTGGTCTGTGGTTTAAAGGGACAGTTCTAGTCTGTGGATGTTAACCTGGTCTGTGGTTTAAAGGGCCAGTTCTAGTCTGTGGATGTTAACCTGGTCTGTTGTTTAAAGGGCCAGTTCTTCTGTGGATGTTAACCTGGTCTGTGGTTTAAAGGGCCAGTTCTAGTCTGTGGATGTTAACCTGGTCTGTGGTTTAAAGGGACAATTCTAGTCTGTGGATGTTAACCTGGTCTGTGGTTTAAAGGGACAATTCCACTGTGGATGTTAACCTGGTCTGTGGTTTAAAGGGCCAGTTCTATTCTGTGGATGTTAACCTGGTCTGTGGTTTAAAGGGCCAGTTCTAGTCTGTGGATGTTAACCTGGTCTGTGGTTTAAAGGGACAATTCTAGTCTGTGGATGTTAACCTGGTCTGTGGTTTAAAGGGACAATTCCACTGTGGATGTTAACCTGGTCTGTGGTTTAAAGGGCCAGTTCTAGTCTGTGGATGTTAACCTGGTCTGTGGTTTAAAGGGCCAGTTCTAGTCTGTGGATGTTAACCTGGTCTGTGGTTTAAAGGGACAATTCTAGTCTGTGGATGTTAACCTGGTCTGTGGTTTAAAGGGCCTATTCCAGTCTGTGGATCTTAATTAACCTGGTCTGTGGTTTAAAGGGACAATTCCACTGTGGATGTTAACCTGGTCTGCTGTTTAAAGGGACAATTCCACTGTGGATGTTAACCTGGTCTGTGGTTTAAAGGGCCAGTTCTAGTCTGTGGATGTTAACCTGGTCTGTGTTTAAATGGCCAGTTCTAGTCTGTGGATGTTAACCTGGTCTGTGGTTTAAAGGGCCAATTCCACTGTGGATGTTAACCTGGTCTGTGGTTTAAAGGGACAATTCCACTGTGGATGTTAACCTGGTCTATGGTTTAAAGGGCCAATTCCACTGTGGATGTTAACCTGGTCTGTGGTTTAAAGGGACAATTCCACTGTGGATGTTAACCTGGTCTGTGGTTTAAAGGGACAATTCCAGTCTGTGGATGTTAACCTGGTCTGTGGTTTAAAGGGCCAATTCCAGTCTGTGGATGTTAACCTGGTCTGTGGTTTAAAGGGCCAGTTCTAGTCTGTGGATGTTAACCTGGTCTGTGGTTTAAAGGTACAATTCTACTGTGGATGTTAACCTGGTCTGTGGTTTAAAGGGCCAGTTCTAGTCTGTGGATGTTAACCTGGTCTGTGGTTTAAAGGTACAATTCTAGTCTGTGGATGTTAACCTGGTCTGTGGTTTAAAGGGACAATTCCACTGTGGATGTTAACCTGGTCTGTGATTTAAAGGGCCAGCTCTAGTCTGTGGATGTTAACCTGGTCTGTGGTTTAAAGGGCCAATTCTAGTCTGTGGATGTTAACCTGGTCTGTGGTTTAAAGGGACAATTCTAGTCTGTGGATGTTAACCTGGTCTGTGGTTTAAAGGGACAATTCCACTGTGGATGTTAACCTGGTCTGTGGTTTAAAGGGCCAGTTCTAGTCTGTGGATGTTAACCTGGTCTGTGGTTTAAAGGGCCAGCTCTAGTCTGTGGATGTTAACCTGGTCTGTGGTTTAAAGGGCCAATTCTAGTCTGTGGATGTTAACCTGGTCTGTGGTTTAAAGGGACAATTCTAGTCTGTGGATGTTAACCTGGTCTGTGGTTTAAAGGGACAATTCCACTGTGGATGTTAACCTGGTCTGTGGTTTAAAGGGCCAGTTCTAGTCTGTGGATGTTAATCTGGTCTGTGGTTTAAAGGGACAATTCTAGTCTGTGGATGTTAACCTGGTCTGTGGTTTAAAGGGACAATTCCACTGTGGATGTTAACCTGGTCTGTGGTTTAAAGGGCCAGTTCTAGTCTGTGTATGTTAACCTGGTCTGTGGTTTAAAGGGCCAATTCTAGTCTGTGGATGTTAACCTGGTCTGTGGTTTAAAGGGCCAGCTCTAGTCTGTGGATGTTAACCTGGTCTGTGGTTTAATTGGCCAATTCTAGTCTGTGGATGTTAACCTGGTCTGTGGTTTAAAGGGACAATTCTAGTCTGTGGATGTTAACCTGGTCTGTGGTTTAAAGGGACAATTCCACTGTGGATGTTAACCTGGTCTGTGGTTTAAAGGGCCAGTTCTAGTCTGTGGATGTTAACCTGGTCTGTGGTTTAAAGGGACAATTCTAGTCTGTGGATGTTAACCTGGTCTGTGGTTTAAAGGGACAATTCCACTGTGGATGTTAACCTGGTCTGTGGTTTAAAGGGCCAGTTCTAGTCTGTGTATGTTAACCTGGTCTGTGGTTTAAAGGTACAATTCTACTGTGGATGTTAACCTGGTCTGTGGTTTAAAGGGCCAGTTCTAGTCTGTGGATGTTAACCTGGTCTGTGGTTTAAAGGGACAATTCCATTGTGGATGTTAACCTGGTCTGTGGTTTAAAGGGCCAGTTCTAGTCTGTGGATGTTAACCTGGTCTGTGGTTTAAAGGGCCAGCTCTAGTCTGTGGATGTTAACCTGGTCTGTGGTTTAAAGGGCCAATTCTAGTCTGTGGATGTTAACCTGGTCTGTGGTTTAAAGGGCCTATTCCAGTCTGTGGATCTTAATTAACCTGGTCTGTGGTTTAAAGGGACAATTCCACTGTGGATGTTAACCTGGTCTGCTGTTTAAAGGGACAATTCCACCGTGGATGTTAACCTGGTCTGTGGTTTAAAGGGCCAGTTCTAGTCTGTGGATGTTAACCTGGTCTGTGGTTTAAAGGGCCAGTTCTAGTCTGTGGATGTTAACCTGGTCTGTGGTTTAAAGGGCCAATTCCACTGTGGATGTTAACCTGGTCTGTGGTTTAAAGGGACAATTCCACTGTGGGTGTTAACCTGGTCTGTGGTTTAAAGGGTCAATTCCACTGTGGATGTTAACCTGGTCTGTGGTTTAAAGGGCCTATTCCAGTCTGTGGATCTTAATGAACCTGGTCTGTGGTTTAAAGGGACAATTCCACTGTGGATGTTAACCTGTTCTGTGGTTTAAAGGGACAATTACACTGTGGATGTTAACCTGGTCTGTGGTTTAAAGGGACAATTCCACTGTGGATGTTAACCTGGTCTGTGGTTTAAAGGGCCAGTTCTAGTCTGTGGATGTTCACCTGGTCTGTGGTTTAAAGGGACAATTCCACTGTGGATGTTAACCTGGTCTGTGGTTTAAAGGGACAATTATAGTCTGTTGATCTTAACCTGTTCTGTGGTTTAAAGGGCCAGTTCTAGTCTGTGGATGTTAACCTGGTCCGTGGTTTAAAGGGCCAGTTCTAGTCTGTGGGTGTTAACCTGGTCTGTGGTTTAAAGGGACAGTTCTAGTCTGTGGATGTTAACCTGGTCTGTGGTTTAAAGGGCCAGTTCTAGTCTGTGGATTTTAACCTGGTCTGTTGTTTAAAGGGCCAGTTCTAGTCTGTGGATGTTAACCTGATCTGTGGTTTAAAGGGACAATTCTAGTC
This sequence comes from Oncorhynchus nerka, assembly GCF_034236695.1. NCBI lineage: Eukaryota > Metazoa > Chordata > Actinopteri > Salmoniformes > Salmonidae > Oncorhynchus > Oncorhynchus nerka. Next base: position 91,603,608 of record NC_088399.1, on the reverse strand, counting down.
TGTGGATGTTAACCTGGTCTGTGGTTTAAAGGGACAATTCTAGTCTGTGGATGTTAACCTGGTCTGTGGTTTAAAGGGACAATTCCACTGTGGATGTTAACCTGGTCTGTGGTTTAAAGGGCCAGTTCTAGTCTGTGGATGTTAACCTGGTCTGTGGTTTAAAGGGACAATTCTAGTCTGTGGATGTTAACCTGGTCTGTGGTTTAAAGGGACAATTCCACTGTGGATGTTAACCTGGTCTGTGGTTTAAAGGGCCAGTTCTAGTCTGTGTATGTTAACCTGGTCTGTGGTTTAAAGGGCCAATTCTAGTCTGTGGATGTTAACCTGGTCTGTGGTTTAAAGGGCCTATTCCAGTCTGTGGATCTTAATTAACCTGGTCTGTGGTTTAAAGGGACAATTCCACTGTGGATGTTAACCTGGTCTGCTGTTTAAAGGGACAATTCCACTGTGGATGTTAACCTGGTCTGTGGTTTAAAGGGCCAGTTCTAGTCTGTGGATGTTAACCTGGTCTGTGTTTAAAGGGCCAGTTCTAGTCTGTGGATGTTAACCTGGTCTGTGGTTTAAAGGGCCAATTCCACTGTGGATGTTAACCTGGTCTGTGGTTTAAAGGGACAATTCCACTGTGGATGTTAACCTGGTCTGTGGTTTAAAGGGCCAATTCCACTGTGGATGTTAACCTGGTCTGTGGTTTAAAGGGACAGTTCTAGTCTGTGGATGTTAACCTGGTCTGTGGTTTAAAGGGCCAGTTCTAGTCTGTGGATGTTAACCTGGTCTGTGGTTTAAAGGGCCAGTTCTAGTCTGTGGATGTTAACCTGGTCTGTGGTTTAAAGGGCCAGTTCTAGTCTGTGGATGTTAACCTGGTCTGTTGTTTAAAGGGCCAGTTCTAGTCTGTGGATGTTAACCTGGTCTGTGGTTTAAAGGGACAATTCTAGTCTGTGGATGTTAACCTGGTCTGTGGTTTAAAGGGACAATTCTAGTCTGTGGATGTTAACCTGGTCTGTGGTTTAAAGGGACAATTCCACTGTGGATTCTGTGGTTTAAAGGGCAGTTCTGTGGATGTTAACCTGGTCTGTGGTTTAAAGGGCCAGTTCTAGTCTGTGGATGTTAACCTGGTCTGTGGTTTAAAGGGACAATTCTAGTCTGTGGATGTTAACCTGGTCTGTGGTTTAAAGGGACAATTCCACTGTGGATGTTAACCTGGTCTGTGGTTTAAAGGGCCAGTTCTAGTCTGTGGATGTTAACCTGGTCTGTGGTTTAAAGGGCAAGTTCTAGTCTGTGTATGTTAACCTGGTCTGTGGTTTAAAGGGCCAATTCTAGTCTGTGGATGTTAACCTGGTCTGTGGTTTAAAGGGCCTATTCCAGTCTGTGGATCTTAATTAACCTGGTCTGTGGTTTAAAGGGACAATTCCACTGTGGATGTTAACCTGGTCTGCTGTTTAAAGGGACAATTCCACTGTGGATGTTAACCTGGTCTGTGGTTTAAAGGGCCAGTTCTAGTCTGTGGATGTTAACCTGGTCTGTGTTTAAAGGGCCAGTTCTAGTCTGTGGATGTTAACCTGGTCTGTGGTTTAAAGGGCCAATTCCACTGTGGATGTTAACCTGGTCTGTGGTTTAAAGGGACAATTCCACTGTGGATGTTAACCTGGTCTGTGGTTTAAAGGGCCAATTCCACTGTGGATGTTAACCTGGTCTGTGGTTTAAAGGGACAGTTCTAGTCTGTGGATGTTAACCTGGTCTGTGGTTTAAAGGGCCAGTTCTAGTCTGTGGATGTTAACCTGGTCTGTGGTTTAAAGGGCCAGTTCTAGTCTGTGGATGTTAACCTGGTCTGTGGTTTAAAGGGCCAGTTCTAGTCTGTGGATGTTAACCTGGTCTGTGGTTTAAAGGGCCAGTTCTAGTCTGTGGATGTTAACCTGGTCTGTGGTTTAAAGGGACAATTCTAGTCTGTGGATGTTAACCTGGTCTGTGGTTTAAAGGGACAATTCTAGTCTGTGGATGTTAACCTGGTCTGTGGTTTAAAGGGACAATTCCACTGTGGATGTTAATCTGTGGTTTAAAGGGCCAGTTCTATTCTGTGGATGTTAACCTGGTCTGTGGTTTAAAGGGCCAGTTCTAGTCTGTGGATGTTAACCTGGTCTGTGGTTTAAAGGGACAATTCTAGTCTGTGGATGTTAACCTGGTCTGTGGTTTAAAGGGACAATTCCACTGTGGATGTTAACCTGGTCTGTGGTTTAAAGGGCCAGTTCTAGTCTGTGGATGTTAACCTGGTCTGTGGTTTAAAGGGCAAGTTCTAGTCTGTGGATGTTAACCTGGTCTGTGGTTTAAAGGGCCAATTCTAGTCTGTGGATGTTAACCTGGTCTGTGGTTTAAAGGGCCTATTCCAGTCTGTGGATCTTAATTAACCTGGTCTGTGGTTTAAAGGGACAATTCCACTGTGGATGTTAACCTGGTCTGCTGTTTAAAGGGACAATTCCACTGTGGATGTTAACCTGGTCTGTGGTTTAAAGGGCCAGTTCTAGTCTGTGGATGTTAACCTGGTCTGTGGTTTAAAGGGCCAGTTCTAGTCTGTGGATGTTAACCTGGTCTGTGGTTTAAAGGGCCAATTCCACTGTGGATGTTAACCTGGTCTGTGGTTTAAAGGGACAATTCCACTGTGGGTGTTAACCTGGTCTGTGGTTTAAAGGGCCAATTCCACTGTGGATGTTAACCTGGTCTGTGGTTTAAAGGGCCTATTCCAGTCTGTGGATCTTAATGAACCTGGTCTGTGGTTTAAAGGGACAATTCCACTGTGGATGTTAACCTGTTCTGTGGTTTAAAGGGACAATTCCACTGTGGATGTTAACCTGGTCTGTGGTTTAAAGGGACAATTCCACTGTGGATGTTAACCTGGTCTGTGGTTTAAAGGGCCAGTTCTAGTCTGTGGATGTTCACCTGGTCTGTGGTTTAAAGGGACAATTCCACTGTGGATGTTAACCTGGTCTGTGGTTTAAAGGGCCAGTTCTAGTCTGTGGATGTTAACCTGGTCTGTGGTTTAAAGGGACAATTCTAGTCTGTGGATGTTAACCTGGTCTGTGGTTTAAAGGGACAATTCTAGTCTGTTGATCTTAACCTGGTCTGTAGTTTAAAGGGCCAGTTCTAGTCTGTGGATGTTAACCTGGTCTGTGGTTTAAAGGGCCAGTTCTAGTCTGTGGGTGTTAACCTGGTCTGTGGTTTAAAGGGACATTTCTAGTCTGTGGATGTTAACCTGGTCTGTGGTTTAAAGGGCCAGTTCTAGTCTGTGGATTTTAACCTGGTCTGTTGTTTAAAGGGCCAGTTCTAGTCTGTGGATGTTAACCTGGTCTGTGGTTTAAAGGGCCAGTTCTAGTCTGTGGATGTTAACCTGGTCTGTGGTTTAAAGGGACAATTCTAGTCTGTGGATGTTAACCTGGTCTGTGGTTTAAAGGGACAATTCTAGTCTGTGGATGTTAACCTGGTCTGTGGTTTAAAGGGACAATTCTAGTCTGTGGATGTTAACCTGGTCTGTGGTTTAAAGGGACAATTCCACTGTGGATGTTAACCTGGTCTGTGGTTTAAAGGGCCAGTTCTATTCTGTGGATGTTAACCTGGTCTGTGGTTTAAAGGGCCAGTTCTAGTCTGTGGATGTTAACCTGGTCTGTGGTTTAAAGGGACAATTCTAGTCTGTGGATGTTAACCTGGTCTGTGGTTTAAAGGGACAATTCCACTGTGGATGTTAACCTGGTCTGTGGTTTAAAGGGCCAGTTCTAGTCTGTGGATGTTAACCTGGTCTGTGGTTTAAAGGGCCAGTTCTAGTCTGTGGATGTTAACCTGGTCTGTGGTTTAAAGGGCCTATTCCAGTCTGTGGATCATTTAACCTGGTCTGTGGTTTAAAGGGACAATTCCACTGTGGATGTTAACCTGGTCTGCTGTTTAAAGGGACAATTCCACTGTGGATGTTAACCTGGTCTGTGGTTTAAAGGGCCAGTTCTAGTCTGTGGATGTTAACCTGGTCTGTGTTTAAAGGGCCAGTTCTAGTCTGTGGATGTTAACCTGGTCTGTGGTTTAAAGGGCCAATTCCACTGTGGATGTTAACCTGGTCTGTGGTTTAAAGGGACAATTCCACTGTGGATGTTAACCTGGTCTGTGGTTTAAAGGGCCAATTCCACTGTGGATGTTAACCTGGTCTGTGGTTTAAAGGGACAATTCCACTGTGGATGTTAACCTGGTCTGTGGTTTAAAGGGACAATTCCACTGTGGATGTTAACCTGGTCTGTGGTTTAAAGGGACAATTCCACTGTGGATGTTAACCTGGTCTGTGGTTTAAAGGGACAATTCTAGTCTGTGGATGTTAACCTGGTCTGTGGTTTAAAGGGCCTATTCCAGTCTGTGGATCTTAATTAACCTGGTCTGTGGTTTAAAGGGACAATTCCACTGTGGATGTTAACCTGGTCTGCTGTTTAAAGGGACAATTCCACTGTGGATGTTAACCTGGTCTGTGGTTTAAAGGGCCAATTCCAGTCTGTGGATGTTAACCTGGTCTGTGGTTTAAAGGGCCAGTTCAGGTCTGTGGATGTTAACCTGGATGTTAACCTGGTCTGTGGTTTAAAGGGCCAGTTCTAGTCTGTGGATGTTAACCTGGTCTGTGGTTTAAAGGGACAATTCCACTGTGGATGTTAACCTGGTCTGTGGTTTAAAGGGCCAGTTCTAGTCTGTGGATGTTAACCTGGTCTGTGGTTTAAAGGGCCAATTCTAGTCTGTGGATGTTAACCTGGTCTGTGGTTTAAAGGGCCTATTCCAGTCTGTGGATCTTAATTAACCTGGTCTGTGGTTTAAAGGGACAATTCCACTGTGGATGTTGACCTGGTCTGCTGTTTAAAGGGACAATTCCACTGTGGATGTTAACCTGGTCTGTGGTTTAAAGGGCCAGTTCTAGTCTGTGGATGTTAACCTGGTCTGTGGTTTAAAGGGCCAATTCTAGTCTGTGGATGTTAACCTGGTCTGTGGTTTAAAGGGCCAATTCCACTGTGGATGTTAACCTGGTCTGTGGTTTAAAGGGACAATTCCACTGTGGGTGTTAACCTGGTCTGTGGTTTAAAGGGCCAATTCCACTGTGGATGTTAACCTGGTCTGTGGTTTAAAGGGCCTATTCCAGTCTGTGGATCTTAATTAACCTGGTCTGTGGTTTAAAGGGACAATTCCACTGTGGATGTTAACCTGGTCTGCTGTTTAAAGGGACAATTCCACTGTGGATGTTAACCTGGTCTGTGGTTTAAAGGGCCAGTTCTAGTCTGTGGATGTTAACCTGGTCTGTGGTTTAAAGGGCCAATTCCACTGTGGATGTTAACCTGGTCTGTGGTTTAAAGGGACAATTCCACTGTGGATGTTAACCTGGTCTGTGGTTTAAAGGGCCAATTCCACTGTGGATGTTAACCTGGTCTGTGGTTTAAAGGGACAATTCCACTGTGGATGTTAACCTGGTCTGCTGTTTAAAGGGACAATTCCACTGTGGATGTTAACCTGGTCTGTGGTTTAAAGGGCCAGTTCTAGTCTGTGGATGTTAACCTGGTCTGTGTTTAAAGGGCCAGTTCTAGTGTGTGGATGTTAACCTGGTCTGTGGATTAAAGGGCCAATTCCACTGTGGATGTTAACCTGGTCTGTGGTTTAAAGGGACAATTCCACTGTGGATGTTAACCTGGTCTGTGGTTTAAAGGGCCAATTCCACTGTGGATGTTAACCTGGTCTGTGGTTTAAAGGGACAATTCCACTGTGGATGTTAACCTGGTCTGTGGTTTAAAGGGACAATTCCACTGTGGATGTTAACCTGGTCTGTGGTTTAAAGGGACAATTCCACTGTGGATGTTAACCTGGTCTGTGGTTTAAAGGGACAATTCTAGTCTGTGGATGTTAACCTGGTCTGTGGTTTAAAGGGCCTATTCCAGTCTGTGGATCTTAATTAACCTGGTCTGTGGTTTAAAGGGACAATTCCACTGTGGATGTTAACCTGGTCTGCTGTTTAAAGGGACAATTCCACTGTGGATGTTAACCTGGTCTGTGGTTTAAAGGGCCAATTCCAGTCTGTGGATGTTAACCTGGTCTGTGGTTTAAAGGGCCAGTTCAGGTCTGTGGATGTTAACCTGGATGTTAACCTGGTCTGTGGTTTAAAGGGCCAGTTCTAGTCTGTGGATGTTAACCTGGTCTGTGGTTTAAAGGGACAATTCCACTGTGGATGTTAACCTGGTCTGTGGTTTAAAGGGCCAGTTCTAGTCTGTGGATGTTAACCTGGTCTGTGGTTTAAAGGGCCAATTCTAGTCTGTGGATGTTAACCTGGTCTGTGGTTTAAAGGGCCTATTCCAGTCTGTGGATCTTAATTAACCTGGTCTGTGGTTTAAAGGGACAATTCCACTGTGGATGTTGACCTGGTCTGCTGTTTAAAGGGACAATTCCACTGTGGATGTTAACCTGGTCTGTGGTTTAAAGGGCCAGTTCTAGTCTGTGGATGTTAACCTGGTCTGTGGTTTAAAGGGCCAATTCTAGTCTGTGGATGTTAACCTGGTCTGTGGTTTAAAGGGCCAATTCCACTGTGGATGTTAACCTGGTCTGTGGTTTAAAGGGACAATTCCACTGTGGGTGTTAACCTGGTCTGTGGTTTAAAGGGCCAATTCCACTGTGGATGTTAACCTGGTCTGTGGTTTAAAGGGCCTATTCCAGTCTGTGGATCTTAATTAACCTGGTCTGTGGTTTAAAGGGACAATTCCACTGTGGATGTTAACCTGGTCTGCTGTTTAAAGGGACAATTCCACTGTGGATGTTAACCTGGTCTGTGGTTTAAAGGGCCAGTTCTAGTCTGTGGATGTTAACCTGGTCTGTGGTTTAAAGGGCCAGTTCTAGTCTGTGGATGTTAACCTGGTCTGTGGTTTAAAGGGCCAATTCCAATGTGGATGTTAACCTGGTCTGTGGTTTAAAGGGACAATTCCACTGTGGATGTTAACCTGGTCTGTGGTTTAAAGGGCCAATTCCACTGTGGATGTTAACCTGGTCTGTGGTTTAAAGGGACAATTCCACTGTGGATGTTAACCTGGTCTGTGGTTTAAAGGGCCTATTCCAGTCTGTGGATCTTAATTAACCTGGTCTGTGGTTTAAAGGGCCAATTCCAGTCTGTGGATGTTAACCTGGTCTGTGGTTTAAAGGGCCAGTTCTAGTCTGTGGATGTTAACCTGGTCTGTGGTTTAAAGGGACAATTCTACTGTGGATGTTAACCTGGTCTGTGGTTTAAAGGGCCAGTTCTAGTCTGTGGATGTTAACCTGGTCTGTGGTTTAAAGGGCCTATTCCAGTCTGTGGATCTTAATGAACCTGGTCTGTGGTTTAAAGGGACAATTCCACTGTGGATGTTAACCTGGTCTGTGGTTTAAAGGGCCAGTTCTAGTCTGTGGATGTTCACCTGGTCTGTGGTTTAAAGGGACAATTCTGTCTGTTGATCTTAACCTGTTCTGTGGTTTAAAGGGCCAGTTCTAGTCTGTGGATGTTAACCTGGTCTGTGGTTTAAAGGGCCAGTTCTAGTCTGTGGATGTTAACCTGGTCTGTGGTTTAAAGGGCCAATTCTAGTCTGTGGATGTTAACCTGGTCTGTGGTTTAAAGGGCCTATTCCAGTCTGTGGATCTTAATTAACCTGGTCTGTGGTTTAAAGGGACAATTCCACTGTGGATGTTAACCTGGTCTGTGGTTTAAAGGGACAATTCCACTGTGGATGTTAACCTGGTCTGTGGTTTAAAGGGCCAGTTCTAGTCTGTGGATGTTAACCTGGTCTGTGGTTTAAAGGGACAATTCCACTGTGGATGTTAACCTGGTCTGTGGTTTAAAGGGCCAGTTCTAGTCTGTGGATGTTAACCTGGTCTGTGGTTTAAAGGGCCTATTCCAGTCTGTGGATCTTAATTAACCTGGTCTGTGGTTTAAAGGGCCAATTCCAGTCTGTGGATGTTAACCTGGTCTGTGGTTTAAAGGGCCAGTTCTAGTCTGTGGATATTAACCTGGTCTGTGGTTTAAAGGGACAATTCTACTGTGGATGTTAACCTGGTCTGTGGTTTAAAGGGCCAGTTCTAGTCTGTGGATGTTAACCTAGTCTGTGGTTTAAAGGGCCTATTCCAGTCTGTGGATCTTAATGAACCTGTTCTGTGGTTTAAAGGGACAATTCCACTGTGGATGTTAACCTGGTCTGTGGTTTAAAGGGCCAGTTCAAGTCTGTGGATGTTCACCTGGTCTGTGGTTTAAAGGGACAATTCCACTGTGGATGTTAACCTGGTCTGTGGTTTAAAGGGACAATTCTAGTCTGTTGATCTTAACCTGTTCTGTGGTTTAAAGGGCCAGTTCTAGTCTGTGGATGTTAACCTGGTCTGTGGTTTAAAGGGCCAGTTCTAGTCTGTGGATGTTAACCTGGTCTGTGGTTTAAAGGGCCAGTTCTAGTCTGTGGATGTTAACCTGGTCTGTGGTTTAAAGGGCCTATTCCAGTCTGTGGATGTTAACCTGGTCTGTGGTTTAAAGGGACAATTCCACTGTGGATGTTAACCTGGTCTGCTGTTTAAAGGGACAATTCCACTGTGGATGTTAACCTGGTCTGTGGTTTAAAGGGCCAGTTCTAGTCTGTGGATGTTAACCTGGTCTGTGTTTAAAGGGCCAGTTCTAGTGTGTGGATGTTAACCTGGTCTGTGGATTAAAGGGCCAATTCCACTGTGGATGTTAACCTGGTCTGTGGTTTAAAGGGACAATTCCACTGTGGATGTTAACCTGGTCTGTGGTTTAAAGGGACAATTCCACTGTGGATGTTAACCTGGTCTGTGGTTTAAAGGGACAATTCCACTGTGGATGTTAACCTGGTCTGTGGTTTAAAGGGACAATTCCACTGTGGATGTTAACCTGGTCTGTGGTTTAAAGGGACAATTCTAGTCTGTGGATGTTAACCTGGTCTGTGGTTTAAAGGGCCTATTCCAGTCTGTGGATCTTAATTAACCTGGTCTGTGGTTTAAAGGGACAATTCCACTGTGGATGTTAACCTGGTCTGCTGTTTAAAGGGACAATTCCACTGTGGATGTTAACCTGGTCTGTGGTTTAAAGGGCCAATTCCAGTCTGTGGATGTTAACCTGGTCTGTGGTTTAAAGGGCCAGTTCAGGTCTGTGGATGTTAACCTGGATGTTAACCTGGTCTGTGGTTTAAAGGGCCAGTTCTAGTCTGTGGATGTTAACCTGGTCTGTGGTTTAAAGGGACAATTCCACTGTGGATGTTAACCTGGTCTGTGGTTTAAAGGGCCAGTTCTAGTCTGTGGATGTTAACCTGGTCTGTGGTTTAAAGGGCCAATTCTAGTCTGTGGATGTTAACCTGGTCTGTGGTTTAAAGGGCCTATTCCAGTCGGTGGATCTTAATTAACCTGGTCTGTGGTTTAAAGGGACAATTCCACTGTGGATGTTAACCTGGTCTGTGGTTTAAAGGGACAATTCCACTGTGGATGTTAACCTGGTCTGTGGTTTAAAGGGCCTATTCCAGTCTGTGGATCTTAATTAACCTGGTCTGTGGTTTAAAGGGCCAATTCCAGTCTGTGGATGTTAATCTGGTCTGTGGTTTAAAGGGCCAGTTCTAGTCTGTGGATATTAACCTGGTCTGTGGTTTAAAGGGACAATTATACTGTGGATGTTAACCTGGTCTGTGGTTTAAAGGGCCAGTTCTAGTCTGTGGATGTTAACCTAGTCTGTGGTTTAAAGGGCCTATTCCAGCCTGTGGATCTTAATGAACCTGGTCTGTGGTTTAAAGGGACAATTCCACTGTGGATGTTAACCTGGTCTGTGGTTTAAAGGGCCAGTTCTAGTCTGTGGATGTTCACCTGGTCTGTGGTTTAAAGGGACAATTCTAGTCTGTTGATCTTAACCTGTTCTGTGGTTTAAAGGGCCAGTTCTAGTCTGTGGATGTTAACCTGGTCTGTGGTTTAAAGGGCCAGTTCTAGTCTGTGGATGTTAACCTGGTCTGTGGTTTAAAGGGCCAATTCTAGTCTGTGGATGTTAACCTGGTCTGTGGTTTAAAGGGCCTATTCCAGTCTGTGGATCTTAATTAACCTGGTCTGTGGTTTAAAGGGACAATTCCACTGTGGATGTTAACCTGGTCTGTGGTTTAAAGGGACAATTCCACTGTGGATGTTAACCTGGTCTGTGGTTTAAAGGGCCAGTTCTAGTCTGTGAATGTTAACCTGGTCTGTGGTTTAAAGGGACAATTCCACTGTGGATGTTAACCTGGTCTGTGGTTTAAAGGGCCAGTTCTAGTCTGTGGATGTTAACCTAGTCTGTGGTTTAAAGGGCCTATTCCAGTCTGTGGATCTTAATTAACCTGGTCTGTGGTTTAAAGGGCCAATTCCAGTCTGTGGATGTTAACCTGGTCTGTGGTTTAAAGGGCCAGTTCTAGTCTGTGGATATTAACCTGGTCTGTGGTTTAAAGGGCCTATTCCAGTCTGTGGATCTTAATGAACCTGTTCTGTGGTTTAAAGGGACAATTCCACTGTGGATGTTAACCTGGTCTGTGGTTTAAAGGGCCAGTTCTAGTCTGTGGATGTTCACCTGGTCTGTGGTTTAAAGGGACAATTCCACTGTGGATGTTAACCTGGTCTGTGGTTTAAAGGGACAATTCTAGTCTGTTGATCTTAACCTGTTCTGTGGTTTAAAGGGCCAGTTCTAGTCTGTGGATGTTAACCTGGTCTGTGGTTTAAAGGGCCAGTTCTAGTCTGTGGATGTTAACCTGGTCTGTGGTTTAAAGGGCCAGTTCTAGTCTGTGGATGTTAACCTGGTCTGTGGTTTAAAGGGCCTATTCCAGTCTGTGGATCATAATTAACCTGGTCTGTGGTTTAAAGGGACAATTCCACTGTGGATGTTAACCTGGTCTGCTGTTTAAAGGGACAATTCCACTGTGGATGTTAACCTGGTCTGTGGTTTAAAGGGCCAGTTCTAGTCTGTGGATGTTAACCTGGTCTGTGTTTAAAGGGCCAGTTCTAGTGTGTGGATGTTAACCTGGTCTGTGGATTAAAGGGCCAATTCCACTGTGGATGTTAACCTGGTCTGTGGTTTAAAGGGACAATTCCACTGTGGATGTTAACCTGGTCTGTGGTTTAAAGGGCCAATTCCACTGTGGATGTTAACCTGGTCTGTGGTTTAAAGGGACAATTCCACTGTGGATGTTAACCTGGTCTGTGGTTTAAAGGGACAATTCCACTGTGGATGTTAACCTGGTCTGTGGTTTAACAATTCCACTGTGGATGTTAACTGTCTGGTTTAAAGGGACAATTCTAGTCTGTGGATGTTAACCTGGTCTGTGGTTTAAAGGGCCTATTCCAGTCTGTGGATCTTAATTAACCTGGTCCTGGTCTGTGGTTTAAAGGGACAATTCCACTGTGGATGTTAACCTGGTCTGTGGTTTAAAGGGACAATTCCACTGTGGATGTTAACCTGGTCTGTGGTTTAAAGGGCCTATTCCAGTCTGTGGATCTTAATTAACCTGGTCTGTGGTTTAAAGGGCCAATTCCAGTCTGTGGATGTTAACCTGGTCTGTGGTTTAAAGGGCCAGTTCTAGTCTGTGGATTCTAGTTATGTTAACCTGGTCTGTGGTTTAAAGGGACAATTCTACTGTGGATGTTAACCTGGTCTGTGGTTTAAAGGGCCAGTTCCAGTCTGTGGATGTTAACCTGGTCTGTGGTTTAAAGGGACAATTCCACTGTGGATGTTAACCTGGTCTGTGGTTTAAAGGGCCAGTCTAGTCTGTGGATGTTAACCTGGTCTGTGGTTTAAAGGGACAATTCTAGTCTGTGGATCTTAACCTGTTCTGTGGTTTAAAGGGCCAGTTCTAGTCTGTGGATGTTAACCTGGTCTGTGGTTTAAAGGGCCAGTTCTAGTCTGTGGATGTTAACCTGGTCTGTGGTTTAAAGGGCTGTGGATCAATTCTAGTCTGTGGATGTTAACCTGGTCTGTGGTTTAAAGGGCCTATTCCAGTCTGTGGATCTTAATTAACCTGGTCTGTGGTTTAAAGGGACAATTCCACTGTGGATGTTAACCTGGTCTGTGGTTTAAAGGGACAATTCCACTGTGGATGTTAACCTGGTCTGTGGTTTAAAGGGCCAGTTCTAGTCTGTGGATGTTAACCTGGTCTGTGGTTTAAAGTCTGGGATCTTAATGAACCTGTTCTGTGGTTTAAAGGGACAATTCCACTGTGGATGTTAACCTGGTCTGTGGTTTAAAGGGCCAGTTCTAGTCTGTGGATGTTCACCTGGTCTGTGGTTTAAAGGGACAATTCCACTGTGGATGTTAACCTGGTCTGTGGTTTAAAGGGACAATTCTAGTCTGTTGATCTTAACCTGTTCTGTGGTTTAAAGGGCCAGTTCTAGTGTGGATGTTAACCTGGTCTGTGGTTTAAAGGGCCAGTTCTAGTCTGTGGATGTTAACCTGGTCTGTGGTTTAAAGGGCCTATTCCAGTCTGTGGATCATAATTAACCTGGTCTGTGGTTTAAAGGGACAATTCCACTGTGGATGTTAACCTGGTCTGCTGTTTAAAGGGACAATTCCACTGTGGATGTTAACCTGGTCTGTGGTTTAAAGGGCCAGTTCTAGTCTGTGGATGTTAACCTGGTCTGTGTTTAAAGGGCCAGTTCTAGTGTGTGGATGTTAACCTGGTCTGTGGATTAAAGGGCCAATTCCACTGTGGATGTTAACCTGGTCTGTGGTTTAAAGGGACAATTCCACTGTGGATGTTAACCTGGTCTGTGGTTTAAAGGGCCAATTCCACTGTGGATGTTAACCTGGTCTGTGGTTTAAAGGGACAATTCCACTGTGGATGTTAACCTGGTCTGTGGTTTAAAGGGACAATTCCACTGTGGATGTTAACCTGGTCTGTGGTTTAAAGGGACAATTCCACTGTGGATGTTAACCTGGTCTGTGGTTTAAAGGGACAATTCTAGTCTGTGGATGTTAACCTGGTCTGTGGTTTAAAGGGCCTATTCCAGTCTGTGGATCTTAATTAACCTGGTCTGTGGTTTAAAGGGACAATTCCACTGTGGATGTTAACCTGGTCTGCTGTTTAAAGGGACAATTCCACTGTGGATGTTAACCTGGTCTGTGGTTTAAAGGGCCAATTCCAGTCTGTGGATGTTAACCTGGTCTGTGGTTTAAAGGGCCAGTTCAGGTCTGTGGATGTTAACCTGGATGTTAACCTGGTCTGTGGTTTAAAGGGCCAGTTCTAGTCTGTGGATGTTAACCTGGTCTGTGGTTTAAAGGGACAATTCCACTGTGGATGTTAACCTGGTCTGTGGTTTAAAGGGCCAGTTCTAGTCTGTGGATGTTAACCTGGTCTGTGGTTTAAAGGGCCAATTCTAGTCTGTGGATGTTAACCTGGTCTGTGGTTTAAAGGGCCTATTCCAGTCTGTGGATCTTAATTAACCTGGTCTGTGGTTTAAAGGGACAATTCCACTGTGGATGTTGACCTGGTCTGCTGTTTAAAGGGACAATTCCACTGTGGATGTTAACCTGGTCTGTGGTTTAAAGGGCCAGTTCTAGCCTGTGGATGTTAACCTGGTCTGTGGTTTAAAGGGCCAATTCTAGTCTGTGGATGTTAACCTGGTCTGTGGTTTAAAGGGCCAATTCCACTGTGGATGTTAACCTGGTCTGTGGTTTAAAGGGACAATTCCACTGTGGGTGTTAACCTGGTCTGTGGTTTAAAGGGCCAATTCCACTGTGGATGTTAACCTGGTCTGTGGTTTAAAGGGCCTATTCCAGTCTGTGGATCTTAATTAACCTGGTCTGTGGTTTAAAGGGACAATTCCACTGTGGATGTTAACCTGGTCTGCTGTTTAAAGGGACAATTCCACTGTGGATGTTAACCTGGTCTGTGGTTTAAAGGGCCAGTTCTAGTCTGTGGATGTTAACCTGGTCTGTGGTTTAAAGGGCCAGTTCTAGTCTGTGGATGTTAACCTGGTCTGTGGTTTAAAGGGCCAATTCCACTGTGGATGTTAACCTGGTCTGTGGTTTAAAGGGACAATTCCACTGTGGATGTTAACCTGGTCTGTGGTTTAAAGGGCCAATTCCACTGTGGATGTTAACCTGGTCTGTGGTTTAAAGGGACAATTCCACTGTGGATGTTAACCTGGTCTGTGGTTTAAAGGGCCTATTCCAGTCTGTGGATCTTAATTAACCTGGTCTGTGGTTTAAAGGGCCAATTCCAGTCTGTGGATGTTAATCTGGTCTGTGGTTTAAAGGGCCAGTTCTAGTCTGTGGATATTAACCTGGTCTGTGGTTTAAAGGGACAATTCTACTGTGGATGTTAACCTGGTCTGTGGTTTAAAGGGCCAGTTCTAGTCTGTGGATGTTAACCTAGTCTGTGGTTTAAAGGGCCTATTCCAGTCTGTGGATCTTAATGAACCTGGTCTGTGGTTTAAAGGGACAATTCCACTGTGGATGTTAACCTGGTCTGTGGTTTAAAGGGCCAGTTCTAGTCTGTGGATGTTCACCTGGTCTGTGGTTTAAAGGGACAATTCTAGTCTGTTGATCTTAACCTGTTCTGTGGTTTAAAGGGCCAGTTCTAGTCTGTGGATGTTAACCTGGTCTGTGGTTTAAAGGGCCAGTTCTAGTCTGTGGATGTTAACCTGGTCTGTGGTTTAAAGGGCCAATTCTAGTCTGTGGATGTTAACCTGGTCTGTGGTTTAAAGGGCCTATTCCAGTCTGTGGATCTTAATTAACCTGGTCTGTGGTTTAAAGGGACAATTCCACTGTGGATGTTAACCTGGTCTGTGGTTTAAAGGGACAATTCCACTGTGGATGTTAACCTGGTCTGTGGTTTAAAGGGCCAGTTCTAGTCTGTGGATGTTAACCTGGTCTGTGGTTTAAAGGGACAATTCCACTGTGGATGTTAACCTGGTCTGTGGTTTAAAGGGCCAGTTCTAGTCTGTGGATGTTAACCTAGTCTGTGGTTTAAAGGGCCTATTCCAGTCTGTGGATCTTAATTAACCTGGTCTGTGGTTTAAAGGGCCAATTCCAGTCTGTGGATGTTAACCTGGTCTGTGGTTTAAAGGGCCAGTTCTAGTCTGTGGATATTAACCTGGTCTGTGGTTTAAAGGGACAATTCTACTGTGGATGTTAACCTGGTCTGTGGTTTAAAGGGCCAGTTCTAGTCTGTGGATGTTAACCTAGTCTGTGGTTTAAAGGGCCTATTCCAGTCTGTGGATCTTAATGAACCTGTTCTGTGGTTTAAAGGGACAATTCCACTGTGGATGTTAACCTGGTCTGTGGTTTAAAGGGCCAGTTCTAGTCTGTGGATGTTCACCTGGTCTGTGGTTTAAAGGGACAATTCCACTGTGGATGTTAACCTGGTCTGTGGTTTAAAGGGACAATTCTAGTCTGTTGATCTTAACCTGTTCTGTGGTTTAAAGGGCCAGTTCTAGTCTGTGGATGTTAACCTGGTCTGTGGTTTAAAGGGCCAGTTCTAGTCTGTGGATGTTAACCTGGTCTGTGGTTTAAAGGGCCAATTCTAGTCTGTGGATGTTAACCTGGTCTGTGGTTTAAAGGGCCTATTCCAGTCTGTGGATCTTAATTAACCTGGTCTGTGGTTTAAAGGGACAATTCCACTGTGGATGTTAACCTGGTCTGTGGTTTAAAGGGACAATTCTAGTCTGTGGATGTTAACCTGGTCTGTGGTTTAAAGGGCCTATTCCAGTCTGTGGATCTTAATTAACCTGGTCTGTGGTTTAAAGGGACAATTCCACTGTGGATGTTAACCTGGTCTGCTGTTTAAAGGGACAATTCCACTGTGGATGTTAACCTGGTCTGTGGTTTAAAGGGCCAATTCCAGTCTGTGGATGTTAACCTGGTCTGTGGTTTAAAGGGCCAGTTCAGGTCTGTGGATGTTAACCTGGATGTTAACCTGGTCTGTGGTTTAAAGGGCCAGTTCTAGTCTGTGGATGTTAACCTGGTCTGTGGTTTAAAGGGACAATTCCACTGTGGATGTTAACCTGGTCTGTGGTTTAAAGGGCCAGTTCTAGTCTGTGGATGTTAACCTGGTCTGTGGTTTAAAGGGCCAATTCTAGTCTGTGGATGTTAACCTGGTCTGTGGTTTAAAGGGCCTATTCCAGTCTGTGGATCTTAATTAACCTGGTCTGTGGTTTAAAGGGACAATTCCACTGTGGATGTTGACCTGGTCTGCTGTTTAAAGGGACAATTCCACTGTGGATGTTAACCTGGTCTGTGGTTTAAAGGGCCAGTTCTAGTCTGTGGATGTTAACCTGGTCTGTGGTTTAAAGGGCCAATTCTAGTCTGTGGATGTTAACCTGGTCTGTGGTTTAAAGGGCCAATTCCACTGTGGATGTTAACCTGGTCTGTGGTTTAAAGGGACAATTCCACTGTGGGTGTTAACCTGGTCTGTGGTTTAAAGGGCCAATTCCACTGTGGATGTTAACCTGGTCTGTGGTTTAAAGGGCCTATTCCAGTCTGTGGATCTTAATTAACCTGGTCTGTGGTTTAAAGGGACAATTCCACTGTGGATGTTAACCTGGTCTGCTGTTTAAAGGGACAATTCCACTGTGGATGTTAACCTGGTCTGTGGTTTAAAGGGCCAGTTCTAGTCTGTGGATGTTAACCTGGTCTGTGGTTTAAAGGGCCAGTTCTAGTCTGTGGATGTTAACCTGGTCTGTGGTTTAAAGGGCCAATTCCACTGTGGATGTTAACCTGGTCTGTGGTTTAAAGGGACAATTCCACTGTGGATGTTAACCTGGTCTGTGGTTTAAAGGGCCAATTCCACTGTGGATGTTAACCTGGTCTGTGGTTTAAAGGGACAATTCCACTGTGGATGTTAACCTGGTCTGTGGTTTAAATGGCCTATTCCAGTCTGTGGATCTTAATTAACCTGGTCTGTGGTTTAAAGGGCCAATTCCAGTCTGTGGATGTTAATCTGGTCTGTGGTTTTAAAGGGCCAGTTCTAGTCTGTGGATATTAACCTGGTCTGTGGTTTAAAGGGACAATTCTACTGTGGATGTTAACCTGGTCTGTGGTTTAAAGGGCCAGTTCTAGTCTGTGGATGTTAACCTAGTCTGTGGTTTAAAGGGCCTATTCCAGTCTGTGGATCTTAATGAACCTGGTCTGTGGTTTAAAGGGACAATTCCACTGTGGATGTTAACCTGGTCTGTGGTTTAAAGGGCCAGTTCTAGTCTGTGGATGTTCACCTGGTCTGTGGTTTAAAGGGACAATTCTAGTCTGTTGATCTTAACCTGTTCTGTGGTTTAAAGGGCCAGTTCTAGTCTGTGGATGTTAACCTGGTCTGTGGTTTAAAGGGCCAGTTCTAGTCTGTGGATGTTAACCTGGTCTGTGGTTTAAAGGGCCAATTCTAGTCTGTGGATGTTAACCTGGTCTGTGGTTTAAAGGGCCTATTCCAGTCTGTGGATCTTAATTAACCTGGTCTGTGGTTTAAAGGGACAATTCCACTGTGGATGTTAACCTGGTCTGTGGTTTAAAGGGACAATTCCACTGTGGATGTTAACCTGGTCTGTGGTTTAAAGGGCCAGTTCTAGTCTGTGGATGTTAACCTGGTCTGTGGTTTAAAGGGACAATTCCACTGTGGATGTTAACCTGGTCTGTGGTTTAAAGGGCCAGTTCTAGTCTGTGGATGTTAACCTAGTCTGTGGTTTAAAGGGCCTATTCCAGTCTGTGGATCTTAATTAACCTGGTCTGTGGTTTAAAGGGCCAATTCCAGTCTGTGGATGTTAACCTGGTCTGTGGTTTAAAGGGCCAGTTCTAGTCTGTGGATATTAACCTGGTCTGTGGTTTAAAGGGACAATTCTACTGTGGATGTTAACCTGGTCTGTGGTTTAAAGGGCCAGTTCTAGTCTGTGGATGTTAACCTAGTCTGTGGTTTAAAGGGCCTATTCCAGTCTGTGGATCTTAATGAACCTGTTCTGTGGTTTAAAGGGACAATTCCACTGTGGATGTTAACCTGGTCTGTGGTTTAAAGGGCCAGTTCTAGTCTGTGGATGTTCACCTGGTCTGTGGTTTAAAGGGACAATTCCACTGTGGATGTTAACCTGGTCTGTGGTTTAAAGGGACAATTCTAGTCTGTTGATCTTAACCTGTTCTGTGGTTTAAAGGGCCAGTTCTAGTCTGTGGATGTTAACCTGGTCTGTGGTTTAAAGGGCCAGTTCTAGTCTGTGGATGTTAACCTGGTCTGTGGTTTAAAGGGCCAATTCTAGTCTGTGGATGTTAACCTGGTCTGTGCTTTAAAGGGCCTATTCCAGTCTGTGGATCTTAATTAACCTGGTCTGTGGTTTAAAGGGACAATTCCACTGTGGATGTTAACCTGGTCTGTGGTTTAAAGGGACAATTCCACTGTGGATGTTAACCTGGTCTGTGGTTTAAAGGGCCAGTTCTAGTCTGTGGATGTTAACCTGGTCTGTGGTTTAAAGGGACAATTCCACTGTGGATGTTAACCTGGTCTGTGGTTTAAAGGGCCTATTCCAGTCTGTGGATCTTAATTAACCTGGTCTGTGGTTTAAAGGGCCAATTCCAGTCTGTGGATGTTAACCTGGTCTGTGGTTTAAAGGGCCAGTTCTAGTCTGTGGATATTAACCTGGTCTGTGGTTTAAAGGGACAATTCTACTGTGGATGTTAACCTGGTCTGTGGTTTAAAGGGCCAGTTCTAGTCTGTGGATGTTAACCTGGTCTGTGGTTTAAAGGGCCTATTCCAGTCTGTGGATCTTAATGAACCTGGTCTGTGGTTTAAAGGGACAATTCCACTGTGGATGTTAACCTGGTCTGTGGTTTAAAGGGACAATTCCACTGTGGATGTTAACCTGGTCTGTGGTTTAAAGGGCCAGTTCTAGTCTATGGATGTTCACCTGGTCTGTGGTTTAAAGGGACAATTCCACTGTGGATGTTAATCTGGTCTGTGGTTTAAAGGGACAATTCTAGTCTGTTGATCTTAACCTGTTCTGTGGTTTAAAGGGCCAGTTCTAGTCTGTGGATGTTAACCTGGTCTGTGGTTTAAAGGGCCAATTCTAGTCTGTGGATGTTAACCTGGTCTGTGGTTTAAAGGGCCTATTCCAGTCTGTGGATCTTAATTAACCTGGTCTGTGGTTTAAAGGGACAATTCCACTGTGGATGTTAACCTGGTCTGTGGTTTAAAGGGACAATTCCACTGTGGATGTTAACCTGGTCTGTGGTTTAAAGGGCCAGTTCTAGTCTGTGGATGTTAACCTAGTCTGTGGTTTAAAGGGCCTATTCCAGTCTGTGGATCTTAATGAACCTGTTCTGTGGTTTAAAGGGACAATTCCACTGTGGATGTTAACCTGGTCTGTGGTTTAAAGGGCCAGTTCTAGTCTGTGGATGTTCACCTGGTCTGTGGTTTAAAGGGACAATTCCACTGTGGATGTTAACCTGGTCTGTGGTTTAAAGGGACAATTCTAGTCTGTTGATCTTAACCTGTTCTGTGGTTTAAAGGGCCAGTTCTAGTCTGTGGATGTTAACCTGGTCTGTGGTTTAAAGGGCCAGTTCTAGTCTGTGGATGTTAACCTGGTCTGTGGTTTAAAGGGCCTATTCCAGTCTGTGGATCATAATTAACCTGGTCTGTGGTTTAAAGGGACAATTCCACTGTGGATGTTAACCTGGTCTGCTGTTTAAAGGGACAATTCCACTGTGGATGTTAACCTGGTCTGTGGTTTAAAGGGCCAGTTCTAGTCTGTGGATGTTAACCTGGTCTGTGTTTAAAGGGCCAGTTCTAGTGTGTGGATGTTAACCTGGTCTGTGGATTAAAGGGCCAATTCCACTGTGGATGTTAACCTGGTCTGTGGTTTAAAGGGACAATTCCACTGTGGATGTTAACCTGGTCTGTGGTTTAAAGGGCCAATTCCACTGTGGATGTTAACCTGGTCTGTGGTTTAAAGGGACAATTCCACTGTGGATGTTAACCTGGTCTGTGGTTTAAAGGGACAATTCCACTGTGGATGTTAACCTGGTCTGTGGTTTAAAGGGACAATTCCACTGTGGATGTTAACCTGGTCTGTGGTTTAAAGGGACAATTCTAGTCTGTGGATGTTAACCTGGTCTGTGGTTTAAAGGGCCTATTCCAGTCTGTGGATCTTAATTAACCTGGTCTGTGGTTTAAAGGGACAATTCCACTGTGGATGTTAACCTGGTCTGCTGTTTAAAGGGACAATTCCACTGTGGATGTTAACCTGGTCTGTGGTTTAAAGGGCCAATTCCAGTCTGTGGATGTTAACCTGGTCTGTGGTTTAAAGGGCCAGTTCAGGTCTGTGGATGTTAACCTGGATGTTAACCTGGTCTGTGGTTTAAAGGGCCAGTTCTAGTCTGTGGATGTTAACCTGGTCTGTGGTTTAAAGGGACAATTCCACTGTGGATGTTAACCTGGTCTGTGGTTTAAAGGGCCAGTTCTAGTCTGTGGATGTTAACCTGGTCTGTGGTTTAAAGGGCCAATTCTAGTCTGTGGATGTTAACCTGGTCTGTGGTTTAAAGGGCCTATTCCAGTCTGTGGATCTTAATTAACCTGGTCTGTGGTTTAAAGGGACAATTCCACTGTGGATGTTGACCTGGTCTGCTGTTTAAAGGGACAATTCCACTGTGGATGTTAACCTGGTCTGTGGTTTAAAGGGCCAGTTCTAGCCTGTGGATGTTAACCTGGTCTGTGGTTTAAAGGGCCAATTCTAGTCTGTGGATGTTAACCTGGTCTGTGGTTTAAAGGGCCAATTCCACTGTGGATGTTAACCTGGTCTGTGGTTTAAAGGGACAATTCCACTGTGGGTGTTAACCTGGTCTGTGGTTTAAAGGGCCAATTCCACTGTGGATGTTAACCTGGTCTGTGGTTTAAAGGGCCTATTCCAGTCTGTGGATCTTAATTAACCTGGTCTGTGGTTTAAAGGGACAATTCCACTGTGGATGTTAACCTGGTCTGCTGTTTAAAGGGACAATTCCACTGTGGATGTTAACCTGGTCTGTGGTTTAAAGGGCCAGTTCTAGTCTGTGGATGTTAACCTGGTCTGTGGTTTAAAGGGCCAGTTCTAGTCTGTGGATGTTAACCTGGTCTGTGGTTTAAAGGGCCAATTCCACTGTGGATGTTAACCTGGTCTGTGGTTTAAAGGGACAATTCCACTGTGGATGTTAACCTGGTCTGTGGTTTAAAGGGCCAATTCCACTGTGGATGTTAACCTGGTCTGTGGTTTAAAGGGACAATTCCACTGTGGATGTTAACCTGGTCTGTGGTTTAAAGGGCCTATTCCAGTCTGTGGATCTTAATTAACCTGGTCTGTGGTTTAAAGGGCCAATTCCAGTCTGTGGATGTTAATCTGGTCTGTGGTTTAAAGGGCCAGTTCTAGTCTGTGGATATTAACCTGGTCTGTGGTTTAAAGGGACAATTCTACTGTGGATGTTAACCTGGTCTGTGGTTTAAAGGGCCAGTTCTAGTCTGTGGATGTTAACCTAGTCTGTGGTTTAAAGGGCCTATTCCAGTCTGTGGATCTTAATGAACCTGGTCTGTGGTTTAAAGGGACAATTCCACTGTGGATGTTAACCTGGTCTGTGGTTTAAAGGGCCAGTTCTAGTCTGTGGATGTTCACCTGGTCTGTGGTTTAAAGGGACAATTCTAGTCTGTTGATCTTAACCTGTTCTGTGGTTTAAAGGGCCAGTTCTAGTCTGTGGATGTTAACCTGGTCTGTGGTTTAAAGGGCCAGTTCTAGTCTGTGGATGTTAACCTGGTCTGTGGTTTAAAGGGCCAATTCTAGTCTGTGGATGTTAACCTGGTCTGTGGTTTAAAGGGCCTATTCCAGTCTGTGGATCTTAATTAACCTGGTCTGTGGTTTAAAGGGACAATTCCACTGTGGATGTTAACCTGGTCTGTGGTTTAAAGGGACAATTCCACTGTGGATGTTAACCTGGTCTGTGGTTTAAAGGGCCAGTTCTAGTCTGTGGATGTTAACCTGGTCTGTGGTTTAAAGGGACAATTCCACTGTGGATGTTAACCTGGTCTGTGGTTTAAAGGGCCAGTTCTAGTCTGTGGATGTTAACCTAGTCTGTGGTTTAAAGGGCCTATTCCAGTCTGTGGATCTTAATTAACCTGGTCTGTGGTTTAAAGGGCCAATTCCAGTCTGTGGATGTTAACCTGGTCTGTGGTTTAAAGGGCCAGTTCTAGTCTGTGGATATTAACCTGGTCTGTGGTTTAAAGGGACAATTCTACTGTGGATGTTAACCTGGTCTGTGGTTTAAAGGGCCAGTTCTAGTCTGTGGATGTTAACCTAGTCTGTGGTTTAAAGGGCCTATTCCAGTCTGTGGATCTTAATGAACCTGTTCTGTGGTTTAAAGGGACAATTCCACTGTGGATGTTAACCTGGTCTGTGGTTTAAAGGGCCAGTTCTAGTCTGTGGATGTTCACCTGGTCTGTGGTTTAAAGGGACAATTCCACTGTGGATGTTAACCTGGTCTGTGGTTTAAAGGGACAATTCTAGTCTGTTGATCTTAACCTGTTCTGTGGTTTAAAGGGCCAGTTCTAGTCTGTGGATGTTAACCTGGTCTGTGGTTTAAAGGGCCAGTTCTAGTCTGTGGATGTTAACCTGGTCTGTGGTTTAAAGGGCCAATTCTAGTCTGTGGATGTTAACCTGGTCTGTGGTTTAAAGGGCCTATTCCAGTCTGTGGATCTTAATTAACCTGGTCTGTGGTTTAAAGGGACAATTCCACTGTGGATGTTAACCTGGTCTGTGGTTTAAAGGGACAATTCTAGTCTGTGGATGTTAACCTGGTCTGTGGTTTAAAGGGCCTATTCCAGTCTGTGGATCTTAATTAACCTGGTCTGTGGTTTAAAGGGACAATTCCACTGTGGATGTTAACCTGGTCTGCTGTTTAAAGGGACAATTCCACTGTGGATGTTAACCTGGTCTGTGGTTTAAAGGGCCAATTCCAGTCTGTGGATGTTAACCTGGTCTGTGGTTTAAAGGGCCAGTTCAGGTCTGTGGATGTTAACCTGGATGTTAACCTGGTCTGTGGTTTAAAGGGCCAGTTCTAGTCTGTGGATGTTAACCTGGTCTGTGGTTTAAAGGGACAATTCCACTGTGGATGTTAACCTGGTCTGTGGTTTAAAGGGCCAGTTCTAGTCTGTGGATGTTAACCTGGTCTGTGGTTTAAAGGGCCAATTCTAGTCTGTGGATGTTAACCTGGTCTGTGGTTTAAAGGGCCTATTCCAGTCTGTGGATCTTAATTAACCTGGTCTGTGGTTTAAAGGGACAATTCCACTGTGGATGTTGACCTGGTCTGCTGTTTAAAGGGACAATTCCACTGTGGATGTTAACCTGGTCTGTGGTTTAAAGGGCCAATTCTAGTCTGTGGATGTTAACCTGGTCTGTGGTTTAAAGGGCCAATTCCACTGTGGATGTTAACCTGGTCTGTGGTTTAAAGGGACAATTCCACTGTGGGTGTTAACCTGGTCTGTGGTTTAAAGGGCCAATTCCACTGTGGATGTTAACCTGGTCTGTGGTTTAAAGGGCCTATTCCAGTCTGTGGATCTTAATTAACCTGGTCTGTGGTTTAAAGGGACAATTCCACTGTGGATGTTAACCTGGTCTGCTGTTTAAAGGGACAATTCCACTGTGGATGTTAACCTGGTCTGTGGTTTAAAGGGCCAGTTCTAGTCTGTGGATGTTAACCTGGTCTGTGGTTTAAAGGGCCAGTTCTAGTCTGTGGATGTTAACCTGGTCTGTGGTTTAAAGGGCCAATTCCACTGTGGATGTTAACCTGGTCTGTGGTTTAAAGGGACAATTCCACTGTGGATGTTAACCTGGTCTGTGGTTTAAAGGGCCAATTCCACTGTGGATGTTAACCTGGTCTGTGGTTTAAAGGGACAATTCCACTGTGGATGTTAACCTGGTCTGTGGTTTAAATGGCCTATTCCAGTCTGTGGATCTTAATTAACCTGGTCTGTGGTTTAAAGGGCCAATTCCAGTCTGTGGATGTTAATCTGGTCTGTGGTTTTAAAGGGCCAGTTCTAGTCTGTGGATATTAACCTGGTCTGTGGTTTAAAGGGACAATTCTACTGTGGATGTTAACCTGGTCTGTGGTTTAAAGGGCCAGTTCTAGTCTGTGGATGTTAACCTAGTCTGTGGTTTAAAGGGCCTATTCCAGTCTGTGGATCTTAATGAACCTGGTCTGTGGTTTAAAGGGACAATTCCACTGTGGATGTTAACCTGGTCTGTGGTTTAAAGGGCCAGTTCTAGTCTGTGGATGTTCACCTGGTCTGTGGTTTAAAGGGACAATTCTAGTCTGTTGATCTTAACCTGTTCTGTGGTTTAAAGGGCCAGTTCTAGTCTGTGGATGTTAACCTGGTCTGTGGTTTAAAGGGCCAGTTCTAGTCTGTGGATGTTAACCTGGTCTGTGGTTTAAAGGGCCAATTCTAGTCTGTGGATGTTAACCTGGTCTGTGGTTTAAAGGGCCTATTCCAGTCTGTGGATCTTAATTAACCTGGTCTGTGGTTTAAAGGGACAATTCCACTGTGGATGTTAACCTGGTCTGTGGTTTAAAGGGACAATTCCACTGTGGATGTTAACCTGGTCTGTGGTTTAAAGGGCCAGTTCTAGTCTGTGGATGTTAACCTGGTCTGTGGTTTAAAGGGACAATTCCACTGTGGATGTTAACCTGGTCTGTGGTTTAAAGGGCCAGTTCTAGTCTGTGGATGTTAACCTAGTCTGTGGTTTAAAGGGCCTATTCCAGTCTGTGGATCTTAATTAACCTGGTCTGTGGTTTAAAGGGCCAATTCCAGTCTGTGGATGTTAACCTGGTCTGTGGTTTAAAGGGCCAGTTCTAGTCTGTGGATATTAACCTGGTCTGTGGTTTAAAGGGACAATTCTACTGTGGATGTTAACCTGGTCTGTGGTTTAAAGGGCCAGTTCTAGTCTGTGGATGTTAACCTAGTCTGTGGTTTAAAGGGCCTATTCCAGTCTGTGGATCTTAATGAACCTGTTCTGTGGTTTAAAGGGACAATTCCACTGTGGATGTTAACCTGGTCTGTGGTTTAAAGGGCCAGTTCTAGTCTGTGGATGTTCACCTGGTCTGTGGTTTAAAGGGACAATTCCACTGTGGATGTTAACCTGGTCTGTGGTTTAAAGGGACAATTCTAGTCTGTTGATCTTAACCTGTTCTGTGGTTTAAAGGGCCAGTTCTAGTCTGTGGATGTTAACCTGGTCTGTGGTTTAAAGGGCCAGTTCTAGTCTGTGGATGTTAACCTGGTCTGTGGTTTAAAGGGCCAATTCTAGTCTGTGGATGTTAACCTGGTCTGTGCTTTAAAGGGCCTATTCCAGTCTGTGGATCTTAATTAACCTGGTCTGTGGTTTAAAGGGACAATTCCACTGTGGATGTTAACCTGGTCTGTGGTTTAAAGGGACAATTCCACTGTGGATGTTAACCTGGTCTGTGGTTTAAAGGGCCAGTTCTAGTCTGTGGATGTTAACCTGGTCTGTGGTTTAAAGGGACAATTCCACTGTGGATGTTAACCTGGTCTGTGGTTTAAAGGGCCTATTCCAGTCTGTGGATCTTAATTAACCTGGTCTGTGGTTTAAAGGGCCAATTCCAGTCTGTGGATGTTAACCTGGTCTGTGGTTTAAAGGGCCAGTTCTAGTCTGTGGATATTAACCTGGTCTGTGGTTTAAAGGGACAATTCTACTGTGGATGTTAACCTGGTCTGTGGTTTAAAGGGCCAGTTCTAGTCTGTGGATGTTAACCTGGTCTGTGGTTTAAAGGGCCTATTCCAGTCTGTGGATCTTAATGAACCTGGTCTGTGGTTTAAAGGGACAATTCCACTGTGGATGTTAACCTGGTCTGTGGTTTAAAGGGACAATTCCACTGTGGATGTTAACCTGGTCTGTGGTTTAAAGGGCCAGTTCTAGTCTATGGATGTTCACCTGGTCTGTGGTTTAAAGGGACAATTCCACTGTGGATGTTAATCTGGTCTGTGGTTTAAAGGGACAATTCTAGTCTGTTGATCTTAACCTGTTCTGTGGTTTAAAGGGCCAGTTCTAGTCTGTGGATGTTAACCTGGTCTGTGGTTTAAAGGGCCAATTCTAGTCTGTGGATGTTAACCTGGTCTGTCGTTTAAAGGGCCTATTCCAGTCTGTGGATCTTAATTAACCTGGTCTGTGGTTTAAAGGGACAATTCCACTGTGGATGTTAACCTGGTCTGTGGTTTAAAGGGACAATTCCACTATGGATGTTAACCTGGTCTGTGGTTTAAAGGGCCAGTTCTAGTCTGTGGATGTTAACCTGGTCTGTGGTTTAAAGGGCCTATTCCAGTCTGTGGATCTTAATGAACCTGGTCTGTGGTTTAAAGGGCCAATTCCACTGTGGATGTTAACCTGGTCTGTGGTTTAAAGGGACAATTCCACTGTGGATGTTAACCTGGTCTGTGGTTTAAAGGGCCAATTCCACTGTGGATGTTAACCTGGTCTGTGGTTTAAAGGGACAATTCCACTGTGGATGTTAACCTGGTCTGTGGTTTAAAGGGACAATTCCACTGTGGATGTTAACCTGGTCTGTGGTTTAAAGGGCCTATTCCAGTCTGTGGATCTTAATTAACCTGGTCTGTGGTTTAAAGGGCCAATTCCAGTCTGTGGATGTTAACCTGGTCTGTGGTTTAAAGGGCCAGTTCTAGTCTGTGGATGTTAACCTGGTCTGTGGTTTAAAGGGACAATTCTACTGTGGATGTTAACCTGGTCTGTGGTTTAAAGGGCATATTCCAGTCTGTGGATCTTAATTAACCTGGTCTGTGGTTTAGGCCTGCAGAGCTTACATCTTCAACCTACAGTAGGCCTGCAGAGCTTACATCTTCAACATACAGTAGACCTGCAGAGCTTACATCTTCAACCTACAGTAGGCCTGCAGAGCTTACATCTTCAACCTACAGTAGACCTGCAGAGCTTACATCTTCAACCTACAGTTGGCCTGCAGAGTTTACATCTTCAACCTACAGTAGACCTGCAGAGCTTACATCTTCAACCTACAGTAGACCTGCAGAGCTTACATCTTCAACCTACAGTAGACCTGCAGAGCTTACATCTTCAACCTACAGTTGGCCTGCAGAGCTTACATCTTCAACCTACAGTAGGCCTGCAGAGCTTACATCTTCAACCTACAGTAGACCTGCAGAGCTTACATCTTCAACCTACAGTAGACCTGCACAAATCACATCAAAGCGGTGTGATGTTTACATGCCAGGTGTGTCCACATTGTACCTGCCAGCATCAATCATTCCTGGAGGGATCCAGTATTTATAGATCCCATTCCAAGCCAGCTCCTGCACGGTGGTTTCTCTCCCTCAGGATCAGAATGTTACCTTCCTCTGAACCCAATCTCATCGTGTTACAGGACCAAACATATTATTATGCCGACACTATTCATGTGCAACCTACAGTGTCTAAAATTACCCCTTTGAAGTCCTCTTGCTACATCTCTCGACCTCTTCCCGTTTCAAATTGAACAGCTATTTCTGCTCCAATATCTGCCTTAATCTGAGAAACTGACATGTTTATCAGTGGGTCATACACCTTACTATTCAAAGTCTGTCAGTGACAAATGCATGTTTTATACACACTACTCCACTGGGACTAAATCAATCAAGGTAGTATGATTGGTTGAGATTAAATGTCAAATAGATTGTTCCCAATGTCACCATTTTTCATAATGTTGACAAAGAAGATGTGTCATGGGGGGGTGGGGGGGGGGGGTGATGTCAGAGTCGATGAAAATCCCCAACTGCTGCCAGAATAGTGTCAGGAAATTCTACTACTTCTTGACAGAACCTAGGAAGTCTAGAGAAAACACACACATACAGTAATTAAACCTATTATTATTTACTAAATCATAAGTAATGTCCGATCAAACCACAAATTGTTTTGTGGGACAGTGGAAGGGAAACAACATTCAAACAATCACCTTGAATTTGATCCAAATGGCACCCTATTCCCTATATAGTACACTACATTGACCAGGGCCCATAGGGCACTTTATAGGGAATAGAATGTCATTTGAGAGGCTACCCTTGGCATGAACCAAGACAATGAAAGGTTGCACAAACACAAAAGAAGATAGAGGAGAGAAAGGAAGAACCCTGATTGGCGTTTGTCTAACCCGCTATTTCATAACCTGGCAGGCATCCAGTCATAACAACTACCCAGGGTTCTTAGTGTCGTTGTCCTGGACCGGGCCGCATGCCACTGGCAGCGTGATAGAGGAGGCTCCAATCGTCTGCCCCGCCTATGTCCTGATTGTAAATCCCAGGTATGGGCTGTTAACCAAATGGCACCCTATTCCTTATATAGAGAAATACTTTAGTAGTGCACTATATAGGGAGGGAATAGGTATCCATTTTGGCCACACACACACCTAGGTATGTCTTGGGTCTATATTACCTCCTGCCTAGCCTGGAACTTTGGCACAGGTGGTAATGTTTTTGTTGCTGCTCACTTTAAATGCTGCTGTTTTGTGTACAATTAATGATTGGTGCGCCACTAGGCTAGACAGTTTCACATCAAATCAAATGTATTTATAAAGCCCTTCGTACATCAGCTGATATCTCAAAGTGCTGTACAGAAACCGAGCCTAAAACCCCAAACAGCAAGTAATGCAGGTGTAGAAGCACGGTGGCTAGGAAAAACTCCCCAGAAAGGCCTAAACCTAGGAAGAAACCTAGAGAGGAACCAGGGGTGGCCAGTCCTCTTCTGGCTGTGCCGGGTGGAGATTATAACAGAACATGGCCAAGATGTTCAAATGTTCATAAATGACCAGCATGGTCAAATAATAATAATCACAGGCAGAACAGTTGAATCTGGAGCAGCAGCACGGCCAGGTGGACTGGGGACAGCAAGGAGTCATCATGTCAGGTAGTCCTGAGGCATGGTCCTAGGGCTCAGGTCCTCCGAGAGAGAGAGAGAAAGAGAGAGAGAAAGAAAGAGAGAAAGAGAGAATTAGAGAGCATACTTAAATTCACACAGGACACCGGACAAGACAGAAGAAATACTCCAGATATAACAGACTGACCCTAGCCCCCCGACACATAAACTACTGCAGCATAAATACTGGAGGCTGAGACAGGAGGGGTCAGGAGACACTGTGGCCCCATCTGATGATACCCCCGGACAGGGCCAAACAGGAATGATATAGTACTCAGTGGAGTCATACCAGAGTACTCCACTAGGATAGACAATACTCAGTGATGTCATAACAGAGTGCTCCACTAGGCTAGACAGTACTCAGTAGAGTCATAACAGAGTGCTCCACTAGGATAGACAGTACTCAGTAGAGTCATAACAGAGTGCTCCACTGGGATAGACAGTACTCAGTAGAGTCATAACAGAGCATGTGAAGTGCTCCATTTGGCGTAATAACAGGTACTCTCCTTTGCCCTAATTAATAAGCTACTGACTTTCGTACCAAGTGGTGACACAGATGATTGATCATGCCCCTTTGAATCATGTTTGGAAGATTAACCTTATATCGATATCATTCCTCATAACATGTCAACAGTCATGCGTCATCCACCTACTAATCTGGTCCAACCAGCTGAAGATCTCTCTTTCTCTCTCTCTGTCTCTTTTCTGTCTCTCTCTTCTCTTCTCTTCTCTTCTCTCTCTCTCTCTCTCTCTCTCCCTCTCTCTCTCTCTCTCTCTCTCTCCCTCTCTCTCTCTCTGTCTCTCTCTCTCTCTCTGTCTCTCTCTCTCTCTCTCTCTCTCTCTCTCTCTCTCTCTCTCTCTCTCTCTCTCTGTGGTTGTTGAGCCTGGGGACGAGGTCATCAACCTACAGTGTACTGTAGTATGAATCATTCAGCACACAGAAGTCGAAAGTAAAGAGAATAAAGACTGACATTTGGTCATATTAATTGCACGGTTAATGCAGGGTGTTTCTAGTTATCTACACAGTACAGAAGTCCAAGTGGGGGGAGGCTCTGGCATACAGTTTACATGGCCTGTCTCTCTCTGTGGACAGAATTCATCTTTATGGTTACAGCATTTTACATTCAGGTCCTAAACATGCTACATGATTTGCTTTGGGACGTGTGTGTGTGTGTGTGTGTGTGTGTGTGTGTGTGTGTGTGTGTGTGTGTGTGTGTGTGTGTGTGTGTGTGTGTGTGTGTGTGTGTGTGTGTGTGTGTGTGTGTGTGTGTGTGTGTGTGTGTGTGTGTGTGTGTGTGTGTGTGTGTGTGTGTGTGTGTGTGTGTGTGTGTGTGTGTGTGTGTGTGTGTGTGTGTGTGTGTGTGTGTGTGTGTGTGTGTGTGTGTGTGTGTGTGTGTGTGTGTGTGTGTGTGTGTGTGTGTGTGTGTGTGTGTGTGTGTGTGTGTGTGTGTGTGTGTGTGTGTGTGTGTGTGTGTGTGTGTGTGTGTGTGTGTGTGTGTGTGTGTGTGTGTGTGTGTGTGTGTGTGTGTGTGTGTGTGTGTGTGTGTGTGTGTGTGTGTGTGTGTGTGTGTGTGTGTGTGTGTGTGTGTGTGTGTGTGTGTGTGTGTGTGTGTGTGTGTGTGTGTGTGTGTGTGTGTGTGTGTGTGTGTGTGTGTGTGTGTGTGTGTGTGTGTGTGTGTGTGTGTGTGTGTGTGTGTGTGTGTGTGTGTGTGTGTGTGTGTGTGTGTGTGTGTGTGTGTGTGTGTGTGTGTGTGTGTGTGTGTGTGTGTGTGTGTGTGTGTGTGTGTGTGTGTGTGTGTGTGTGTGTGTGTGTGTGTGTGTGTGTGTGTGTGTGTGTGTGTGTGTGTGTGTGTGTGTGTGTGTGTGTGTGTGTGTGTGTGTGTGTGTGTGTGTGTGTGTGTGTGTGTGTGTGTGTGTGTGTGTGTGTGTGTGTGTGTGTGTGTGTGTGTGTGTGTGTGTGTGTGTGTGTGTGTGTGTGTGTGTGTGTGTGTGTGTGTGTGTGTGTGTGTGTGTGTGTGTGTGTGTGTGTGTGTGTGTGTGTGTGTGTGTGTGTGTGTGTGTGTGTGTGTGTGTGTGTGTGTGTGTGTGTGTGTGTGTGTGTGTGTGTGTGTGTGTGTGTGTGTGTGTGTGTGTGTGTGTGTGTGTGTGTGTGTGTGTGTGTGTGTGTGTGTGTGTGTGTGTGTGTGTGTGTGTGTGTGTGTGTGTGTGTGTGTGTGTGTGTGTGTGTGTGTGTGTGTGTGTGTGTGTGTGTGTGTGTGTGTGTGTGTGTGTGTGTGTGTGTGTGTGTGTGTGTGTGTGTGTGTGTGTGTGTGTGTGTGTGTGTGTGTGTGTGTGTGTGTGTGTGTGTGTGTGTGTGTGTGTGTGTGTGTGTGTGTGTGTGTGTGTGTGTGTGTGTGTGTGTGTGTGTGTGTGTGTGTGTGTGTGTGTGTGTGTGTGTGTGTGTGTGTGTGTGTGTGTGTGTGTGTGTGTGTGTGTGTGTGTGTGTGTGTGTGTGTGTGTGTGTGTGTGTGTGTGTGTGTGTGTGTGTGTGTGTGTGTGTGTGTGTGTGTGTGTGTGTGTGTGTGTGTGTGTGTGTGTGTGTGTGTGTGTGTGTGTGTGTGTGTGTGTGTGTGTGTGTGTGTGTGTGTGTGTGTGTGTGTGTGTGTGTGTGTGTGTGTGTGTGTGTGTGTGTGTGTGTGTGTGTGTGTGTGTGTGTGTGTGTGTGTGTGTGTGTGTGTGTGTGTGTGTGTGTGTGTGTGTGTGTGTGTGTGTGTGTGTGTGTGTGTGTGTGTGTGTGTGTGTGTGTGTGTGTGTGTGTGTGTGTGTGTGTGTGTGTGTGTGTGTGTGTGTGTGTGTGTGTGTGTGTGTGTGTGTGTGTGTGTGTGTGTGTGTGTGGTGAGTGAGTGAGTGAGTGAGTGAGTGAGTGAGATAGAGAGAGAAACAAATCCAATTTTGATAAACTCCCATATCTACTGGGTGTAATACCACAGTGTTCCATCACAGCAGCAAGATTTGTGACCTGTTGCCACAAGAAAAGGACAATCAGTAAAGAACACCATTGTAAATACAACCCATAGTTATGTTCATTTATTTTCCTTTTTGCTCTAACTATTTGCACATCGTTACAACACTGTGTATAGGCATAATATGACATGTGTAATGTCTTTACTCTTTTGGAACTTCTGTGAGTGTAATGTTTACACGTTCATTTTTTATTGTTTATTTCACTTCTGTTTATTATCTACTTCACTTGTTTTGTCAATGATAACATGCTTTTCCCATGCCAATAAAGCCCATTGAATTGAATTGACAGAGAGAGGGGGAGAGAGGGGGAGATAGAGAGAGAAGTGAAGAGAGGGAGGGAGGGAAAGACAGAGATAGCTTAATCTTCACCTGCCTAGCAATGTAAACAAACAGACTCACAAAGGATGGCAATGCAAACAGCAACATGGGCGCTTTTGCTACCAAGTTTTGCGTCCCAAATAGTACCCTATTCCCTATATAGTGCATTACTGATGACCAGAGCCCATAGGACTCTAATCAAAAGTAGTGTGCTTTAAGGGTATAGGGCGCCATTTGAGACACAGTATAAGTGTTGCCATGTGTGCTAAATGACCGTCGGCCACTGCTTTCTCAATGTCTTACCTTATTTTCTTTGGCAACATAAATAATGTCTATTTACCTGTAAGGGTGACTTATAGCAAAATGCACGCTTAATTCCAATACGCTTATCAGACTCAATATTGACAGAGGACAACTAATCTCCCCAGGTGCGAGCAAGGCAATTTATGTTCAGGCAAAGAATCCGTGTTTCTTATCCCTGTAGCCAGTCTCATACTTACCACAGAACACTAGGGCCCACATCAGAGCACAGGGAACTTCACCTCACCTCTGGTTTTGGTCTGTAGCCAGTCTCATACTTACCACAGAACACTAGGGCCCACATCAGAGCACAGGGAACTTCACCTCACCTCTGGTTTTGGTCTGTAGCCAGTCTCATACTTACCACAGAACACTAGGGCCGACATCAGAGCACAGGGAACTTCACCTCACCTCTGGTTTTGGCCTGTAGCCAGTCTCATACTTACCACAGAACACTAGGGCCCACATCAGAGCACAGGGAACTTCACCTCACCTCTGGTTTTGGCCTGTAGCCAGTCTCATACTTACCACAGAACACTAGGGCCGACATCAGAGCACAGGGAACTTCACCTCACCTCTGGTTTTGGTCTGTAGCCAGTCTCATACTTACCACAGAACACTAGGGCCGACATCAGAGCACAGGGAACTTCACCTCACCTCTGGTTTTGGCAAATGTAAGTCGGTCTTAACATTCTATGGCGTGACGCACCTGATCCAAAAATACGACTACCTGCAGCTAATTCCTTTGGTTGGGGCTTTGGGTGAGAGAAAGGCAAGGCAGGCGTAGCTCTTTCTGGATAACAGGCCTAGAGGCATTGATGAACTCTACAGAGGGTAAATCATTCCATCTTTAACTTTTCATGAGCAATACCTGTGGATATGTAGGCCTACATCTGTAAAACCAGCAGAGCATACATTTAAAGGGATACTGTACAATCAGGGGCGGTTTCCTGGACACAGATTAAAGGCTTAGGGCAGTGAATATATATATACATATTTCCACACTATGAGGTTGTAATAATAATACTGTGATATTGGGAACATTATGATAATGCTCTTTTAGTGTAGTTTGAAATGACCCCCTGAATTGTTTTGGTGGGATGGAGCTTTGCCCTGCCTGGTGACATCACCAGGCAGTAAATTGCTTAATCGACCAATAAGAAAGAGTTCTAAAACTCTCTGCCAATAACAACTCATTTTCAGTTTTCCCCTCCCCACTCAGATCACTCCCAGACAGTCCTAGCAAAATTATTGCTTGAGAAATATATCTTTGCTAAGAAGCTATTTTTGTTTCTTTCTTTTTTTAACCATTTTAATTTAAAGCAATCACAGTAACATAATTATTACAAAGAAATGATTTGATATTGGACTAAAAAGCGATCTCAATGAAGAATCTCCATCAGACATGTTTTCTATTCCATGACTTGGCTTAATCTGTGTTTGGGAAACCACCGTTCAAAGTACAGAGCAAGTGTTGGAACCAAAATTATTTTCAATTGTTTCAATCTGAACAGATCCATAAAAAACAAAATGTATTCCACTGTTCCAACCAGCAAAATAAAGTTCTGAACCGGTTCAAACCCCCAAAAATAACCGTTGATATCGGTCTTTTCTGATCTTTTTTAAACCTCTGAAATCACTATTTTTTTTATTATTATTTTTTACATTTAGCTAGACATTAACTTACTTCACCAGTCAGTTTGGATAGAGCAGCGTGATTGACGGACATGAGTAGGCTGTGAAATCCGACTGAAGGAGGAGGCACACGTACACACACTGGCAAAGATTTTCAGCTGTCAGGCAGACAGTACTCATGCGTTTCTGAGTGACAGAGTGAGGGCTTTACATAGGTGATTTGTTGCGGTTTTTTTGTTGTACTGTAAAAAAATACTAACTTTATTAACCAGTTCCCATGCTTTTAAAATAATTCTGCAACTCCACTGCTCAGCAGTTGTTGTGCTCCTAGTGAGAGAGCGAGAGCGAGAGCGAGAGTGAGAGAGAGAGAGAAAGAGAGAGATTTAGCTAGGCCAGTCAGACAGCAGACAGGGAAGGATATAGGAGAGGAGGCTGAATGGGGGCAATGGATTACTGCAACATGCAGACTGACTGAGTGCTGAATGATAGCTGTACAGATTCCCATAATCACGTCTGAGAAGCGTGTCATCACCCCGGGCCGGGCCCAGGTGCAGAGACAGTATTACATCAAATTGACTCAAAGCAGTGAAGCCGCCACTGCTTTTCCAGACAGGCTTCTCTCCAGTCCCGGGACATACATCGAAAATGGCACCCTATTCTCTATAGTGCACTATATACCAGGGACCCATAGTCAAAAGTAGTGCAGTATATAGGGAATAGGGTACCATTCGAGGCAGAGTGAGTCAGAGTATCAGTGAGGTTAGACCCGGTGGCCGAGCAGGGTTCAGGGTTTCGTGAGATCCGTTGGCACTGGCGGGTCTGGGAGTTGGATAACAGGGCGTGTGGAGGTAGGGAGCGGCAGGAGCAGGGCGGGTGAGGCAGGCGGTGGGACATCAGAGGTTAAGGCCAGCCCTCCCTGACGTATCTAGCACACAGTCCCATTGTTTGCTCGCAAATTCCTGTCGAGTCGAGGAGATTCCATGCAATGTAATGGACTATTATGTTAGAAGCCGGACCTATTCAAAAGCCTAATGAGTTACGCCAAAGATAATGTCTCTGGGGAGTCCCGTGCATAGAGGCATAACTCAGAGGCCGAGGACCATTGTTGCTCGGGCCCAACGGCCCCAGGCCTGTCCATGAGTTGTTAACCTTTTCAGCATCCAGGTACACAGTAACTAACTGCTAAACACCACAGCAGTGCTGTAGAAAGGATTAGTGGGTTAACACCGATGTCATACAAGGTCATCTTCTCTTTCTTTTGAAGAACAGATCCAGAGTTTTGGATCCTGAACGGAAAAGCACAGAGACCCAAGGAGCCGTTTGTTAGGACGTTTCAGGATTTAAGGGGTTAAGGGCTTTTGGAGATGTGTAAATGGTGATAATACAATGATTAGAACACAACCACCATCATTACTGTTATCATCCTGCTGACCGCTGGAACCATAGACAATAACAGTTATCAAACATCCAATCAGTTCCTCTCTATTAAGTTCCTTTGCCTTCTCAAAAGAGTGTATAAATATCAGCAGATTGATCTCCGATAAATCTATTTCCTGCAGTCAACAGGAAATCCTTACAGAACATCATCATGGTGTTATTAAACTATGCGTGCATGAGAAAGTAAATGGAGAAAGTTCTTCTGAACAGGCCAGAGGCACAACGCTTGCTGTTGATTTGGTATTTGGCTAAATAGTCTGGTTAGGTAACGTAGACGTTCCTTCTGATTTGCATTGAGTGTCTCCAGAGCCTGTTGCAGCAGGCATCTGATGGACAGATGAAAGGGAGAGAGGAGAGGGAATAGTTTGGAGAAGAAAAACACTTTAAGAAATTAGAAAGGGATTTTGATCATCTCTTTCAAGAGTGTCTATTTTTTTTGTCACTCACCACAAATATAAGTTGTG
This sequence comes from Oncorhynchus nerka, assembly GCF_034236695.1. Taxonomy (NCBI): domain Eukaryota; kingdom Metazoa; phylum Chordata; class Actinopteri; order Salmoniformes; family Salmonidae; genus Oncorhynchus; species Oncorhynchus nerka. The sequence continues at coordinate 91,567,534 of NC_088399.1, read as the reverse complement.
TGAGGTGCATCACGTGTGCAAGGCTGAGATTTAAGTGGGAGGAGGAAATCTGACAGTTTGAAGCAAAGCACTTTGGGGCCAATCCCAACCCGAGTTAAAAGGGCATTGACGGAACGTAATTCCCTTTTTCCGAACTTTTCTCTCTATTTGCATTCTGACCTTGATTTTAACCTCTACAGGATCGCTGCCCCCACCTCACCCCCTCGCAGGACGGTTGAGCTAACATAGGCTAATGTGATTAGCATGAGGTTGTAAGTAACAATAACGTTTCCCAGGACATAGACTGATATTGGCAGAAAGCTTAAATTCTTGTTAATCTAACTGCACTGTCCTATTTACAGTAGCTATTACAGTGAAATAATACCATGCTATTGTTTTAGGAGTGTACAGTATTGAACTTGAAAATGTATTAATAAACCAATTAGGCACATTTGGGCAGTCTTGATACAACATTTGAACATAAATGCAATGGGTCATTAGATCAGTCTAAAACTTTGCACATAGAGTGCTGTCATCTAGTGGCCAAAATTGAAATTGCGCCTAGATTGCTAAATCATATATTGGCCTTTCTCTTGCATTTCAAAGATGATGGAAAAAAAATGCATGTTTTTTCTTTGTATTATCTCATACCAGATCTAATGTGTAGTTAATTCTTTCAATAGAAATAACACCATCCTCTGCGCACTGTAATTTATACTGGATAAGAGCTATTGATAAGAGCTAATGATAAGAGCTATTGATAAGAGCTATTGATAAGAGCTACTGATAAGAGCTATTGATAAGAGCTATTAATAAGAGCTATTGATAAGAGCTATTGATAAGAGCTATTGATAAGAACTACTGATAAGAGCTATTGATAAGAGCTAGGTACATGAGTAATCCGTCTGATTGTGGCAATTTTCTGAATGAATTAAACCACTGTTTTCGTAATTTGGTGCGTAAAGGCTCTCCAACCCTGTTTTTTTAATGATTCATAAATACTTTCCTAAACCTAAATAATTTACAAAATCATATTATTTTTAAGTCTACCAATTGGTGCTGAAAAGGAGACAAATATGCATATATTTAGATGGCTATCTTTAACTGACACCCAATATTCTGAACCTGTTTAATCTATGTAGTCTAGTGAGTCTGTAGACAAAAATCTCACCTGCAGGGCTATGGGGGTTATGCAACTGAATAAGGTAAGTCTGAACACCAAATACTGAGAGAAGTGTGTAGGACAGGCGTGGGCAGGAGAGGCGTGGGTAGGACAGGTGAGCGGAGGACAGGCGTGGGTAGGACAAGCGAGAGGAGGACAGGCGTGGGTGAGACAGGCGTGTGTAGGACAGGCGTGCGTAGGACAGGCGTGGGTAGGTCAGGTGTGGGTAGGACAGGCGTGGGCAGGAGAGGCGTGGGTAGGACAGGTGAGCGGAGGACAGGCGTGGGTCGGACAGGCGTGGGTAGGACAAGCGAGCGGAGGACAGGCGTGGGTGAGACAGGCGTGTGTAGGACAGGCGTGCGTAGGACAGGCGTGGGTAGGTCAGGTGTGGGTAGGACAGGTATGGGTAGGACAGGCATGGGTAGGACAGGTGAGCGGAGGACAGGCGTGGGTCGGACAGGCGTGGGTAGGACAAGCGAGCGGAGGACAGGCTTGGGTGAGACAGGCGTGTGTAGGACAGGCGTGCGTAGGACAGGCGTGGGTAGGTCAGGTGTGGGTAGGACAGGCGTGGGCAGGAGAGGCGTGGGTAGGACAAGCGAGCGGAGGACAGGCGTGGGTGAGACAGGCGTGTGTAGGACAGGCGTGCGTAGGACAGGCGTGGGTAGGTCAGGTGTGGGTAGGACAAGTGTAGATAGGACAGGTGTGCGTAGGACAGGCATGAGTAGGACAGGTGTGGGTAGGACAGGTGTGGGTAGGACAAGCTTGGGTAGGACAGGCGTGGGTAGGACAGGCGTGAGTAGGACAGGCGTGAGTAGGACAGGTGGGGGTAGGACAGGCGAGCGGAGGACAGGCGTGGGTAGGACAGGCGTGGGTAGGACAGGCGTGGGTAGGACAGGCGTAGGTAGGACAGGCATGGGTAGGACAGGCTTGGGTAGGACAGATGTGGGTAGGACAGGCGTGGGTAGGACAGGCGTACCATTTGCTAAGTCTGAATCGGCCCTTTTCATCACAGTAATCGCTGCTTTGCAAAAGAAGCAGAAAGCACCTGATGTGCTGAAAATGTCATCGAAGAGCTGTCCTTTTCTACACTCTAGGCTACGATAGGCTGGCATGTGGCATAACCTTCTCAGTTCTTCATGGCATAAAAACTACAGTAAGTGAGAAGCCATATAGCATGAACATAGTATTATTATTAAAGGAAGTATTACCCAATTAGCAAAGAAGTTTAGACATCTTAATAGACTGTGACAGACTCTGTTGAACCCTGAGTGTATCACACGACACAGACCACACAGGTCAAAGGCACGTATTATGAAGTATTGTTGTAACTGACATATACCTTACATGTAACCCGACATAAGTTACCTAAAGAACAGACAGTGCATTCAGTGTCTCTTCTCCTGTGCGGCTCTAGGCCTGCAGAAAGTGTATATTTACAGAGCTGTCCCCTGACTGTCAATCAGCCAGTGAAATATAACACAGAACGTAGAGAATTCAGTCCCAGGGACCACTAACACACTGGCCACAACCACTGCCCTTATTGAGTTATACGGGACGAGAAGGAATCTAAGGCTGCGTTTCAAATGGAAAGCTATTACCTACATAGTCCACTACTTTTGACCAGAGCCCATAGGCACCCGTAGGATGGGTAACGCAGCTGCACAGCTATTTTCAGGTCTTTCCAGAGATGTTTGATTGGGTTCAAGTCCAGGGTCTGGCTGGGCCACTCAAGGATACTCAGAAACTTCTCCCGAGGCCACTCCTGCATTGTCTTGGCTGTGTGCTTTGGATCGTTGTCCTGTTGGAAGGTGAACCTTTGCCCCAATCTTAGGTCCTGAGCGCTCTGGAGCAGGCTTTCATCAAGGATCTCTGTACTCTGCTCAGTTCATCATTCCCTCAATCCTGACTAGTCTCCTAGTCCCTGCCTCTGAAAAACATCCCCACAGCATGATACTGACACCACCATGCTTCACTGTAGGGATGGTGCCAGGTTTCCTCCAGACATGAAGCTTGGCATTCAGGCCAAAGAGTTCAATCTTGGTTTCATCAGACCAGATAATAAAAAATAAAAAAATGTTTTTCACCTTTATTTAACCAGGTAGGCTTGTTGAGAACAAGTTATCATTTGCAACTGTGACCTGGCCAAGATAAAGCAAAGCATAAACTTGTTTCTCATGGTCTGAGAGTCTTTAGGTAACTTTTGGCAAACTCCAAGCAGACTGTCATTTGTCCTTTACTGAGGAGTGGCTTCTGTCTGGCCACTTTACCATAAAGGCCTGATGGTGGAGTGCTGCAGAGATATTTGTTCTTATGGAAGGTTCCCCCATCTCCACAGAGTAACTATGGAGCTCTGTCAGAGTGACCATGGGTCCTTGGTCACCTCCCTGTCTAAGGCCCTTCTACCCGATTGCTCGGTTTGGCCAGGCTCTTTCCATTTAAAAATGTTGGATGCCAGTGTGTTCTTGGGGACCTTCTATGCTGCAGAATTTGTTTGGTACCCTTCCCCAGATCTGTGCCTGTCTTGGAGCTCTACAGACAATTCCAAACAATTCTTTTTTTCTCTGACATGCACTATCAACTGTGGGGCCTTACATAGACAGGCAGGTAGCCAAGTGATTAGAGCGTTGTGCCAGTAACCAAAAGGTTGCTGGATCAAATCCCTGAGCTGACAAGATCAAATAAATCTGTCGTTCTACCCCTGAACAAGGCAGTTAACCCACTGCTCCCTGGGTGATTAAGACAGTGGTTGGGTTAGATGCAGAAGACACATTTCAGTTGAATGCATTCACTTGTACTACTGACATCTAATCAATTGACTTTACCCCAAGTGGTCTCCAATCAAGGAAGATCAAACAGGATGCACCTGAGCTTAATTTCGAGTCCCATAGCAAAGGGTCTGAATACCGATGTAAATTAGCTGTTTTCTGTTTTTGTCTTTTTATACCTTATCAAACAATGTCTAAGAACCTGTTTATGGGGTATTGGGGTACTGTGATGAGGATGTAAGACGATGTAAGGCGTAACAAACTGTGGGGAAAGTGAAGGGGTCTGAATACTTTCCGAATGCACTGTATGTCTCAACAGACCCTCAGAGAGCGCAGGGAAGGTTGGGTCACTAAGGCGAGGGTTGCTGTTAGAGAATCCCTTCAGATTGACTCAGGCTGGTTGATGTGTGAATTTTGCTGAGTTGAGTCACTTGTCGTATCAGAGAAAGCACAGTTTGAGTATTCCTTCTGACTACCAGAAATGGAGAGAGGAAAGCACGTCTTGACTACCAGAAATGGAGAGGAAAGCACGTCTGACTACCAGAAATGGAGAGAGGAAAGCACGTCTGACTACCAGAAATGGAGAGAGGAAAGCACGTCTGACTACCAGAAATGGAGAGAGGAAAGCACGTCTGACTACCAGAAATGGAGAGAGGAAAGCATGTCTGACTACCAGAAATGGAGAGAGGAAAGCACGTCTGACTACCAGAAATGGAGAGAGGAAAGCACGTCTGACTACCAGAAATGGAGAGAGGAAAGCACGTCTGACTACCAGAAATGGAGAGAGGAAAGCACGTCTTGACTACCAGAAATGGAGAGAGGAAAGCACGTCTTGACTACCAGAAATGGAGAGAGGAAAGCACGTCTTGACTACCAGAAATGGAGAGAGGAAAGCACGTCTGACTACCAGAAATGGAGAGAGGAAAGCACGTCTGACTACCAGAAATGGAGAGAGGAAAGCACGTCTGACTACCAGAAATGGAGAGAGGAAAGCACGTCTGACTACCAGAAATGGAGAGAGGAAAGCACGTCTGACTACCAGAAATGGAGAGAGGAAAGCACGTCTGACTACCAGAAATGGAGAGAGGAAAGCACGTCTGACTACCAGAAATGGAGAGAGGAAAGCACGTCTGACTACCAGAAATGGAGAGAGGAAAGCACGTCTGACTACCAGAAATGGAGAGAGGAAAGCACGTCTGACTACCAGAAATGGAGTAAACTAAGCAACATGTAACTTTTGTCCCACTTTTCACACAAAATATTCTCCCTCGTAGCTGTTTGACAAATGTACAGAGTTTGCATTTGTTTGACACAATGATGGTAGGTTGAGGTTAACCTTATTATTCATATCACACTTTGGTATTCTTCCACACAATCACTTTTTAGTCGACACCGCACTTTCTCATTATCTCAGGTCTACAAAAGTCTGACATGTGTCCCAAATGGCACAGTATTCCCTTTATAGTGGAAAGGGCGCTGGTCAAAAGTAGTGCACTATTTAGGGAGTAGGGTGCCTTTTGGGACGTACACTGGGGCTCAAAGGACTTCTGTTCATTCCTGTTATTTATGGATCGCATTATTCACTGGTGACTCGACGCAAGTGTGCATTCCAAATGGCACCCTATTCCCTATATAGTGCACTACTTTTGACCAAGGCCCTGTCAAAAGTAGTGCACTACATAGGGAATACGGTGGCATTCGGGATGCATCCCTAGTCTTTAAAGACTGCCTGTGGTTTGCATTTTCCTGGCTATTTTGTTAACAGTAGAGGTGAGCGGTGAAGAGGAGTTCATTTTAAAACAGGTTGGTGAAGATAGATCCCATTCCCACCGCTGCAGCTTCTCTATGTTCCTCCGCGATTCAGAAATAAACAGAGAGACGAGGTGAAAGGTCACCGATCTGAGATCAGTGGTTGTAAAGGATTATTCAGGAGTCTAATTTGATTACAAACCACTTTGATCCATATCTACAGCATATCTACAACATATCTACAACATACCTACAACATACCTACAACATATCTACAACATATCTACAACATACCTACAACATATCTACAACATATCTACAACATATCTACAACATATCTACAACATACCTACAACATATCTACAACATATCTACAACATACCTACAACATATCTACAACATATCTACAACATACCTACAACATATCTACAACATATCTACAACATATCTACAACATACCTACAACATACCTACAACATATCTACAACATATCTACAACATATCTACAACATATCTACACAATATCTACAGCATATCTACAACATATCTACAGCATATCTACAACATATCTACAGCATATCTACAACATATCTACAACATATCTACACAATATCTACAAGATATCTACAGCATATCTACAACATATCTACAGCATATCTACAACATATCTACAACATATCTACAACATATCTACAACATATCTACAGCATATCTACAACATATCTACAACATATCTACAACATATCTACAGCATATCTACAGCATATCTACAACATATCTACAACATATCTACCGCATATCTACAGCATATCTACAGCATATCTACAACATATCTACAACATATCTACAACATATCTACAGCATATCTACAACATATCTACAACATATCTACAGCATATCTACAGCATATCTACAGCATATCTACAACATATCTACAACATATCTACAACATATCTACAGCATATCTACAGCATATCTACAACATATCTACAACATATCTACAGCATATCTACAACATATCTACAACATATCTACCACATATCTACAATATATCTACAACATATCTACAACATATCTACAGCATATCTACAACATATCTACAACATATCTACAACATATCTACAGCATATCTACAACATATCTACAACATATCTACAACATATCTACAGCATATCTACAACATATCTACAGCATATCTACAGCATATCTACAACATATCTACAACATATCTACCACATATCTACAACATATCTACAGCATATCTACAACATATCTACAGCATATCTACAACATATCTACAACATATCTACAGCATATCTACAACATATCTACAACATATCTACAACATATCTACAGCATATCTACAACATATCTACAACATATCTACAACATATCTACAGCATATCTACAACATATCTACAGCATATCTACAGCATATCTACAACATATCTACAACATATCTACCACATATCTACAACATATCTACAACATATCTACAGCATATCTACAACATATCTACAGCTGCTGTTTATATCACTCCATCCGTTAAAATGAGGATTTGTCAACATTCTAAGGCTCTCCGTTGTGACATCATCACTTCCAACTGTCATTTTTGAGCTGAAATCATTAAACTTTTGATGCAAATAATTCCACTTAGACACTTTGTGTTTTTGTGTGCAAACAAATTGCCCTACGGGGACAGTAAAGATCTATCATTATGAATGAATTGAATTGAAGTGAGTTGAAATATAATGTTTGTGAGTGTGTAACAGACAGATAGGTAAAGTCATTTTAAATAAGTGTGACCATTTATTTCCCTAAGTTTTGCCAAAACTATCTTGGCGACAAAATGATTTCACAGAAATGACATACAACATATTATCATATCATGGGCCAATATGACTATAAATGAATGCAATAAATAAGACATAGGGACAGAACAATGTGCATTAAATATATAGTGATGAATTATTATACAATGTGTATAAATATATAATAATTAATTCTTATACAATGTGTATTACATTTATAGTGATTCATTATTATACAGTGTGTATTAAATATATAGTGATTCATTATTATACAGTGTGTATTAAATATATAGTGATTCATTATTATACAATGTGTATAGAGAAATCTCAGCCAAACAGAGACAGAAATCAATATTAGCAGAAAACTCCCAAGTTCTAATGAATCATTTGGAAAGGTTAGGTCTGTCAAAGGTGAGAAACCTCCGTCAAACTATGACAACACCTGGAATCAATCTGTTGAGTTACTTATGCCGGGCCATAGAGCCGGGCCATAGAGCCGGGCCATAGAGCCGGGCCATAGAGCCGGGCCATAGAGCCGGGCCATAGAGTCGGGCCATAGAGCCGGGCCATAGAGCCGGGCCATAGAGCCGGGCCATAGAGCCGGGCCATAGAGCCGGGCCATAGAGCCGGGCCATAGAGCCGGGCCATAGAGCCGGGCCATAGAGCCGGGCCATAGAGTCGGGCCATAGAGTCAATTCAATAAGTCTATGAGATTGTGATCTTCTTTGAATCCAACATTTCCTTGAAAAGAGCAGACACAAGAGCTTTGGACAGGCTAGCAGCAACAGTGCTTCTGACGCCGTTGTGTGAAGTAGCCCGGTGTCTCAAACCCAGTGACAGTCAAAGGAATGTAGAGATTCAAGTTTCAGTCATTCAAGTCATCAGATATGATCTGAAGCTCTGTTTGAAGGTTGCAGTTGAAGTCCAAAGGGTGTGTCCACAGACAGTACATGGGAGGACCATCAAGTGTCCATCCTTGTCTTCAGGATGTGGTGTCAGTAACGTTGACACCTGTTCCTCTGATTTCTCCTGCTTGTATCTCCGACCGTCTGCATCTCACTGATGAAGAGGGACACGTTCAGTGGAGAGACTGGACGCGGCACCCACCAGCACAGTCATTCATCCCCTTTCATGACGCACACCATTGAGCCAACATGGGGGTCCAGTGGCAGGCTTCCTGTGGAGAATCCAATGCATCTCCAGGGACCACAGCATATGAGTCCCCAATGGCAGGTGGATAGAAAGAGATGGATGGATCTCTACCCTCTGTGAGTGTGACAGAGTATGTGGACATCTCCCACAAGGTGTGCCTGTGTATCCTCATCTCTCTCCTCATCTCTCTTCTCATCTCCCTTCTCTTGGCTTGTGTCGTTGTTTCACCATCCACTTCTCCAGCAGCAGGCAAGCTTTCACTGTGGCCCTTAGAGCTGAGGGGCCAACTGCTTTGTGGTCTCTGTGTTTCACCCTGGAGAAAAAGAGGAGAGACCTGTTACACATCAATAATCAGACTCAAACAACTTTATTTATCCTCTCAGGGGCTAATATTAATTACGACAGTGTAATTCAAGTAATGTTGATTGTGATTTGCATTGACGTCAATCAGTTGTCAACATCCTAACTAACTAAAACCACAAGGTTGGCCTAACCTGTCATGGTGCAGTCAAACAGATTTGCTCAGCAATTTACCTTATATGTTTCCATGTTATTAATGTGTCTAACAGAGCAGACTGACAGGGGTTATGTTTCTAACAGAGCAGACTGAGAGGGGTTATGTTTCTAACAGAGCAGACTGAGAGGGGTTATGTTTCTAACAGAGCAGACTGACAGGGGTTATGTTTCTAACAGAGCAGACTGACAGGGGTTATGTTTCTAACAGAGCAGACTGACAGGGGTTAGGTTTATAAGAGCAGACTGAGAGGGGTTATGTTTCTAACAGAGCAGACAGACAGGGGTTATGTTTCTAACAGAGCAGACTGACAGGGGTTATGTCTCTAACAGAGCAGACTGACAGGGGTTATGTTTCTAACAGAGCAGACTGACAGGGGTTATGTTTCTAACCGAGCAGACTGACAGGGGTTATGTTTCTAACAGAGCAGACTGACAGGGGTTATGTTTCTAACAGAGCAGATTGACAGGGGTTATGTTTCTAACATAGCAGACTGACAGGGGTTATGTGTCTAACAGAGCAGACTGACAGGGGTTATGTTTCTAACAGAGCAGACTGACAGGGGTTATGTTTCTAACAGAGCAGACTGACAGGGGTTATGTTTCTAACAGAGCAGACTGACAGGGGTTATGTTTCTAACAGAGCAGACTGACAGGGGTTATGTTTCTAACAGAGCAGACTGAGAGGGGTTATGTTTCTAACAGAGCAGACTGACAGGGGTTAGGTTTATAAGAGCAGACTGAGAGGGGTTATGTTTCTAACATAGCAGACTGACAGGGGTTATGTTTCTAACAGAGCAGACTGACAGGGGTTATGTTTCTAACAGAGCAGACTGACAGGGGTTATGCTTCTAACAGAGCAGACTGACAGGGGTTATGTTTCTAACAGAGCAGACTGACGGCGGTTATGTTTCTAACAGAGCAGACTGACAGGGGTTATGTTTCTAACAGAGCAGACTGACAGGGGTTATGTTTCTAACAGAGCAGACTGACAGGGATTATGTTTATAACAGAGAAGACTGACATGGGTTATGTTTCTAACAGACTGACAGGGGTTATGTTTCTAACCGAGCAGACTGACAGGGGTTATGTTTATAACAGAGCAGACTGACAGGGGTTATGTTTCTAACAGAGCAGACTGACAGGGGTTATGTTTCTAACATAGCAGACTGACAGGGGTTAGGTTTATAAGAGCAGACTGAGAGGGGTTATGTTTCTAACAGAGCAGACTGACAGGGGTTATGTTTCTAACAGAGCAGACTGACAGGGGTTATGTTTCTAACAGAGCAGACTGACAGGGGTTATGTTTCTAACAGAGCAGACTGACAGGGGTTAGGTTTATAAGAGCAGACTGAGAGGGGTTATGTTTCTAACAGAGCAGACTGACAGGGGTTATGTTTCTAACAGAGCAGACTGACAGGGGTTATGTTTCTAACAGAGCAGACTGACAGGGGTTATGTTTCTAACAGAGCAGACTGACAGGGGTTAGGTTTATAAGAGCAGACTGAGAGGGGTTATGTTTCTAACAGAGCAGACAGACAGGGGTTATGTTTCTAACAGAGCAGACTGACAGGGGTTATGTTTCTAACAGAGCAGACTGACAGGGGTTATGTTTCTAACAGAGCAGACTGACATGGGTTATGTTTCTAACAGAGCAGACTGACAAGGGTTATGTTTCTAACCGAGCAGACTGACAGGGGTTATGTTTCTAACAGAGCAGACTGACAGGGGTTATGTTTCTAACAGAGCAGACTGACAGGGGTTATGTTTCTAACAGAGCAGACTGACAGGGGTTAGGTTTATAAGAGCAGACTGAGAGGGGTTATGTTTCTAACAGAGCAGACTGACAGGGGTTATGTTTCTAACAGAGCAGACTGACAGGGGTTATGTTTCTAACAGAGCAGACTGACAGGGGTTATGTTTCTAACAGAGCAGACTGACAGGGGTTATGTTTCTAACAGAGCAGACTGACAGGGGTTATGTTTCTAACAGAGCAGACTGACAGGGGTTATGTTTCTAACCGAGCAGACTGACAGGGGTTATGTTTCTAACAGAGCAGACTGACAGGGGTTATGTTGCTAACAGAGCAGACTGACAGGGGTTATGTTTCTAACAGAGCAGACTGACATGGGTTATGTTTCTAACAGAGCAGACTGACAGGGGTTATGTTTCTAACAGAGCAGACTGACAGGGGTTATGTTTCTAACAGAGCAGACTGACAGGGGTTAGGTTTATAAGAGCAGACTGAGAGGGGTTATGTTTCTAACAGAGCAGACAGACAGGGGTTATGTTTCTAACAGAGCAGACTGACAGGGGTTATGTTTCTAACAGAGCAGACTGACAGGGGTTAACAGTCTCTCAGAGCGGTTATACATGAAAGGAGATGTGACAGAACAGTCTCTCAGAGCGGTTATACATGAAAGGAGATGTGACAGAACAGTCTCTCAGAGCGGTTATACATGAAAGGAGATGTGACAGAACAGTCTCTGAGAGCGGTTATACATGAAAGGAGATGTGACAGAACAGTCTCTGAGAGCGGTTATACATGAAAGGAGATGTGACAGAACAGTCTCTCAGAGCGGTTATACATGAAAGGAGATGTGACAGAACAGTCTCTCAGAGCGGTTATACGTGAAAGGAGATGTGACAGAACAGTCTCTCAGAGCGGTTATACATGAAAGGAGATGTGACAGAACAGTCTCTGAGAGCGGTTATACATGAAAGGAGATGTGACAGAACAGTCTCTCAGAGTGGTTATACATGAAAGGAGATGTGACAGAACAGTCTCTCAGAGCGGTTATACGTGAAAGGAGATGTGACAGAACAGTCTCTCAGAGCGGTTATACATGAAAGGAGATGTGACAGAACAGTCTCTCAGAGCGGTTATACGTGAAAGGAGATGTGACAGAACAGTCTCTGAGAGCGGTTATACATGAAAGGAGATGTGACAGAACAGTCTCTCAGAGCGGTTATACATGAAAGGAGATGTGACAGAACAGTCTCTCAGAGCGGTTATACATGAAAGGAGATGTGACAGAACAGTCTCTCAGAGCGGTTATACATGAAAGGAGATGTGACAGAACAGTCTCTCAGAGCGGTTATACATGAAAGGAGATGTGACAGAACAGTCTCTCAGAGCGGTTATACATGAAAGGAGATGTGACAGAACAGTCTCTCAGAGCGGTTATACATGAAAGGAGATGTGACAGAACAGTCTCTCAGAGCGGTTATACATGAAAGGAGATGTGACAGAACAGTCTCTCAGAGCGGTTATACATGAAAGGAGATGTGACAGAACAGTCTCTCAGAGCGGTAAACATGTCTTGGTAGTCTGAGTCTGGGTGTGTAAATTCCATATCACATCTCCAACATAAAGAAAAGATACTAAGATGATGTTTGTTTCTTTGTTTATTTTCAGTCTAAGCAGAGTGGTTTCTCTTACCTTTGAATCCTAGACGTTTTGGCTGCCAGCTTGAGTTTGCACTGCCGCCTCCAAGCATACTCAGCAAGGGTGGGACGGATCACGGTGTCTGGCACGCGACTGATCACGGTGTCTGGCACAGGACGGATCGCGGTGTCTGGCACGGGACGGATCACGGTGTCTGGCACGGGACGGATCACTGTGTCTGACGCAGGCCGGATCACGGTGTCTGGCACACGACGGATCACTGTGTCTGACGCGGGACGGATCACTGCTGCTGTCCCGTATCTAAAGAAAGAAAGAGCGAACGTGTACAACACATGAGCATTGAGTCGACTTTCCATGAATCCTTATGGTTTCGCAACATTTAAGGGAGAAAATAACACGACGACGTGTAAACGTGTTCACACAGGTTACGGTGATTTGCGTTGTTGGCAGCAGCTCAAATGATAATCGAACTGAATAGATCACCAAGATAAATAGAGACGTATATTTGAAATAATGCTACCAAACACAAAATGTGATATATTCATCGTAATGTGTACAGGCTACAATGTTCCAACATCCACGTTGCAGTAATGGAATGGAACAAGCGTAATTACCCCCAAATAGCAGGCTAATGCCATTATGCAAGTAGGTTCTGACAAGTTAGAACTAAATAAAGTGGTGTGTTAATATTTTGCAACGTGTTATACCTGAGGTGATTTTCCAGCTGACAGAATCTTATACACGTGCCGTCATCTTCGCTGACGCACTTACATCGAGGGTCCTGTTGGGAGACCTCCGGATCCTTGATTGCGCGCTTCTTTCTAGATGCGTTGCCCAGTCCGTAGGAAACCACGCGCCTAAATACATGAACGAAATCATTAGCCAACTGTAACCAAGCCAGCCAGTTACATTACATGGAATTAATAAAAATAGAACCGATAGAATCGGTTGGAAAAGTGACGTACTCAGGCGTGTTGACCCATATGATGTCCAGGTGACAGAAGTAAACGCACTCCTTGTCTAGGAACGTTGCGCAGGAGCATCGCTTGTTCCTGATGTGGCGCACTGGCACCGGGGTGGCTGGGGTGGCTACCGCTGTTTCTTTTACCATAGGGGCAGATGTAACTGTGAAGGAGAAAGTATCATGGCATGTTAATTATAACCAATATTGAATCTTTGACAGAAATTGTCATATGCATATAATGTTATGACGGGATACTTGGAATGTCAATGGCTTGCTGCAGTAACCTAGCCACCTGTTTGCACAGTCAAATGGCTAAAACGCAGTGCTTATAAGTTAAAACGCAGTGCTTACAACCTAATCATTTTCTTCATAATGTTCACACATATAATATTATAACAATATCACAACAATTAATAATCAAATAGGTTACTTAAATGACTTCACAGGGGATTCGAGTATTTAGGAGTATTATTTATTGTTATATTATTATATTGTTCATTATCTACTATTATCTTATTATACTTACACTGATTTGACCGTTTATGTTGAAAGAAATAGTGAAACACACATCTATAGCCTATTCAAGAGTTCGGCTAACAAAACATGAGTCTCTTTGCAAGATCTTACCTGTTTGTACAATTCCAGAGTACACAATTGACAACACGGAGAAAAATATTCTTAAATCCATCTTGATATTTCTTCAGTCCAGAAAGAACAACCTTTTCACAAAATTGAATATTCCTTGGTCAAGGAAAAAGTTCCAAAAAGCGACACAGTGGCAACTGCGTAAGTTTGGATACAAGTTACCTCTTTTACGAAGGAGCGCAAAAGCATACCACTTGCACTGTTCTGTCAGTGGCTCCACGTCTGCCTTCTGTACTTTATATACTAAGCACTCACCTCCCCCCCCCCCCCCCCCCCCCCCTCTCCCCTTCAGTCGCGTGTAAACAACTTGGTCCTTTGGCTTATTCGTAGACAATGCTGTTTGTTAATATTCACCGACAAGCAACGTGCAAACCAAGATAAGAACTTAGAAATTCCTCGATTCCGAGGGAGGGATGGAGACACCGGTTGGCGGGCGACGGCGCAAGCCAAGTTCTGAATGGGGAACCGAAGAGGGAAACGCGCTGCTGGGACACTAGATGGAGATAAAGTATCGATAGATGAGCTTGACATCGCCAGTCCTCGAGAGATCATCTACAATTATTTTAAATGTTAACCACAGACGTTAAGTTCTGACTTACTTGACTATAATGAGTATATATATCATTCAATATACATATAATACATATATTTATTTGTGATTAACCGAATAATTCGAACTAAAGTATATCTTGAAGACATCCAACATCAAGGGAATATATGTCATTGCAACAAGAGCCAACTCGATGCAATTTATTTGAATTAGTCCTACGGTAGACTATTACGCAGGCATTTTTTTATTTATTTTTTTATTTCACCTTTATTTAACCAGGTAAGCAAGTTGAGAACAAGTTCTCATTTACAATTGCGACCTGGCCAAGATAAAGCAAAGCAGTTCGACAGATACAACGACACAGAGTTACACATGGAGTAAAACAAACATACAGTCAATAATACAGTAAAAAAAACAAGTCTATATACAATGTGAGCAAATTAGGTGAGAAGGGAGGTAAAGGCAAAAAAGGCCATGGTGGCAAAGTAAATACAATATAGCAAGTAAAACACTGGAATGGTAGTTTTGCAATGGAAGAATGTGCAAAGTAGAAATAAAAATAATGGGGTGCAAAGGAGCAAAATAAATAAATAAATTAAATACAGTTGGGAAAGAGGTAGTTGTTTGGGCTAAATTATAGCTGGGCTATGTACAGGTGCAGTAATCTGTAAGATGCTCTGACAGTTGGTGCTTAAAGCTAGTGAGGGAGATAAGTGTTTCCAATTTAAGAGATTTTTGTAGTTCGTTCCAGTCATTGGCAGCAGAGAACTGGAAGGAGAGGCGGCCAAAGAAAGAATTGGTTTTGGGGGTGACTAGAGAGATATACCTGCTGGAGCGTGTGCTACAGGTGGGAGATGCTATGGTGACCAGCGAGCTGAGATAAGGGGGACTTTACCTAGCAGGGTCTTGTAGATGACATGGAGCCAGTGGGTTTGGCGACGAGTATGAAGCGAGGGCCAGCCAACGAGAGCGTACAGGTCACAATGGTGGGTAGTATATGGGGCTTTGGTGACAAAACGGATTGCACTGTGATAGACTGCATCCAATTTGTTGAGTAGGGTATTGGAGGCTATTTTGTAAATGACATCGCCAAAGTCGAGGATTGGTAGGATGGTCAATTTTACAAGGGTATGTTTGGCAGCATGAGTGAAGGATGCTTTGTTGCGAAATAGGAAGCCAATTCTAGATTTAACTTTGGATTGGAGATGTTTGATATGGGTCTGGAAGGAGAGTTTACAGTCTAACCAGACACCTAAGTATTTGTAGTTGTCCACGTATTCTAAGTCAGAGCCGTCCAGAGTAGTGATGTTGGACAGGCGGGTAGGTGCAGGTAGCGATCGGTTGAAGAGCATGCATTTAGTTTGACTTGTATTTAAGAGCAATTGGAGGCCACGGAAGGAGAGTTGTATGGCATTGAAGCTTGCCTGGAGGGTTGTTAACACAGTGTCCAAAGAAGGGCCGGAAGTATACAGAATGGTGTCGTCTGCGTAGAGGTGGATCAGAGACTCACCAGCAGCAAGAGCGACCTCATTGATGTATACAGAGAAGAGAGTCAGTCCAAGAATTGAACCCTGTGGCACCCCCATAGAGACTGCCAGAGGTCCGGACAGCAGACCCTCCGATTTGACACACTGAACTCTATCAGAGAAGTAGTTGGTGAACCAGGCGAGGCAATCATTTGAGAAACCAAGGCTGTCGAGTCTGCCGATGAGGATGTGGTGGACTACATCGGTGGTTATGGTACTCCAAATGTTACTTATGATAGATGCTTTAGCCAGAAGGGCGCAGAGTGCATTTTCCCTCTGCCAAACTAAAGATGGTACCCTGTGTCTATAGAGACAGCCAAGTTATCGTGTCCCATTGTGTATTTATTCCTCGTGTTATTATGTTTATATTATTTATGTTTTATTCTCTCTGCATTATTGGTAAGGGCCCCTAAGTAAGCATTTCACTGTTGGTCTACACCAGTGGTGTAAAGTACTTAAACATACTTTAAAGTACTACTTAAGTAGTTTATTGGGTGGGTATCTGTACTTTACTATTTATATTTTTGACAACTTTTAGTTTCACTACACTACATTACATACACACTACATACTTTTTACTCCATACATTTTCCTTGACACCCAAAAGTTACATTTTGAATGCTTAGCAGGACAGGAAAATGGTCTAATTCACGCACTTATCAAGATAACATCCCTGGCCATCACTACTGCCTCTGGTCTGGTGGACTCACTAAACAGAGAACATCCCTGGTCATCCCTACTGCCTCTGGTCTGGTGGACTCACTAAACAGAGAACATCCCTGGTCATCACTACTGCCTCTGGTCTGGTGGACTCACTAAACAGAGAACATCCCTGGTCATCACTACTGCCTCTGGTCTGGTGGACTCACTAAACAGAGAACATCCCTGGTCATCACTACTGCCTCTGGTCTGGTGGACTCACTAAACAGAGAACATCCCTGGTCATCACTACTGCCTCTGGTCTGCTATTTTCAGGTATTTCCAGAGATGTTCGATCGAGTTCAAGACCGGGCTCTGGCTGGGCCACTCAAGGACATTAAGAGACTTGTCCTGAAGCCACTCCTGCGTTGTCTTGGCTGTGTGCTTACTGTTGTTGTCCTGATGGAAGGTGAACCTTCACCCCAGTCTGAGGTCCTGAGCGCTCTGGAGCATGTTTTCATCAAGAATCTCTCTGTACTTTGCTCCGTTCATCTTTCCCTCGATCCTGACTAGTCTCCCAATCCCTGCCACTGAAAAACATCCCCACAGCATGATGCTGCCACCACCATGCTTCACCATAGGGATGGTGCCAGGCTTCCTCCAGAAGAGAAGCTTGTAGAAACATCTTAAGGATGATCGATGGAAACAGGATGCACCTGAGCTCAATTTCGAGTCTCAAAGCAAAGTTTATTTTTATTTTTAATATATTTTCAGAAATGTCTAAAAACCTGTTTTCGCTTTCTCATTATTGGGTATTGTGTGTAGATTGATGAGGGGAAAAACATATTTAATACATATTAGAATAAGGCTGTAATGTAACAAAATGTGGAAAAAGTCAAGGGGTCTGAATACTTTCCAAATGCACTGTAGGTACCATTGACTTGCATTGGATTTGTGCCACAAATGTTAAAACGTTAGACTACAAATAGTGCTCTTGTAGGGGAGACCAGGGTAACACGTGTAACACAATTATATATTTTTTGTCAATTTCTCAGAGATTGTTTGAGCTTCTACATTCAAAATGTGATAGGAACAACTTCTATTCTGTCTGCTATAACTTGGTATTGGTATTATCTCTTTACATCCAACAGACAACGTGTCACTTTGTCTCAAATGTTACAATTTAAACCACCTCCTGGGTCAGTTGTAACAGGGCTTGGGGTGTAATGTTATCCCACCTCCTGGGTCAGTTGTAACAGGGCTTGAGGTGTAATGTTATCCCCCCTCCTGGGTCAGTTGTAACAGGGCTTGGGGTGTAATGTTACCCCACCTCCTGGGTCAGTTGTAACAGGGCTTGGGGTGTAATGTTACCCCACCTCCTGGGTCAGTTGTAACAGGGCTTGGGGTGTAATGTTATCCCACCTCCTGGGTCAGTTGTAACATGGCTTGGGGTGTAATGTTATCCCACCTCCTGGGTCAGTTGTAACAGGGCTTGGGGTGTAATGTTATCCCCCCTCCTGGGTCAGTTGTAACAGGGCCTTGGGGTGTAATGTTACCCCACCTCCTGGGTCAGTTGTAACAGGGCTTGGGGTGTAATGTTATCCCACCTCCTGGGTCAGTTGTAACAGGGCTTGGGGTGAATCTTTACCCCACCTCCTGGGTCAGTTGTAACAGGGCTTGGGGTGTAATGTTATCCCACCTCCTGGGTCAGTTGTAACAGGGCTTGGGGTGTAATGTTATCCCCCCTCCTGGGTCAGTTGTAACAGGGCTTGGGGTGTAATGTTATCCCACCTCCTGGGTCAGTTGTAACAGGGCTTGGGGTGAAACATTACCCCACCTCCTGGGTCAGTTGTAACAGGGCTTGGGGTGGCATGTAACCGTTTGAAAGAATGTTTCAATCATGACATGCAACTAGATATTGAAAGTCTTTATTGAGAACATTTTGTTCAGAAATAGCCATACGCTTTGTGAATCTCATTACAAAGAAGGTGATGACATCACAAAAACATTACTTTCTTACCTCAAAATCTGATTTTTTTGTCAATCAAATCTGCAGAGTCGATCCCAGGGTTTTGTTTCTTCACATGAGGGTTGAGGACTAAACTGAGCATGTGCACAACGAGACATAATTTGAGCTTGTTCCTGATTGGCAGATATCGAGAGTGTTACAACTATCCCGTGTTATATCCATCCCCAGTCTTCCCTAGTCTATTTGGCCGGAGATCGAGATGCACATTGGCTTAATGATGGAGTCTTCCATGTGGTGGGAACTGGGGGATACAAAGTGGTACAACCTCAAGTAAAACATCCTGAAACAGCTCTGACAGGCCTAATCAAATGCTTGGTTTTACATTTTCCATTGGCCAGGAAACAGATGGGTTAAATTCCAAATGGCACCCTATTCCCTTTTAAGGTGCACTACGTTTGACCAGGGCCAATAGATGTAAAGGGAATAGGATACCGTTTGAGACACGACGCCTTGTGTTCCTGGCTGCAGGACATCAGCCTGTGATGGAGGGACCAGAGCCTGTTCCCTATTCATCAGAGCCTTATGAAGCAGCTTCATAGCCGACATCCCTATAGTCATCGCCTCAAAGGGCCTTGGCTGGAGCTAGCATAACGCCACAAAGCTGCTTTGGTGTTGCATACCCCCCCCCCTTTCTCTCTCATGTACTCTTCTCTTCCTGTCTGTCTCTCTGTCTGTCTCCCTTTCTGTCTATCTCTCTGTCTGTCTGTCTCTCTCTCTGCCTCTGTCTGTCTGTCCCTGATTTGCTGGGTATTTTAGCTATAGCAACATCCTCTCACCTGCTCCACTATGCCCAGGACATCAGCATTGAGGGCGGTCATCCTCTAGGCGTCTCTGTTGCCTCACCCCAGGATCCTCTAGTCCCGAGACCCCAACAAAACTGAGTAACAGACAGAGCCAGACTCCCTCTCTCTGGCCATGACAGGCTGATGATTCACTTCTGCATCCCAAATGACGCCCTATTCATCACTCCAGTGTTAATCTGCAAAATTGTAATTATTCGCCTACCCCCTCATGCCTTTTGCACACAATGTATATAGACTCCCCTTTTTTTTCTACTGTGTTATTGACTTGTTAATTGTTTACTCCATGTGTAACTCTGTGTTGTCTGTTCACACTGCTATGCTTTATCTTGGCCAGGTCGCAGTTGCAAATGAGAACTTGTTCTCAACTAGCCTACCTGGTTAAATAAAGGTGTTCTCAACTAGCGTACCTGGTTAAATAAAGGTGTTCTCAACTAGCCTACCTGGTTAAATAAAGGTGTTCTCAACTAGCGTACCTGGTTAAATAAAGGTGTTCTCAACTAGCGTACCTGGTTAAATAAAGGTGTTCTCAACTAGCGTACCTGGTTAAATAAAGGTGTTCTCAACTGGCCTACCTGGTTAAATAAAGGTGTTCTCAACTGGCCTACCTAGTTAAATAAAGGTGAAATAAAAATAAATACAGTGCGCTACTGTTGACCAGAGCCCCAAAGTAGTGAACTATGCAGGGAATAGGGTGCCATTTGGGATGCAACCAAACTACTGGGGTCATGAGGAGTTTTACTGTAATCCCATTGAGATGAGCACAAAGTTCCTTCCCTCTCTGGTCTGGTTTTGTATTTGTATTTATTATGGATCCCCATTAGCTGCTGCCAAGGCAGCAACTACTCTTCCTGGGGTCCGGGCAAAATTAAGGCAGTTTATACAATTTTAAAAACATTACAATACATTCATTACAGAATTCACAACACACTAAGAGTGTGCCCTCAGGCCCATACTCCACTACCACAAACCTACAACGCAAAATCCATGTATACATGTGTATATAGTGCGTATGTTATCATGTGTGTGTATGCATGGGTCTGTGTTTGTGTTACTTCACAGTCCATGCTGTTCCATAAGGTGTATTTTTACCTACTTTTTAACATCTGATTCTACTGCTTGCATCAGTTATCTGATGTGGAATAGAGTTCCATGTAGTCATGGCTCTATGTAGTACTGTGAGCCTCCCATAGTCTGTTCTGGACTTGGGGACTGTGAAGAGACGTCTGGTGGTATGTCTTGTGGGTATGCATGGGTGTCCGAGCTGTGTGCCAGTAGTTTAGACAGACAGCTTGGTGCTCTCGACATGTCAATACCTCTCACAAATACAAGTAATGAGGAAGTCAACTCGCTCTTCCGCTTTGAGCCATGAGAGATTGACATGCATGTCATTAATGTTATCTCACTGTGTACTGTTCTGAGCCAACTACAATTTTCCCAAGTCCCTCTTTGTGGGACCTGACCACACTACTGAACAGTAGTCCAAGTGCGACAAAACCAGGGCCTTGTTGATAGTGTTGTTAAGAAGGCAGAGCAGCGCTTTATTATGGACAGACTTCCCCCTATCTTAGCTACTGTTGTTTCAATATGTTTTGACCATGACCTCAACTTGCTCAATTTCCACAATATTCATTACGAGATGTAGTTGAGGTTTAGGGTTTAGTGAACGATTTGTCCCAAATACAATGCTTTTAGTTTTGGAAATATTTAGGACTAATTTATTCCTTGCCACCCATTCTGAAACTAACTGCAGCTCTTTGTTGAGTGTTTCAGTCATTTCAGTCGCAGTAGTAGCTGATGTGTATGGTGTTGAGTCATTCACATACATAGACATACTGGACTTACTCAAAGCCAGTGGCATGTCGTTAGTTAAGATTGAAAAAGGTAAGGGGCCTAAATAGCTGCCCTGGGGAATTCCTGCTTCTACCTGGATTATGTTTGAGAGGCTTCCATTGAAGAACAACTTCTGTGTTCTGTTAGACAAGTAACTCTTTATCCACATATTAGTGGTGTAAAGCCATAACACATACGTTTTTCCAGCAGCACACTGTGATCGATAATATCAAAAGCTGCACTGAAGTCTAACAAGACAGCCCCCACAATAATTGTATCATCTATTTCTCTCAGCCAATCATCAGTCATTTGTGTAAGTGCCGTGCTTGTTGAGTGTCCTTCCCTATATGCGTGCTAAAAGTCTGTGGTCAATTTGCTTTCTATGAAATAGCATTGCATCTGGTCAAGCACAGAGGTTTAATGCCCCCCCCTCTCTGGTATGGTTTAACAGGGGTCTGATGTCCTCCTCCCTCTCTGGTCTGGTTTAAGAGATCTGATGTCCCCCCCCTCTCTGGTCTGGTTTAACAGGGGTCTGATGTCCTCCTCCCTCTCTGGTCTGGTTTAAGAGATCTGATGTCCCCTCCCCCTCTCTGGTCTGGTTTAACAGGGGTCTGATGTCCTCCTCACTCTCTGGTCTGGTTCGACAGATGTTTGATTATATCTGTATCTGTTTTCCGTGAAATAAGAAAGCGCTGTTGAGAGCAAGTGCAACTATTAGGCTGACTGGAACATGATGTAATACAGAACATTGTGTAACAGTGGATTTGAAGACGTTAACGTTGAACTGTTGAGTCTTTTATGTAACCTCTATTTAACTAGGCAAGCCAGTTAAGAACAAATTCTTATTTACAATGACGGCCTACGCCGGCCAAACCCAGACAATGCTGGGCTAATTGTGCACCGCCCCCTATGGGACTCGGCCGGGTTTGATATAGCCTGGAATTGAACCAGGGTCTGTAGTGACGCCGCTAACAATGAGATGCAGTGCCTTAGACTGACGTGCCACTCAGGAGCCCAGGCTGTTACAGTACGATTGAGAGTTGAATTACACGTTGATTTTAACAAATTGTCTACAATTTTTTTTCATCCATGAACATTCAGTGAAATACTTCAGAGAATGTAATGTACTGTATTTAAAGTCCTGTTCTCAGTGTAGTGTAGATTGAAGTCATGTAGATGGAAGGACTACAGGTCAATGCATAGTAAAAGAAAAATGCATTGAACTACTGTTTAAGCATCTAAACATAAATTAGATATTTTTCCCCAATTCAATTTTATTTTAATTTCGTTGTATTAAATTGTGGAAACATGATATTTGCATCGGAGACAAAAAAAAAAACCTGAATAAAAACGTATGTTTGTAAACAAAGTTTTACTGATACAGTTGATAATAATAGTGATACTGAATGAAAAGCTACCCTATTACACCTATGGACATGAACCATCATGGGCACTACATAATATACTGTAATAAATAGGTGAACACAGCGTCTGTACACAGAAACAATGCCCCAAATCCATAGAAATGTCCAAGTACAACACATTCATTTTTTTTTCTCTCATAAATTTACAATTGACATTAAAACTTTCCAAAATAAAACCGGTTAAGGTACATTTTCTTCTATTTAGTTCAATTTCATTGAAATAAAACACAAGCAACTACTGAATTTGTAAGGTATTATTTACAGGTTTCTAAAACAAGCAACTACGAAAAAGGCACAATTGTCTATACAACATGTACAACAACAAAAAATTGTCTGGAGCTGACAAAAAAGTTAAAAGATCATTAACATGAGCATCTATTGATTGCACATAACAATATGAATGTCAGAAACTGTGCTTTGAATGGTGATTTGCAGAGAAACAAACCCACCCTGGAGTGTTTTCAGTCTTAGAAAGTGACAACCATTACAAAATAAGAACATTGATAAGTAGCCTGGTTAACCAGATTTAACGTTGCGATCACCATTGTAAACTCAGCATTCAGTCTGGTTTTAACTAGGTTATTCGGTTGGGGGGGTTTCAGGTGGCGATGACCAGTCTGTCCTCATCATCGCTGGATGCTGAGTCATCATTGTAGTCTTCCGTTTCCTGCTGTTGTGAGAGCATCGACTGCCTCCGAGGCGTGACAGGCTCACTGGCTCCCTCTGCTGGAGGATTCTTATCCCCCTCCAGGCCCCTGTCAGGGGCTGGAGCTGGAGCTAGAGCTGAGCCTGGAGCTGGAGCTAGAGCTGGAGCTAGAGCTGGAGCTGAGCCTGGAGCTGAGCCTGGAGCTGGAGCTGAGCCTGGAGCTAGAGCTGGAGCTGTGGCTGGGGCGGGCTGTGCTAGCGATGTTGTTACCCTCTCTTTCTTTTCTGAAGTCTGTGTGTCATCGGAGCCTCTGGAACCTCCGGAACCCCCCGGCCCCGATCTGCTGGATCTGCTGAATGATGATGCCAATTCCTGTGCGAGACTTCCCCTCAGGGTGGCGGTGGGAGGGGAAGCAGCAGACAGACAGCTGACTGAGGGTTCGGTTTCAGTCTGAGAGGAGGGCTGTGGGTTCCGTGGGGCTGCTGGGGCATCGGGGCTGCCCTGCCTCTCAAAGGGTCCCGCGAGGGGACTGAGGCCGGAAAGGGGACTGAGAGAGGGGATGAGGGTGGGAACGGCGATGTTGAGGATCTGCAGGCCGGGGATGTGGGTGTGGTGGACTGTCCTGCTCTGGGAGGTGGAGGTGTGAGCCAGGACCTGCAGGCCCAAGGTGGCATTGAGCGACAGGCCATGTTGGGATAGCAGCTGGGTGGAGGTCAGGCCTTCTGAGCTGGTCAGGGTCAGAGTCTCCAGACCCATGGACTGCAGCGTGTGGTGGGAGGCCCTGAGGGCCGGTAGACCAGCCACCTGCCCCAGCCCAGTCACCTGCCCCAGCCCAGTCACCTGCCCCAGCCCAGTCACCTGTCCCAGCCCAGTCACCTGTCCCAGCCCAGTCACCTGTCCCAGCCCAGTCACCTGCCCCAGCCCAGTCACCTGCCCCAGCCCAGCCACCTGCCCAAGGGGGAAGCAGGGCATGATACTACTGATTGGCTCCTGGACCACCAGAGGCTGGTTGATGGGGGATGAGGGATTCACCATACCATCGGGCTCAGGGGAGTTCGAGGTGTTGGGGAATGGGAGGGGGCTGGTGTTCCGGTGGATGACGCTCACGGCGGGGATGGTGAGCTGGACAGGGCCAGCCTGGATGGGCACGAAGGTGGAATAGGCTGCCAGGCTAGCGGGAACCAGCTGGATGCCCCTCACGGGGACCATGCTGTAGGGGGAGTGTGAGGGCTGCTGGGAGTGCAGAGGCAAGTGGCTGAAGAGGTGGGTGTTGGTCCCCTGTATGGCCCCTGGTCCTTGGGTCGGGCGCTGGGAAGGAAAGTGCAAGGGGCTGTAGGAGGATGTCTGGAGGCTATAGGATGAGGTCTGAGTGCTATAGGAGGAGGTCTGAGTGCTGACATCAGTCCCGACAGGGACACCTGGGTCACTCACTGACAGGGCCAAAGTGCCATCCTGGGAAAGAGCAAAATAAAAACGAGTAATTATGACCTTTACCTACTGCATGACTGATCTGGAAACAGGACCAACACTGAACACACTCCTCATGCCTTTTCACAGGAACAACTCATTGAAAAGACATGAGAAGACGATACATCACATGACCAAAAGTAAGTGGACACCTACTTGTCAAACATCTCATTCCAATATCAAAAGCATTAATATGGAGTTGGTCCCCCCCTTTGCTGCTATAACAGTCTCAGCTTTTCAGGGAAGGCTTTCCAGTAGATGTTGGAACATTGCTGTGGGGATTTGCTTCCATTCAGCCACAAGAACATTCGTGAGGTTGGGCACTGATGTTGAGCGATTAGGACAGGCTCACATTCATCCCAAAGGTGTTAGATGGGGTTGAGGTCAGGGCTCTGTGCTGGACAGTCAAGTTCTTCCATACTGATCACAACAAATCATTTCTGTATGGACCTCTCTTTGTGCATGGTGGGGATTGTAATGCTGAAACATTACAATGTTTCCGCCTTGGGTTGTGCCGTGGTGGAGATCTTTGTGGGCTATACTCGACCTTGTCTCAGGATGGTAAGTTGGTGGTTGAGGATATCCCTCTAGTGGTGTGGGGGCTGTGCTTTGGCAAAGTGGGTGGGGTTATATCCTTTTGGCCCTGTCCGGGGGTATCATCGGATGGGGCCACAGTGTCTCCTGACCCCTCCTGTCTCAGCCTCTAGTATTTATGCTGCAGTAGTTTATGTGTCGGGGGGCTAGGGTCAGTTTGTTATATCTGGAGTACTTCTCCTGTCTTATCCGGTGTCCTGTGTGAATTTAAGTATCCTCTCTCTCTTTCTCTCTTTCTTTCTCTCTCGGAGGACCTGAGCCCTTGGACCATGCCTCAGGACTACCTGGCATGATGACTCCTTGCTGTCCCCAGTCCACCTGGCCATGCTGCTGCTCCAGTTTCAACTGTTCTGCCAGCGGCTATGGAATCCTGACCAGTTCACCGGACGTGCTACCTGTCCCAGACCTATTATTTGACCATGCTGGTCATTTATGAACATTTGAACATCTTGGCCATGTTCTGTTATAATCTCCACCCGGCACAGCCAGAAGAGGACTGGCCACCCCTCATAGCCTGGTTCCTCTCTAGGTTTCTTCCTAGGTTTTGGCCTTTCTAGGGAGTTTTTCCTAGCCACCGTGCTTCAACACCTGCATTGCTTTCTGTTTGGGGTTTTAGGCTGGGTTTCTGTACAGCACTTTGAGATATCAGCTGATGTACGAAGGGCTATATAAATACATTTGATTTGAAACTAAACAGGAAAGGGCCTTCCCCAAACTGTTGCCACAAAGTTGGAAGCACAGCATCGTCACAAATGTTATTTTATGCAGTAGCGTTAAGATTTCCCTTCACTGGAACTAAGGGGCCTAGCCCAACCATGAAAAACAGACCCAAACCATTATTCCCCCTCCACCAAACTTTACAGTTGGTACTGTGTATTCGGGCAGACGTTCTCCTGGCATCCACCAATCCCAGATTTGTCTGTAGGACTGCCAGATGGTGAAGCATGATTCATCACTCCAGAGAACGCGTCTCCACTGCTCTGGACTCCAATGGCAGCAAGCTTTACACCACTCCAGCCAACACTTGGCATTGCGCATGGTGATCTTAGGCTTGTGTGTGGATGCTCGGCCATGGAAACCAGTTTCATGAAGCTCCTGATGAATATTTATTGTGCTGTTGCTTCCAGAGCCAGTTTGGAACTCAGTAGTGAGTGTTGCAACCGAGGACAGACAACTTTTACGCGCTGTGTGCTTCAGCACTTGGCGGTCCTGTTCTGTGAGCTTGTGTGGCCTACCACTTTTTGGCTGAACCGTTGTTGCTCCTAGATGTTTCCACTTCACAATAACAGCACTTACAGTTGACCGGGGCAGCTCTAGCAGGGAAGACATTTGACAAACTGTCTTGTTCGAAAGGTGGCGACCTATGACGTGGAATAGAGTTCTATAAGTAACTGGGCTCTGCACTAAGGTCATTCTACTGGCAATGTTTGTCTATGGAGATTGCATGGCGGAGTGCTCAATTTTATACAACTGTCTGCAACGAATGTGGCTGAAATAGCCAAATAATCGAATTTCAAGGGGTGTCCACATACTTTTGTATATATAGTGTATGTGACTAGAAACGAGCCTTTCATCGAAAGCTGATAATCAGAAATACATTCACCTTTTCATTCAGAACAGATTTGCTGAAGTGCCTCGCATAAGGGATTCATAGCAAGGGTATGGAAGGGTATGGGTATGAAAGGGTATGAAAGTGCAGAGTGACTGGGATGGAGGGAGGGATGGAGAGAGAGAGGATGGGGGGAGGAGGAGCACATGGTGGGGCTCACCTGGCCGAGCTTGGAGCAGCTCTTGCCCTGTGCGGGGGGACAAGGGGGCACGTCAAAGTCAGGGTAATCGATGGACATCTGCCTGCACGGCGAGACAGGGCTCATCATGGTCACCGACTCTGTGCCAGATGTGTGGGGGGGCGGGGAGTAGGGCAAGGGGCTGGAGCAGCCTCCGGAGATTGACATCTGTTTGACCACGGAGACGGGGCTCAGCATGGTCACCGACTCTGTGCCAGATGTGTGGGGGGGCGGGGAGTAGGGCAAGGGGCTGGAGCAGCCTCCGGAGATTGACATCTGTTTGACCAAGGAGACGGGGCTCAGCATGGGCACGGATTCTGTATCTGAGGCATCGTGGGTGTGGCAGTCGGAGGAAGGGGGCTGGGGGAGTGACAGGACAGCTGGGTGGTGGTGGATGGACAACTGGGCCAGAAGGGAGCTGGGAGGGAGCTCAGCCTGGAGGGAGGAGGGGATGTGCTGGGGGCTGGCTGAGACCGAGGGGTTGGTGGACAGGCCCGACTCAGCCTGGCTGTCATCCTCCTCTTCCTCATTATCATCTTCGTTGTCATCATCAGCACCTTCGGAGTCCTCTCCGTCTGAATCTGGGCGGTCTGTACTGCCCACCTGGCTACGGTCTCCTGGGGAAGAGAGATGGAGGGCTCTTAGTTACCAAGACCGAGAGATAGAGGGCTCTTAGTTACCAAGACAGAGAGATAGAGGGCTCTTAGTTACCAAGACATGGGCTAGAGGGCTCTTAGTTACCAAGACAGAGAGATAGAGGGCTCTTAGTTACCAAGACATGGGCTAGAGAGCTCTTAGTTACCAAGACAGAGAGATAGAGGGCTCTTAGTTACCAAGACAGAGAGATAGAGGGCTCTTAGTTACCAAGACAGAGACATAGAGGGCTCTTAGTTACCAAGAAAGAGAGATAGAGGGCTATGAGTTACCAAGACAGAGAGATAGAGGGCTCTTAGTTACCAAGACAGATAGATAGAGGGCTCTTAGTTACCAAGACAGAGAGATAGAGGGCTCTTAGTTACCAAGACAGAGATATAGAGGGCTCTTAGTTACCAAGACAGAGAGATAGAGGGCTCTTAGTTACCAAGACATGGGCTAGAGGGCTCTTAGTTACCAAGACAGAGAGATAGAGGGCTCTTAGTTACCAAGACATGGGCTAGAGGGCTCTTAGTTACCAAGACAGAGAGATAGAGGGCTCTTAGTTACCAAGACAGCGGTATATACAGTGGGGCAAAAAAGTATTTAGTCAGCCACCAATTGTGCAAGTTCTCCCACTTAAAAATATGAGAGAGGCCTGTAATTTTCATCATAGGTACACTTCAACTATGACAGACAAAATGAGAAAAAAAATCCAGAAAATCACATTGTAGGATTTTTAATGAATTTATTTGCAAATTATGGTGGAAAATAAGTATTTGGTCACCTACAAACAAGCAAGATTTCTGGCTCTCACAGACCTGTAACTTCTTCTTTAAGAGGCTCCTCTGTCCTCCACTCGTTACCTGTATTAATGGCACCTTTGAACTTGTTATCAGTATAAAAGACACCTGTCCACAACCTCAAACAGTCACACTCCAAAATCCACTATGGCCAAGACCAAAGAGCTGTCAAAGGACACCAGAAACAAAATTGTAGACCTGCACCAGGCTGGGAAGACTGAATCTGCAATAGGTAAGCAGCTTGGTTTGAAGAAATCAACTGTGGGAGCAATTATTAGGAAATGGAAGACATACAAGACCACTGATAATCTCCCTCGATCTGGGGCTCCACGCAAGATCTCAACACGTGGGGTCAAAATGATCACAAGAACGGTGAGCAAAAATCCCAGAACCACACGGGGGGACCTAGTGAATGACCTGCAGAGAGCTGGGACCAAAGTAACACAGCCTACCATCACACTACGCCACCAGGGACTCAAATCCTGCAGTGCCAGACATGTCCCCCTGCTTAAGCCAGTACATGTCCAGGCCCATCTGAAGTTTGCTAGAGAGTATCTGTATGATCCAGAAGAAGATTGGGAGAATGTCATATGGTCAGATGAAACCAAAACATAACTTTTTGGTAAAAACTCAACTCGTCGTGTTTGGAGGACAAAGAATGCTGAGTTGCATCCAAAGAACACCATACCTACTGTGAAGCATGGGGGTGGAAACATCATGCTTTGGGGCTGTTTTTCTGAAAAGGGACCAGGACGACTGATCCGTGTAAAGGAAAGAATGAATGGGGCCATGTATCGTGAGATTTTGAGTGAAAACCTCCTTCCATCAACAAGGGCCTTGAAGATGCCGTGACTCCGTGATGTCGTCATGGAGGAGTGGAAGAGGACTTCAGTGGCAACCGGTGAAGCTCTGGTGAACTCCATGCCCAAGAAGGTTAAGGCAGTGCTGGAAAATGATGGTGGCCACACAAAACATTGACACTTTGGGCCCAATTTTGACATTTTCACCTAGGGGTGTACTCACTTTTATTGCCAGCAGTTTAGACATTCATGGCTGTGTGTTGAGTTATTTTGAGGGGACAGCACATTTACACTGTTATACAAGCTGTACACTCCCTACTTTACATTGTAGCAAAGTGTCATTAATTCAGTGTTGTCACATGAAAAGATATACTCAAATATATACAAAAATGTGAGGGGTGTACTCACTTTTGAGATATACTGTATATACAGTTGTGGCCAAAAGTTTTGAGAATGACACAAATATTAATTTTCACAAAGTCTGCTGCCTCAGTTTGTATAACGGCAATTTGCATATTCTCCAGAATGTTATGAAGTGTGATCAGATGAATTGCCATGCAAATGAACTGAATCCCCAAAAAACATTTACACTGCATTTCAGCCCTGCCACAAAAGGACCAGCTGACATCATGTCAGTGATTCTCTCGTTAACACAGGTGTGAGTGATGACAAGGCTGGAGATCACTCTGTCATGCTGATTGAGTTTGAATAACAGACTGGAAGCTTCAAAAGGAGGGTGGTGCTTGGAATCATTGTTCTTCCTCTGTCAACCATGGTTACCTGCAAGGAAACACGTGCCATCATCATTGCTTTGCACAAAAAAGGGCTTCACAGGCAAGGATATTGCTGCCAGTAAGATTGCACCTAAATCAACCATTTATCGGATCATCAAGAACTTCAAGGAGAGCGGCTCAATTGTTGTGAAGAAGGCTTCAGGGCACCCAAGAATGTCCAGCAAGCGCCAGGACCGTCTCCTAAAGTTGATTCAGCTGCGGGACCGGGGCACCACCAGTACAGAGCTTGCTCAGGAATGGCAGCAGGCAGGTGTGAGTGCATCTGCACGCACACTGAGGTGAACATGATGTCAAGAAGGGCAGCAAAGAAGCCATATGATATTCTGCAAAAGGTACAGGGACTGCTGAGGACTGGGGTAAAGTCATTTTCTCTGATGAATCCCCTTTCCGATTGTTTGGGGCATCCGGAAAAAAGCTTGTCCGGAGAAGACAAACGCTACCATGAGTCCTGTGTCATGCCAACATTAAAGCATCCTGAGACCATTCCTGTGTGGGGTTGCTTCTCAGCCAAGAGAGTGGGCTCACTCAGCCATGAATAAAGAATGGTACCAACACATCCTCCGAGAGCAACTTCTACCAACCATCCAGGAACAGTTTGGTGACGAACAATGCCTTTTCCCGCATGATGGAGCACCTTACCATAAGGCAAAAGTGATAACTAAGTGGCTCGGGGAACAAAACATAGATATTTTGGGTCCATGGCCAGGAAACTCCCCAGACCTTAATCGCATTGAAAACTTGTGGTCAATCCTCAACAGGCGGGTAGACAAACAGAAACCCACAAATTCTGACAAACTCCAAGCATTGATTATGCAAGAATGGGCTGCCATCAGTCAGGATGTGGCCCAGAAGTTAATTGACAGCATGCCAGGGCGGATTGCAGAGGTTATGAAAAAGAAGGGTCAACACTACTAATATTGACTCTTAATTGTAATTGTCAATAAAAGTATTTGACACTTATGAAATGCTTGTAATTATACTTCCATATTCCATAGTAACATCTGACTAAAATATCTAAAGACACTGAAGCAGCAGACTTTGTGGAAATGAATATAAACTTTTGGCCACGACTAACCAACATTGATCTGAGACAGCGGTGTCAATATGTTCAGATATTAACCAACATTCACGTGGGGGCTTTGAAAATCAGATATCTGGTACAGACTATATCCATCCCCACAGTAAGAAAGTCTGCCAAGGAATAGCATTAAGACTGGGTACATAATGAGTCTGTCCAAAATGGCACCCTATGTCCTATATAGTGCACTATGTAAGAAATAGGTTTCCATTTGGGATGCACCTTAGCATTGAAGGACTGGTGATTCACATTCACACCCTTACAGGCCACCACAGGCAGAAGGATAAAAACAAATATCCTCTCAGTACCGGCCCGGGACCATAGAAAGCTTTTCAGCCTCACTGTCTCGTTCTCTCTCTCTCTCGTTCGCTCACTCTCTCTCTCGTTCGCTCACTCTCTCTCTCGTTCTCTCTCTCTCATTCTCTCTCTCTCGTTCTCTCTCTCTCTCGTTCTCTCTCTCTCTCGTTCTCTCTCTCTCTCGTTCTCTCTCTCTCGTTCTCTCTCTCTCGTTCTCGCTCTCTCTCGTTCTCTCTCTCTCGTTCTCTCTCTCTCTCTCGTTCTCTCTATTGATGTCTTCCTGTCTCACGCTCTTCTCATCTCTCTCCTCCTTTCTACCTCTCTCCCTCTATCTATCATTATCTCTTCCTCTCTCTTCCTTTCTCTCTCCCGCTCTCCATTTGTGTAAAATTAGACACAGCAATTACCCCTCCCTAAATGCTGCCTGTGCATGCCGCCCACATGCCTCCCAGTAAAGAGGAGAACAAGCTGGATTTAGAATGTCTAACTAGGACCCTAGCAGTGACATCACAACGCAGACCGTGACATTCGGCATTTCATAGTGGTGCATAGTCATTATCAGGACAACTATCAAAAGGAATGGGGAAGGGTGATTCTGTTACTAGAGGCATAGGAGAGAGAGAAGTGTTGGATTCACCCTGATGATGATACATTGGGCTTCTGTCCGAGCGCGAATGTGTCTGTGTGAGGCGTTATCCAGTTACACACACTGTAAGGAGTCTGAAACCCACAGCGTCTCTTGATTTAAATCAAAATGACAGGGAAGACACGGAGTGTAAACAGCCACCTCTTAAACAAAAGCTGTTTCATAAACCTTCCTAATCAAATTCACATTTTGTGTTATAAACAAAGGCTTAAACCGGAGTTAGCTAATCCCAGTTTAGCTAGGGGATCTGTGTGGATTAAGAGATCTGACACTGAAAGTGAAAAAAATCTAAAATATGACTAGAAATCTGTAATAACCTTTGACCTAAGAGGAATGTGTTTATTCCTGTTTGCTTTATGCTCTCAATGAGAGCGCTGATGAATGGGCTTCATAACAGTCACCCCAGCACATACGTCAGTACACCTGTGTGTATTACAGACCCTGTGGTGAATTCCCATTATAAACAGGCAGAACAACTATGTATGTCTTCCCAGAACATACGCCCTGACATCAGTATGCCTGTGTGTATTACAGACCCTGTGGTGAATTCCCATTATAAACAGGCAGAACAACTATGTATTTCTTCCCAGAACATACGCCCTGACATCAGTATGCCTGTGTGTATTACAGACCCTGTGGTGAATTCCCATTATAAACAGGCAGAACAACTATGTATGTCTTCCCAGAACATACGCCCTGACATCAGTATGCCTGTGTGTATTACAGACCCTGTGGTGAATTCCCATTATAAACAGGCAGAACAACTATGTATGTCTTCCCAGAACATATGCCCCTATGTCAGTATGCCTGTGTGTATTACAGACCCTGTGGTGAATTCCCATTATAAACAGGCAGAACAACTATGTATGTCTTCCCAGAACATATGTCAGTATGCCTGTGTGTATTACAGACCCTGTGGTGAATTCCCATTATAAACAGGCAGAACAACTATGTATGTCTTCCCAGAACATATGTCAGTATGCCTGTGTGTATTACAGTACAGTGGGTGGATGCTGATGTGTGAAGTACCAGAGTCTTCTGTATCCTGGTCCTCCACACCCATCTCCATACACTTCTTACTGTGTGCCTTGGACTTCATATGCTTGGTCAGATTCCCTGTGGGAAGAGATTCAGGTTTATTAGAAACATCAAAAGAAAAGAAAATACAATTGTATTTGTCACATGGGCCGAATACAACTAGGGTAGCAGTGAAATGCTTGCTTACTAGCAGAGTAAAATATAATAATATTTTATTTGTAACATCAATGCCATAGCAACAATATAAAATGAGATGCTCTTTAGAAGTTGAGGAGCATTCTGAAATGACAACCTAAAATCACATAGTAACCTACTTACCGATAAGGGGTTTATTTTAAAAATATTTTGGAAGGTTTGTTGAGGTGGGAGGGGCTTACACAGCACAGGAGGAGCCTACGTAAGACTGAGAACACGTGTGTCCCAAATGGCACTATTTTTTGACTAGGGCCCATAGGACTCTGGTTAAAAGTAGTGCACTATGTAGGGACTAGAGCGCCATATGAGACAAAGGCACGGTCTCTGGGCAGACAGCATGTAAATGGGTGAGTAAAGGGAACGTGGGATGTTGTGCTGACACGGAGTTATGTTACTGTTCTGCAGTGTTGGGTGTGTAGACGGAACGGTGAATCGTACCGTCTTTTATTAAGAGACGGAAAGAGACCGTCTTCAAAGCGACCTAGGTTTATAACAGGAAAAAGATTAGAGCGAAACTCAGTGGAAATTAAAAAGCGCCTTGAAATGTAGGAATTGAGTAATTAAGTGGAATGTATGCCCTCATTCTAAATGAACTATCCTTCAATTTCATTGAACGGTGCGGTGCGTAAATTGGGCTCACAATGCGTGTTTCCTTGTCCAACAAAATATCAACAGTGTTTTCAGTGCATTCAGTCTGCTGTTGCCGTCAGTTACTGGTAGACGATCAAACAAAAAGTATCTGTCGAGATAAATGTTCACACTTTTTACCTTTATTTAACTAGGCAAGCCAGTTAAAAACACATTCTTATTTTCAATGACGGCATAGGAACAGTGATGCCTTGTTCAAGGGGAGAACTACAGATTTTTTAAAAATGAATTAATTTCCTCCCCAATTTCGTGGTATCCAATTGTTTAGTAGTTACTGTCTTGTCTCATCGCTACAACTCCCGCAAGGTCTCGGGAGAGGCGAAGGTCGAGAGTCATGCTAGGCTACCTGCTGGTTACTGGCCCAACGCTCTAACCACTAGGCTACCTGCTGGTTACTGGCCCAACGCTCTAACCACTAGGCTACCTGCTGGTTACTGGCCCAACGCTCTAACCCTAGACTACCTGCTGGTTACTAGTCCAACGCTCTAACCACTAGTCTACCTGCTGGTTACTAGTCCAACGCTCTAACCACTAGGCTACCTGCTGGTTACTGGCCCAACGCTCTAACCACTAGGCTACCTGCTGGTTACTAGTCCAACGCTCTAACCACTAGTCTACCTGCTGGTTACTAGTCCAACGCTCTAACCACTAGATTACCTACTGGTTACTAGGCTACCTGTTGGTTACTA
The DNA here is from genome assembly GCF_034236695.1 of Oncorhynchus nerka. Lineage (NCBI taxonomy): Eukaryota > Metazoa > Chordata > Actinopteri > Salmoniformes > Salmonidae > Oncorhynchus > Oncorhynchus nerka. Next base: position 91,532,469 of record NC_088399.1, on the reverse strand, counting down.
GTCCAACGCTCTAACCACTAGGCTACCTGCTGGTTACTAGTCCAACGCTCTAACCACTAGGCTACCTGCTGGTTACTAGTCCAACGCTCTAACCACTAGGCTACCTGCTGGTTACTGGCCCAACGCTCTAACCACTAGGCTACCTGCTGGTTACTAGTCCAACGCTCTAACCACTAGGCTACCTGCTGGTTACTAGTCCAACGCTCTAACCACTAGTCTACCTGCTGGTTACTAGTCCAACGCTCTAACCACTAGGCTACCTGCTGGTTACTGGCCCAACGCTCTAACCACTAGGCTACCTGCTGGTTACTAGTCCAACGCTCTAACCACTAGTCTACCTGCTGGTTACTAGTCCAACGCTCTAACCACTAGATTACCTACTGGTTACTAGGCTACCTGTTGGTTACTAGTCCAACGCTCTAACCACTAGGCTACCTGCTGGTTACTAGTCCAACGCTCTAACCACTAGGCTACCTGCTGGTTACTAGTCCAACGCTCTAACCACTAGGCTACCTGCTGGTTACTGGCCCAACGCTCTAACCACTAGGCTACCTGCTGGTTACTAGTCCAACGCTCTAACCACTAGTCTACCTGCTGGTTACTAGTCCAACGCTCTAACCACTAGATTACCTACTGGTTACTAGGCTACCTGTTGGTTACTAGTCCAACGCTCTAACCACTAGGCTACCTGCTGGTTACTAGTCCAACGCTCTAACCACTAGGCTACCTGCTGGTTACTAGTCCAACGCTCTAACCACTAGGCTACCTGCTGGTTACTAGCCCAACGCTCTAACCACTAGGCTACCTGCTGGTTACTAGTCCAACGCTCTAACCACTAGTCTACCTGCTGGTTACTAGTCCAACGCTCTAACCACTAGATTACCTACTGGTTACTAGGCTACCTGCTGGTTACTAGTCCAACGCTCTAACCACTAGGCTACCTGCTGGTTACTAGTCCAACGCTCTAACCACTAGGCTACCTGCTGGTTACTAGTCCAACGCTCTAACCACTAGGCTACCTGCTGGTTACTAGTCCAATGCTCTAACCACTAGACTACCTGCTGGTTACTAGCCCAACACTCTAACCACTAGGCTACCTGCTGGTTACTAGCCCAACGCTCTAACCACTAGGCTACCTGCTGGTTACTAGTCCAACGCTCTAACCACTAGGCTATCTGCTGGTTACTAGTCCAATGCTCTAACCACTAGGCTATCTGCTGGTTACCAGTCCAACGCTCTAACCACTAGACTACCTGCTGGTTACTAGTCCAACGCTCTAACCACTAGGCTATCTGCTGGTTACCAGTCCAACGCTCTAACCACTAGGCTACCTGCTGGTTACTAGTCCAACGCTCTAACCACTAGACTACCTGCTGGTTACTAGTCCAACGCTCTAACCACTAGACTACCTGCTGGTTACTAGTCCAACGCTCTAACCACTAGACAACCTGCTGGATACTAGCCCAACGCACTAACCACTAGGCTATCTGCTGGTTACTAGTCCAACGCTCTAACCACTAGGCTACCTGCTGGTTACTGGCCCAACGCTCTAACCACTAGACTACCTGCTGGTTACTAGTCCAACGCTCTAACCACTAGGCTACCTGCTGGTTACTAGTCCAGCAATCTAACCACTAGTCTAACCACTAGGCTACCTGCTGGTTACTGGCCCAACGCTCTAACCACTAGACTACCTGCTGGTTACTAGTCCAACGCTCTAACCACTAGGCTACCTGCTGGTTACTAGTCCAACAATCTAACCACTAGTCTACCTGCTGGTTACTAGTCCAACGCTCTAACCACTAAACTACCTGCTGGTTACTGGCCCAACGCTCTAACCACTAGACTACCTGCTGGTTACTAGTCCAACGCTCTAACCACTAGTCTACCTGCTGGTTACTAGTCCAACGCTCTAACCACTAGGCTACCTGCTGGTTACTGGCCCAACGCTCTAACCACTAGGCTACCTGCTGTTTACTAGTCCAACGCTCTAACCACTAGTCTACCTGCTGGTTACTAGTCCAACGCTCTAACCACTAGATTACCTACTGGTTACTAGGCTACCTGTTGGTTACTAGTCCAACGCTCTAACCACTAGGCTACCTGCTGGTTACTAGTCCAACGCTCTAACCACTAGGCTACCTGCTGGTTACTAGTCCAACGCTCTAACCACTAGGCTACCTGCTGGTTACTGGCCCAACGCTCTAACCACTAGGCTACCTGCTGGTTACTAGTCCAACGCTCTAACCACTAGTCTACCTGCTGGTTACTAGTCCAACGCTCTAACCACTAGATTACCTACTGGTTACTAGGCTACCTGTTGGTTACTAGTCCAACGCTCTAACCACTAGGCTACCTGCTGGTTACTAGTCCAACGCTCTAACCACTAGGCTACCTGCTGGTTACTAGTCCAACGCTCTAACCACTAGGCTACCTGCTGGTTACTAGCCCAACGCTCTAACCACTAGGCTACCTGCTGGTTACTAGTCCAACGCTCTAACCACTAGGCTATCTGCTGGTTACTAGTCCAATGCTCTAACCACTAGGCTATCTGCTGGTTACCAGTCCAACGCTCTAACCACTAGACTACCTGCTGGTTACTAGTCCAACGCTCTAACCACTAGGCTATCTGCTGGTTACCAGTCCAACGCTCTAACCACTAGGCTACCTGCTGGTTACTAGTCCAACGCTCTAACCACTAGACTACCTGCTGGTTACTAGTCCAACGCTCTAACCACTAGACTACCTGCTGGTTACTAGTCCAACGCTCTAACCACTAGACAACCTGCTGGATACTAGCCCAACGCACTAACCACTAGGCTATCTGCTGGTTACTAGTCCAACGCTCTAACCACTAGGCTACCTGCTGGTTACTGGCCCAACGCTCTAACCACTAGACTACCTGCTGGTTACTAGTCCAACGCTCTAACCACTAGGCTACCTGCTGGTTACTAGTCCAGCAATCTAACCACTAGTCTAACCACTAGGCTACCTGCTGGTTACTGGCCCAACGCTCTAACCACTAGACTACCTGCTGGTTACTAGTCCAACGCTCTAACCACTAGGCTACCTGCTGGTTACTAGTCCAACAATCTAACCACTAGTCTACCTGCTGGTTACTAGTCCAACGCTCTAACCACTAAACTACCTGCTGGTTACTGGCCCAACGCTCTAACCACTAGACTACCTGCTGGTTACTAGTCCAACGCCCTAACCACTAGTCTACCTGCTGGTTACTAGTCCAACGCTCTAACCACTAGGCTACCTGCTGGTTACTGGCCCAACGCTCTAACCACTAGGCTACCTGCTGGTTACTAGTCCAACGCTCTAACCACTAGTCTACCTGCTGGTTACTAGTCCAACGCTCTAACCACTAGATTACCTACTGGTTACTAGGCTACCTGTTGGTTACTAGTCCAACGCTCTAACCACTAGGCTACCTGCTGGTTACTAGTCCAACGCTCTAACCACTAGGCTACCTGCTGGTTACTAGTCCAACGCTCTAACCACTAGGCTACCTGCTGGTTACTGGCCCAACGCTCTAACCACTAGGCTACCTGCTGGTTACTAGTCCAACGCTCTAACCACTAGTCTACCTGCTGGTTACTAGTCCAACGCTCTAACCACTAGATTACCTACTGGTTACTAGGCTACCTGTTGGTTACTAGTCCAACGCTCTAACCACTAGGCTACCTGCTGGTTACTAGTCCAACGCTCTAACCACTAGGCTACCTGCTGGTTACTAGTCCAACGCTCTAACCACTAGGCTACCTGCTGGTTACTAGCCCAACGCTCTAACCACTAGGCTACCTGCTGGTTACTGGCCCAACGCTCTAACCACTAGGCTACCTGCTGGTTACTAGTCCAACGCTCTAACCACTAGTCTACCTGCTGGTTACTAGTCCAACGCTCTAACCACTAGATTACCTACTGGTTACTAGGCTACCTGCTGGTTACTAGTCCAACGCTCTAACCACTAGGCTACCTGCTGGTTACTGGCCCAACGCTCTAACCACTAGACTACCTGCTGGTTACTAGTCCAACGCTCTAACCACTAGGCTACCTGCTGGTTACTAGTCCAGCAATCTAACCACTAGTCTAACCACTAGGCTACCTGCTGGTTACTGGCCCAACGCTCTAACCACTAGACTACCTGCTGGTTACTAGTCCAACGCTCTAACCACTAGGCTACCTGCTGGTTACTAGTCCAACAATCTAACCACTAGTCTACCTGCTGGTTACTAGTCCAACGCTCTAACCACTAAACTACCTGCTGGTTACTGGCCCAACGCTCTAACCACTAGACTACCTGCTGGTTACTAGTCCAACGCTCTAACCACTAGTCTACCTGCTGGTTACTAGTCCAACGCTCTAACCACTAGGCTACCTGCTGGTTACTGGCCCAACGCTTTAACCACTAGGCTACCTGCTGGTTACTAGTCCAACGCTCTAACCACTAGTCTACCTGCTGGTTACTAGTCCAACGCTCTAACCACTAGATTACCTACTGGTTACTAGGCTACCTGTTGGTTACTAGTCCAACGCTCTAACCACTGGGCTACCTGCTGGTTACTAGTCCAACGCTCTAACCACTAGGCTACCTGCTGGTTACTAGTCCAACGCTCTAACCACTAGGCTACCTGCTGGTTACTGGCCAACGCTCTAACCACTAGGCTACCTGCTGGTTACTAGTCCAACGCTCTAACCACTAGGCTACCTGCTGGTTACTAGTCCAACGCTCTAACCACTAGTCTACCTGCTGGTTACTAGTCCAACGCTCTAACCACTGGCTACCTGCTGGTTTGCTGGCCCAACGCTCTAACCACTAGGCTACCTGCTGGTTACTAGTCCAACGCTCTAACCACTAGTCTACCTGCTGGTTACTAGTCCAACGCTCTAACCACTAGATTACCTACTGGTTACTAGGCTACCTGTTGGTTACTAGTCCAACGCTCTAACCACTAGGCTACCTGCTGGTTACTAGTCCAACGCTCTAACCACTAGGCTACCTGCTGGTTACTAGTCCAACGCTCTAACCACTAGGCTACCTGCTGGTTACTGGCCCAACGCTCTAACCACTAGGCTACCTGCTGGTTACTGGCCCAACGCTCTAACCACTAGGCTACCTGCTGGTTACTGTCCAACGCTCTAACCACTAGTCTACCTGCTGGTTACTAGTCCAACGCTCTAACCACTAGATTACCTACTGGTTACTAGGCTACCTGTTGGTTACTAGTCCAACGCTCTAACCACTAGGCTACCTGCTGGTTACTAGTCCAACGCTCTAACCACTAGGCTACCTGCTGGTTACTAGTCCAACGCTCTAACCACTAGGCTACCTGCTGGTTACTAGCCCAACGCTCTAACCACTAGGCTACCTGCTGGTTACTGGCCCAACGCTCTAACCACTAGGCTACCTGCTGGTTACTAGTCCAACGCTCTAACCACTAGTCTACCTGCTGGTTACTAGTCCAACGCTCTAACCACTAGATTACCTACTGGTTACTAGGCTACCTGCTGGTTACTAGTCCAACGCTCTAACCACTAGGCTACCTGCTGGTTACTAGTCCAACGCTCTAACCACTAGGCTACCTGCTGGTTACTAGCCCAACGCTCTAACCACTAGGCTACCTGCTGGTTACTAGTCCAACGCTCTAACCACTAGGCTACCTGCTGGTTACTGGTCCAACGCTCTAACCACTAGGCTATCTGCTGGTTACTAGTCCAATGCTCTAACCACTAGGCTATCTGCTGGTTACCAGTCCAACGCTCTAACCACTAGACTACCTGCTGGTTACTAGTCCAACGCTCTAACCACTAGGCTATCTGCTGGTTACCAGTCCAACGCTCTAACCACTAGGCTACCTGCTGGTTACTAGTCCAACGCTCTAACCACTAGACTACCTGCTGGTTACTAGTCCAACGCTCTAACCACTAGACTACCTGCTGGTTACTAGTCCAACGCTCTAACCACTAGACAACCTGCTGGATACTAGCCCAACGCACTAACCACTAGGCTATCTGCTGGTTACTAGTCCAACGCTCTAACCACTAGGCTACCTGCTGGTTACTGGCCCAACGCTCTAACCACTAGACTACCTGCTGGTTACTAGTCCAACGCTCTAACCACTAGGCTACCTGCTGGTTACTAGTCCAGCAATCTAACCACTAGTCTAACCACTAGGCTACCTGCTGGTTACTGGCCCAACGCTCTAACCACTAGACTACCTGCTGGTTACTAGTCCAACGCTCTAACCACTAGGCTACCTGCTGGTTACTAGTCCAACAATCTAACCACTAGTCTACCTGCTGGTTACTAGTCCAACGCTCTAACCACTAAACTACCTGCTGGTTACTGGCCCAACGCTCTAACCACTAGACTACCTGCTGGTTACTAGTCCAACGCTCTAACCACTAGTCTACCTGCTGGTTACTAGTCCAACGCTCTAACCACTAGATTACCTACTGGTTACTAGGCTACCTGTTGGTTACTAGTCCAACGCTCTAACCACTAGGCTACCTGCTGGTTACTAGTCCAACGCTCTAACCACTAGGCTACCTGCTGGTTACTAGTCCAACGCTCTAACCACTAGGCTACCTGCTGGTTACTGGCCCAACGCTCTAACCACTAGGCTACCTGCTGGTTACTAGTCCAACGCTCTAACCACTAGTCTACCTGCTGGTTACTAGTCCAACGCTCTAACCACTAGATTACCTACTGGTTACTAGGCTACCTGTTGGTTACTAGTCCAACGCTCTAACCACTAGGCTACCTGCTGGTTACTAGTCCAACGCTCTAACCACTAGGCTACCTGCTGGTTACTAGTCCAACGCTCTAACCACTAGTCTACCTGCTGGTTACTAGTCCAACGCTCTAACCACTAGGCTACCTGCTGGTTACTAGCCCAACGCTCTAACCACTAGGCTACCTGCTGGTTACTGGCCCAACGCTCTAACCACTAGGCTACCTGCTGGTTACTAGTCCAACGCTCTAACCACTAGTCTACCTGCTGGTTACTAGTCCAACGCTCTAACCACTAGATTACCTACTGGTTACTAGGCTACCTGCTGGTTACTAGTCCAACGCTCTAACCACTAGGCTACCTGCTGGTTACTAGTCCAACGCTCTAACCACTAGGCTACCTGCTGGTTACTAGTCCAACGCTCTAACCACTAGGCTACCTGCTGGTTACTAGCCCAACGCTCTAACCACTAGGCTACCTGCTGGTTACTGGCCCAACGCTCTAACCACTAGGCTACCTGCTGGTTACTAGTCCAACGCTCTAACCACTAGTCTACCTGCTGGTTACTAGTCCAACGCTCTAACCACTAGATTACCTACTGGTTACTAGGCTACCTGCTGGTTACTAGTCCAACGCTCTAACCACTGGGCTACCTGCTGGTTACTAGTCCAACGCTCTAACCACTAGGCTACCTGCTGGTTACTAGCCCAACGCTCTAACCACTAGGCTACCTGCTGGTTACTAGTCCAACGCTCTAACCACTAGGCTACCTGCTGGTTACTAGTCCAACGCTCTAACCACTAGGCTATCTGCTGGTTACTAGTCCAATGCTCTAACCACTAGGCTATCTGCTGGTTACCAGTCCAACGCTCTAACCACTAGACTACCTGCTGGTTACTAGTCCAACGCTCTAACCACTAGGCTATCTGCTGGTTACCAGTCCAACGCTCTAACCACTAGGCTACCTGCTGGTTACTAGTCCAACGCTCTAACCACTAGACTACCTGCTGGTTACTAGTCCAACGCTCTAACCACTAGACTACCTGCTGGTTACTAGTCCAACGCTCTAACCACTAGACAACCTGCTGGATACTAGCCCAACGCACTAACCACTAGGCTATCTGCTGGTTACTAGTCCAACGCTCTAACCACTAGGCTACCTGCTGGTTACTGGCCCAACGCTCTAACCACTAGACTACCTGCTGGTTACTAGTCCAACGCTCTAACCACTAGGCTACCTGCTGGTTACTAGTCCAGCAATCTAACCACTAGTCTAACCACTAGGCTACCTGCTGGTTACTGGCCCAACGCTCTAACCACTAGACTACCTGCTGGTTACTAGTCCAACGCTCTAACCACTAGGCTACCTGCTGGTTACTAGTCCAACAATCTAACCACTAGTCTACCTGCTGGTTACTAGTCCAACGCTCTAACCACTAAACTACCTGCTGGTTACTGGCCCAACGCTCTAACCACTAGACTACCTGCTGGTTACTAGTCCAACGCTCTAACCACTAGTCTACCTGCTGGTTACTAGTCCAACGCTCTAACCACTAGATTACCTACTGGTTACTAGGCTACCTGTTGGTTACTAGTCCAACGCTCTAACCACTAGGCTACCTGCTGGTTACTAGTCCAACGCTCTAACCACTAGGCTACCTGCTGGTTACTAGTCCAACGCTCTAACCACTAGGCTACCTGCTGGTTACTGGCCCAACGCTCTAACCACTAGGCTACCTGCTGGTTACTAGTCCAACGCTCTAACCACTAGTCTACCTGCTGGTTACTAGTCCAACGCTCTAACCACTAGATTACCTACTGGTTACTAGGCTACCTGTTGGTTACTAGTCCAACGCTCTAACCACTAGGCTACCTGCTGGTTACTAGTCCAACGCTCTAACCACTAGGCTACCTGCTGGTTACTATTCCAACGCTCTAACCACTAGGCTACCTGCTGGTTACTAGCCCAACGCTCTAACCACTAGGCTACCTGCTGGTTACTGGCCCAACGCTCTAACCACTAGGCTACCTGCTGGTTACTAGTCCAACGCTCTAACCACTAGTCTACCTGCTGGTTACTAGTCCAACGCTCTAACCACTAGATTACCTACTGGTTACTAGGCTACCTGTTGGTTACTAGTCCAACGCTCTAACCACTAGGCTACCTGCTGGTTACTAGTCCAACGCTCTAACCACTAGGCTACCTGCTGGTTACTAGTCCAACGCTCTAACCACTAGGCTACCTGCTGGTTACTAGCCCAACGCTCTAACCACTAGGCTACCTGCTGGTTACTGGCCCAACGCTCTAACCACTAGGCTACCTGCTGGTTACTAGTCCAACGCTCTAACCACTAGTCTACCTGCTGGTTACTAGTCCAACGCTCTAACCACTAGATTACCTACTGGTTACTAGGCTACCTGCTGGTTACTAGTCCAACGCTCTAACCACTAGGCTACCTGCTGGTTACTAGTCCAACGCTCTAACCACTAGGCTACCTGCTGGTTACTAGCCCAACGCTCTAACCACTAGGCTACCTGCTGGTTACTAGTCCAACGCTCTAACCACTAGGCTACCTGCTGGTTACTAGTCCAACGCTCTAACCACTAGGCTATCTGCTGGTTACTAGTCCAATGCTCTAACCACTAGGCTATCTGCTGGTTACCAGTCCAACGCTCTAACCACTAGACTACCTGCTGGTTACTAGTCCAACGCTCTAACCACTAGTCTACCTGCTGGTTACTAGTCCAACGCTCTAACCACTAGATTACCTACTGGTTACTAGGCTACCTGTTGGTTACTAGTCCAACGCTCTAACCACTAGGCTACCTGCTGGTTACTAGTCCAACGCTCTAACCACTAGGCTACCTGCTGGTTACTAGTCCAACGCTCTAACCACTAGGCTACCTGCTGGTTACTGGCCCAACGCTCTAACCACTAGGCTACCTGCTGGTTACTAGTCCAACGCTCTAACCACTAGTCTACCTGCTGGTTACTGGTCCAACGCTCTAACCACTAGATTACCTACTGGTTACTAGGCTACCTGTTGGTTACTAGTCCAACGCTCTAACCACTAGGCTACCTGCTGGTTACTAGTCCAACGCTCTAACCACTAGGCTACCTGCTGGTTACTAGTCCAACGCTCTAACCACTAGTCTACCTGCTGGTTACTAGTCCAACGCTCTAACCACTAGGCTACCTGCTGGTTACTAGCCCAACGCTCTAACCATTAGGCTACCTGCTGGTTACTGGCCCAACGCTCTAACCACTAGGCTACCTGCTGGTTACTAGTCCAACGCTCTAACCACTAGTCTACCTGCTGGTTACTAGTCCAACGCTCTAACCACTAGATTACCTACTGGTTACTAGGCTACCTGCTGGTTACTAGTCCAACGCTCTAACCACTAGGCTACCTGCTGGTTACTAGTCCAACGCTCTAACCACTAGGCTACCTGCTGGTTACTAGCCCAACGCTCTAACCACTAGGCTACCTGCTGGTTACTAGTCCAACGCTCTAACCACTAGGCTACCTGCTGGTTACTAGTCCAACGCTCTAACCACTAGGCTATCTGCTGGTTACTAGTCCAATGCTCTAACCACTAGGCTATCTGCTGGTTACCAGTCCAACGCTCTAACCACTAGACTACCTGCTGGTTACTAGTCCAACGCTCTAACCACTAGGCTATCTGCTGGTTACCAGTCCAACGCTCTAACCACTAGGCTACCTGCTGGTTACTAGTCCAACGCTCTAACCACTAGACTACCTGCTGGTTACTAGTCCAACGCTCTAACCACTAGACAACCTGCTGGATACTAGCCCAACGCACTAACCACTAGGCTATCTGCTGGTTACTAGTCCAACGCTCTAACCACTAGGCTACCTGCTGGTTACTGGCCCAACGCTCTAACCACTAGACTACCTGCTGGTTACTAGTCCAACGCTCTAACCACTAGGCTACCTGCTGGTTACTAGTCCAGCAATCTAACCACTAGTCTAACCACTAGGCTACCTGCTGGTTACTGGCCCAACGCTCTAACCACTAGACTACCTGCTGGTTACTAGTCCAACGCTCTAACCACTAGGCTACCTGCTGGTTACTAGTCCAACAATCTAACCACTAGTCTACCTGCTGGTTACTAGTCCAACGCTCTAACCACTAAACTACCTGCTGGTTACTGGCCCAACGCTCTAACCACTAGACTACCTGCTGGTTACTAGTCCAACGCTCTAACCACTAGTCTACCTGCTGGTTACTAGTCCAACGCTCTAACCACTAGATTACCTACTGGTTACTAGGCTACCTGTTGGTTACTAGTCCAACGCTCTAACCACTAGGCTACCTGCTGGTTACTAGTCCAACGCTCTAACCACTAGGCTACCTGCTGGTTACTAGTCCAACGCTCTAACCACTAGGCTACCTGCTGGTTACTGGCCCAACGCTCTAACCACTGGGCTACCTGCTGGTTACTAGTCCAACGCTCTAACCACTAGTCTACCTGCTGGTTACTAGTCCAACGCTCTAACCACTAGATTACCTACTGGTTACTAGGCTACCTGTTGGTTACTAGTCCAACGCTCTAACCACTAGGCTACCTGCTGGTTACTAGTCCAACGCTCTAACCACTAGGCTACCTGCTGGTTACTAGTCCAACGCTCTAACCACTGGGCTACCTGCTGGTTACTAGCCCAACGCTCTAACCACTAGGCTACCTGCTGGTTACTGGCCCAACGCTCTAACCACTAGGCTACCTGCTGGTTACTAGTCCAACGCTCTAACCACTAGTCTACCTGCTGGTTACTAGTCCAACGCTCTAACCACTAGATTACCTACTGGTTACTAGGCTACCTGTTGGTTACTAGTCCAACGCTCTAACCACTAGGCTACCTGCTGGTTACTAGTCCAACGCTCTAACCACTAGGCTACCTGCTGGTTACTAGTCCAACGCTCTAACCACTAGGCTACCTGCTGGTTACTAGCCCAACGCTCTAACCACTAGGCTACCTGCTGGTTACTGGCCCAACGCTCTAACCACTAGGCTACCTGCTGGTTACTAGTCCAACGCTCTAACCACTAGTCTACCTGCTGGTTACTAGTCCAACGCTCTAACCACTAGATTACCTACTGGTTACTAGGCTACCTGCTGGTTACTAGTCCAACGCTCTAACCACTAGGCTACCTGCTGGTTACTAGTCCAACGCTCTAACCACTAGGCTACCTGCTGGTTACTAGCCCAACGCTCTAACCACTAGGCTACCTGCTGGTTACTAGTCCAACGCTCTAACCACTAGGCTACCTGCTGTTTACTAGTCCAACGCTCTAACCACTAGGCTATCTGCTGGTTACTAGTCCAATGCTCTAACCACTAGGCTATCTGCTGGTTACCAGTCCAACGCTCTAACCACTAGACTACCTGCTGGTTACTAGTCCAACGCTCTAACCACTAGGCTATCTGCTGGTTACCAGTCCAACGCTCTAACCACTAGGCTACCTGCTGGTTACTAGTCCAACGCTCTAACCACTAGACTACCTGCTGGTTACTAGTCCAACGCTCTAACCACTAGACTACCTGCTGGTTACTAGTCCAACGCTCTAACCACTAGACAACCTGCTGGATACTAGCCCAACGCACTAACCACTAGGCTATCTGCTGGTTACTAGTCCAACGCTCTAACCACTAGGCTACCTGCTGGTTACTGGCCCAACGCTCTAACCACTAGACTACCTGCTGGTTACTAGTCCAACGCTCTAACCACTAGGCTACCTGCTGGTTACTAGTCCAGCAATCTAACCACTAGTCTAACCACTAGGCTACCTGCTGGTTACTGGCCCAACGCTCTAACCACTAGACTACCTGCTGGTTACTAGTCCAACGCTCTAACCACTAGGCTACCTGCTGGTTACTAGTCCAACAATCTAACCACTAGTCTACCTGCTGGTTACTAGTCCAACGCTCTAACCACTAAACTACCTGCTGGTTACTAGTCCAACGCTCTAACCACTAGTCTACCTGCTGGTTACTGGCCCAACGCTCTAACCACTAGACTACCTGCTGGTTACTAGTCCAACGCTCTAACCACTAGTCTACCTGCTGGTTACTAGTCCAACGCTCTAACCACTAGATTACCTACTGGTTACTAGGCTACCTGTTGGTTACTAGTCCAACGCTCTAACCACTAGGCTACCTGCTGGTTACTAGTCCAACGCTCTAACCACTAGGCTACCTGCTGGTTACTAGTCCAACGCTCTAACCACTAGGCTACCTGCTGGTTACTGGCCCAACGCTCTAACCACTAGGCTACCTGCTGGTTACTAGTCCAACGCTCTAACCACTAGTCTACCTGCTGGTTACTAGTCCAACGCTCTAACCACTAGATTACCTACTGGTTACTAGGCTACCTGTTGGTTACTAGTCCAACGCTCTAACCACTAGGCTACCTGCTGGTTACTAGTCCAACGCTCTAACCACTAGGCTACCTGCTGGTTACTAGTCCAACGCTCTAACCACTAGGCTACCTGCTGGTTACTAGCCCAACGCTCTAACCACTAGGCTACCTGCAGGTTACTGGCCCAACGCTCTAACCACTAGGCTACCTGCTGGTTACTAGTCCAACGCTCTAACCACTAGTCTACCTGCTGGTTACTAGTCCAACGCTCTAACCACTAGATTACCTACTGGTTACTAGGCTACCTGCTGGTTACTAGTCCAACGCTCTAACCACTAGGCTACCTGCTGGTTACTAGTCCAACGCTCTAACCACTAGGCTACCTGCTGGTTACTAGTCCAACGCTCTAACCACTAGGCTACCTGCTGGTTACTAGTCCAACGCTCTAACCACTAGACTACCTGCTGGTTACTAGCCCAACACTCTAACCACTAGGCTACCTGCTGGTTACTAGCCCAACGCTCTAACCACTAGGCTACCTGCTGGTTACTAGCCCAACGCTCTAACCACTAGGCTACCTGCTGGTTACTAGTCCAACGCTCTAACCACTAGGCTATCTGCTGGTTACTAGTCCAATGCTCTAACCACTAGGCTATCTGCTGGTTACCAGTCCAACGCTCTAACCACTAGACTACCTGCTGGTTACTAGTCCAACGCTCTAACCACTAGGCTATCTGCTGGTTACCAGTCCAACGCTCTAACCACTAGGCTACCTGCTGGTTACTAGTCCAACGCTCTAACCACTAGACTACCTGCTGGTTACTAGTCCAACGCTCTAACCACTAGACTACCTGCTGGTTACTAGTCCAACGCTCTAACCACTAGACAACCTGCTGGATACTAGCCCAACGCACTAACCACTAGGCTATCTGCTGGTTACCAGTCCAACGCTCTAACCACTAGGCTACCTGCTGGTTACTAGTCCAACGCTCTAACCACTAGGCTACCTGCTGGTTACTAGTCCAACGCTCTAACCACTAGGCTACCTGCTGGTTACTGGCCCAACGCTCTAACCACTAGTCTACCTGCTGGTTACTGGCCCAACGCTCTAACCACTAGGCTACCTGCTGGTTACTGGCCCAACGCTCTAACCACTAGGCTACCTGCTGGTTACTAGTCCAACGCTCTAACCACTAGTCTACCTGCTGGTTACTAGTCCAACGCTCTAACCACTAGACTACCTGCTGGTTACTTGTCCAACGCTCTAACCACTAGGCTACCTGCTGGTTACTAGTCCAACAATCTAACCACTAGTCTACCTGCTGGTTACTAGTCCAACGCTCTAACCACTAAACTACCTGCTGGTTACTGGCCCAACGCTCTAACCACTAGACTACCTGCTGGTTACTAGTCCAACGCTCTAACCACTAGTCTACCTGCTGGTTACTAGTCCAACGCTCTAACCACTAGGCTACCTGCTGGTTACTGGCCCAACGCTCTAACCACTAGGCTACCTGCTGGTTACTAGTCCAACGCTCTAACCACTAGGCTACCTGCTGGTTACTAGTCCAATGCTCTAACCACTAGACTACCTGCTGGTTACTAGCCCAACACTCTAACCACTAGGCTACCTGCTGGTTACTAGCCCAACGCTCTAACCACTAGACTACCTGCTGGTTACTAGTCCAACGCTCTAACCACTAGGCTACCTGCTGGTTACTAGTCCAACGCTCTAACCACTAGGCTATCTGCTGGTTACTAGTCCAATGTTCTAACCACTAGGCTATCTGCTGGTTACCAGTCCAACGCTCTAACCACTAGACTACCTGCTGGTTACCAGTCCAACGCTCTAACCACTAGTCTACCTGCTGGTTACTAGTCCAACGCTCTAACCACTAGACTACCTGCTGGTTACTGGCCCAACGCTCTAACCACTAGGCTACCTGCTGGTTACTGGCCCAACGCTCTAACCACTAGACTACCTGCTGGTTACTAGTCCAACGCTCTAACCACTAGGCTACCTGCTGGTTACTAGTCCAACGCTCTAACCACTAGGCTACCTGCTGGTTACTAGTCCAATGCTCTAACCACTAGACTACCTGCTGGTTACTAGCCCAACACTCTAACCACTAGGCTACCTGCTGGTTACTAGCCCAACGCTCTAACCACTAGACTACCTGCTGGTTACTGGCCCAACGCTCTAACCACTAGGCTACCTGCTGGTTACTGGCCCAACGCTCTAACCACTAGACTACCTGCTGGTTACTAGTCCAACGCTCTAACCACTAGGCTACCTGCTGGTTACTAGTCCAATGCTCTAACCACTAGTCTACCTGCTGGTTACTAGTCCAACGCTCTAACCACTAGACTACCTGCTGGTTACTGGCCCAACGCTCTAACCACTAGACTACCTGCTGGTTACTAGTCCAACGCTCTAACCACTAGGCTACCTGCTGGTTACTAGTCCAATGCTCTAACCACTAGACTACCTGCTGGTTACTAGCCCAACACTCTAACCACTAGGCTACCTGCTGGTTACTAGCCCAACGCTCTAACCACTAGGCTACCTGCTGGTTACTAGTCCAACGCTCTAACCACTAGGCTATCTGCTGGTTACTAGTCCAATGCTCTAACCACTAGGCTATCTGCTGGTTACCAGTCCAACGCTCTAACCACTAGACTACCTGCTGGTTACTAGTCCAACGCTCTAACCACTAGGCTATCTGCTGGTTACCAGTCCAACGCTCTAACCACTAGGCTACCTGCTGGTTACTAGTCCAACGCTCTAACCACTAGACTACCTGCTGGTTACTAGTCCAACGCTCTAACCACTAGACTACCTGCTGGTTACTAGTCCAACGCTCTAACCACTAGACAACCTGCTGGATACTAGTCCAACGCACTAACCACTAGGCTATCTGCTGGTTACCAGTCCAACGCTCTAACCACTAGGCTACCTGCTGGTTACTGGTCCAACGCTCTAACCACTAGGCTACCTGCTGGTTACTAGTCCAACGCTCTAACCACTAGGCTACCTGCTGGTTGCTGGCCCAACGCTCTAACCACTAGTCTACCTGCTGGTTACTGGTCCAACGCTCTAACCACTAGGCTACCTGCTGGTTACTGGCCCAACGCTCTAACCACTAGGCTACCTGCTGGTTACTAGTCCAACGCTCTAACCACTAGTCTACCTGCTGGTTACTAGTCCAACGCTCTAACCACTAGACTACCTGCTGGTTACTAGTCCAACGCTCTAACCACTAGACTACCTGCTGGTTACTAGTCCAACGCTCTAACCACTAGGCTACCTGCTGGTTACTGGCCCAATGCTCTAACCACTAGACTACCTGCTGGTTACTAGTCCAACGCTCTAACCACTAGGCTACCTGCTGTTTACTAGTCCAACAATCTAACCACTAGTCTAACCACTAGGCTACCTGCTGGTTACTGGCCCAACGCTCTAACCACTAGACTACCTGCTGGTTACTAGTCCAACGCTCTAACCACTAGGCTACCTGCTGGTTACTAGTCCAACAATCTAACCACTAGTCTACCTGCTGGTTACTAGTCCAACGCTCTAACCACTAAACTACCTGCTGGTTACTGGCCCAACGCTCTAACCACTAGGCTACCTGCTGGTTACTAGTCCAACGCTCTAACCACTAGGCTATCTGCTGGTTACTAGTCCAACGCTCTAACCACTAGGCTACCTGCTGGTTACTAGCCCAACGCTCTAACCACTAGACTACCTGCTGGTTACTAGTCCAACGCTCTAACCACTAGGCTACCTGCTGGTTACTAGTCCAACGCTCTAACCACTAGGCTATCTGCTGGTTACTAGTCCAATGCTCTAACCACTAGACTACCTGCTGGTTACTAGCCCAACACTCTAACCACTAGGCTACCTGCTGGTTACTAGCCCAACGCTCTAACCACTAGGCTACCTGCTGGTTACTAGTCCAACGCTCTAACCACTAGGCTATCTGCTGGTTACTAGTCCAATGCTCTAACCACTAGGCTATCTGCTGGTTACCAGTCCAACGCTCTAACCACTAGACTACCTGCTGGTTACTAGTCCAACGCTCTAACCACTAGGCTATCTGCTGGTTACCAGTCCAACGCTCTAACCACTAGGCTACCTGCTGGTTACTAGTCCAACGCTCTAACCACTAGACTACCTGCTGGTTACTAGTCCAACGCTCTAACCACTAGACTACCTGCTGGTTACTAGTCCAACGCTCTAACCACTAGACAACCTGCTGGATACTAGCCCAACGCTCTAACCACTAGGCTATCTGCTGGTTACCAGTCCAACGCTCTAACCACTAGGCTACCTGCTGGTTACTAGTCCAACGCTCTAACCACTAGGCTACCTGCTGGTTACTAGTCCAACGCTCTAACCACTAGGCTACCTGCTGGTTACTGGTCCAACGCTCTAACCACTAGTCTACCTGCTGGTTACTGTCCCAACGCTCTAACCACTAGGCTACCTGCTGGTTACTGGCCCAACGCTCTAACCACTAGGCTACCTGCTGGTTACTAGTCCAACGCTCTAACCACTAGTCTACCTGCTGGTTACTAGTCCAACGCTCTAACCACTAGACTACCTGCTGGTTACTGGCCCAACGCTCTAACCACTAGACTACCTGCTGGTTACTGGTCCAACGCTCTAACCACTAGGCTACCTGCTGGTTACTGGCCCAATGCTCTAACCACTAGACTACCTGCTGGTTACTAGTCCAACGCTCTAACCACTAGGCTACCTGCTGTTTACTAGTCCAACAATCTAACCACTAGTCTAACCACTAGGCTACCTGCTGGTTACTGGCCCAACGCTCTAACCACTAGACTACCTGCTGGTTACTAGTCCAACGCTCTAACCACTAGGCTACCTGCTGGTTACTAGTCCAACGCTCTAACCACTAAACTACCTGCTGGTTACTGGCCCAACGCTCTAACCACTAGGCTACCTGCTGGTTACTAGTCCAACGCTCTAACCACTAGGCTATCTGCTGGTTACTAGTCCAACGCTCTAACCACTAGGCTACCTGCTGGTTACTAGCCCAACGCTCTAACCACTAGACTACCTGCTGGTTACTAGTCCAACGCTCTAACCACTAGGCTACCTGCTGGTTACTAGTCCAACGCTCTAACCACTAGGCTATCTGCTGGTTACTAGTCCAACGCTCTAACCACTAGGCTATCTGCTGGTTACTAGTCCAATGCTCTAACCACTAGACTACCTGCTGGTTACTAGCCCAACACTCTAACCACTAGGCTACCTGCTGGTTACTAGCCCAACGCTCTAACCACTAGGCTACCTGCTGGTTACTAGTCCAACGCTCTAACCACTAGGCTATCTGCTGGTTACTAGTCCAATGCTCTAACCACTAGGCTATCTGCTGGTTACCAGTCCAACGCTCTAACCACTAGACTACCTGCTGGTTACTAGTCCAACGCTCTAACCACTAGGCTATCTGCTGGTTACCAGTCCAACGCTCTAACCACTAGGCTACCTGCTGGTTACTAGTCCAACGCTCTAACCACTAGACTACCTGCTGGTTACTGGCCCAACGCTCTAACCACTAGACTACCTGCTGGTTACTAGTCCAACGCTCTAACCACTAGACAACCTGCTGGATACTAGCCCAACGCACTAACCACTAGGCTATCTGCTGGTTACCAGTCCAACGCTCTAACCACTAGGCTACCTGCTGGTTACTAGTCCAACGCTCTAACCACTAGACTACCTGCTGGTTACTAGTCCAACGCTCTAACCACTAGGCTACCTGCTGGTTACTGGCCCAACGCTCTAACCACTAGGCTACCTGCTGGTTACTGGCCCAACGCTCTAACCACTAGGCTACCTGCTGGTTACTAGTCCAACGCTCTAACCACTAGTCTACCTGCTGGTTACTAGTCCAACGCTCTAACCACTAGACTACCTGCTGGTTACTGGCCCAACGCTCTAACCACTAGACTACCTGCTGGTTACTAGTCCAACGCTCTAACCACTAGGCTACCTGCTGGTTACTGGCCCAATGCTCTAACCACTAGACTACCTGCTGGTTACTAGTCCAACGCTCTAACCACTAGGCTACCTGCTGTTTACTAGTCCAACAATCTAACCACTAGTCTAACCACTAGGCTACCTGCTGGTTACTGGCCCAACGCTCTAACCACTAGACTACCTGCTGGTTACTAGTCCAACGCTCTAACCACTAGGCTACCTGCTGGTTACTAGTCCAACAATCTAACCACTAGTCTACCTGCTGGTTACTAGTCCAACGCTCTAACCACTAAACTACCTGCTGGTTACTGGCCCAACGCTCTAACCACTAGACTACCTGCTGGTTACTAGTCCAACGCTCTAACCACTAGTCTACCTGCTGGTTACTAGTCCAACGCTCTAACCACTAGGCTACCTGCTGGTTACTGGCCCAACGCTCTAACCACTAGGCTACCTGCTGGTTACTAGTCCAACGCTCTAACCACTAGGCTACCTGCTGGTTACTAGTCCAACGCTCTAACCACTAGGCTACCTGCTGGTTACTAGTCCAACGCTCTAACCACTAGGCTACCTGCTGGTTACTGGCCCAACGCTCTAACCACTAGTCTACCTGCTGGTTACTGGCCCAACGCTCTAACCACTAGGCTACCTGCTGGTTACTGGCCCAACGCTCTAACCACTAGGCTACCTGCTGGTTACTAGTCCAACGCTCTAACCACTAGTCTACCTGCTGGTTACTAGTCCAACGCTCTAACCACTAAACTACCTGCTGGTTACTGGCCCAACGCTCTAACCACTAGACTACCTGCTGGTTACTAGTCCAACGCTCTAACCACTAGTCTACCTGCTGGTTACTAGTCCAACGCTCTAACCACTAGGCTACCTGCTGGTTACTGGCCCAACGCTCTAACCACTAGGCTACCTGCTGGTTACTAGTCCAACGCTCTAACCACTAGGCTACCTGCTGGTTACTAGTCCAACGCTCTAACCACTAGGCTACCTGCTGGTTACTAGTCCAACGCTCTAACCACTAGGCTACCTGCTGGTTACTGGCCCAACGCTCTAACCACTAGTCTACCTGCTGGTTACTGGCCCAACGCTCTAACCACTAGGCTACCTGCTGGTTACTGGCCCAACGCTCTAACCACTAGGCTACCTGCTGGTTACTAGTCCAACGCTCTAACCACTAGTCTACCTGCTGGTTACTAGTCCAACGCTCTAACCACTAGACTACCTGCTGGTTACTGGCCCAACGCTCTAACCACTAGACTACCTGCTGGTTACTAGTCCAACGCTCTAACCACTAGGCTACCTGCTGGTTACTGGCCCAATGCTCTAACCACTAGACTACCTGCTGGTTACTAGTCCAACGCTCTAACCACTAGGCTACCTGCTGTTTACTAGTCCAACAATCTAACCACTAGTCTAACCACTAGGCTACCTGCTGGTTACTGGCCCAACGCTCTAACCACTAGACTACCTGCTGGTTACTAGTCCAACGCTCTAACCACTAGGCTACCTGCTGGTTACTAGTCCAATGCTCTAACCACTAGTCTACCTGCTGGTTACTAGTCCAACGCTCTAACCACTAGACTACCTGCTGGTTACTGGCCCAACGCTCTAACCACTAGACTACCTGCTGGTTACTGGCCCAACGCTCTAACCACTAGACTACCTGCTGGTTACTAGTCCAACGCTCTAACCACTAGACTACCTGCTGGTTACTAGTCCAACGCTCTAACCACTAGACTACCTGCTGGTTACTGGCCCAACGCTCTAACCACTAGACTACCTGCTGGTTACTAGTCCAACGCTCTAACCACTAGGCTACCTGCTGGTTACTGGCCCAACGCTCTAACCACTAGACTACCTGCTGGTTACTAGTCCAACAATCTAACCACTAGTCTAACCACTAGGCTACCTGCTGGTTACTGGCCCAACGCTCTAACCACTAGACTACCTGCTGGTTACTAGTCCAACGCTCTAACCACTAGGCTACCTGCTGGTTACTAGTCCAACAATCTAACCACTACTCTACCTGCTGGTTACTAGTCCAACGCTCTAACCACTAAACTACCTGCTGGTTACTGGCCCAACGCTCTAACCACTAGACTACCTGCTGGTTACTAGTCCAACGCTCTAACCACTAGTCTACCTGCTGGTTACTAGTCCAACGCTCTAACCACTAGGCTACCTGCTGGTTACTGGCCCAACGCTCTAACCACTAGGCTACCTGCTGGTTACTAGTCCAACGCTCTAACCACTAGTCTACCTGCTGGTTACTAGTCCAACGCTCTAACCACTAGATTACCTACTGGTTACTAGGCTACCTGTTGGTTACTAGTCCAACGCTCTAACCACTAGGCTACCTGCTGGTTACTAGTCCAACGCTCTAACCACTAGGCTACCTGCTGGTTACTAGTCCAACGCTCTAACCACTAGGCTACCTGCTGGTTACTGGCCCAACGCTCTAACCACTAGGCTACCTGCTGGTTACTGGCCCAACGCTCTAACCACTAGGCTACCTGCTGGTTACTAGTCCAACGCTCTAACCACTAGTCTACCTGCTGGTTACTAGTCCAACGCTCTAACCACTAGATTACCTACTGGTTACTAGACTACCTGCTGGTTACTAGTCCAACGCTCTAACCACTAGACTACCTGCTGGTTACTAGTCCAACGCTCTAACCACTAGGCTACCTGCTGGTTACTAGTCCAACGCTCTAACCACTAGGCTACCTGCTGGTTACTAGTCCAATACTCTAACCACTAGGCTACCTGCTGGTTACTAGTCCAACGCTCTAACCACTAGGCTATCTGCTGGTTACTAGTCCAATGCTCTAACCACTAGGCTATCTGCTGGTTACCAGTCCAACGCTCTAACCACTAGACTACCTGCTGGTTACTAGTCCAACGCTCTAACCACTAGGCTATCTGCTGGTTACCAGTCCAACGCTCTAACCACTAGGCTACCTGCTGGTTACTAGTCCAACGCTCTAACCACTAGAC
Organism: Oncorhynchus nerka; assembly: GCF_034236695.1. Classification (NCBI taxonomy): domain Eukaryota; kingdom Metazoa; phylum Chordata; class Actinopteri; order Salmoniformes; family Salmonidae; genus Oncorhynchus; species Oncorhynchus nerka. The sequence goes on along the minus strand of NC_088399.1, from coordinate 91,510,324 downwards.
TACCTGCTGGTTACTAGTCCAACGCTCTAACCACTAGACTACCTGCTGGTTACTAGTCCAACGCTCTAACCACTAGACTACCTGCTGGATACTAGCCCAACGCTCTAACCACTAGGCTATCTGCTGGTTACCAGTCCAACGCTCTAACCACTAGGCTACCTGCTGGTTACTAGTCCAACGCTCTAACCACTAGGCTATCTGCTGGTTACCAGTCCAACGCTCTAACCACTAGGCTACCTGCTGGTTACTAGTCCAACGCTCTAACCACTAGGCTATCTGCTGGTTACCAGTCCAACGCTCTAACCACTAGGCTACCTGCTGGTTACTAGTCCAACGCTCTAACCACTAGGCTATCTGCTGGATACTAGTCCAGCGCTCTAACCACTAGGCTACCTGCTGGTTACTAGTCCAACGCTCTAACCACTAGGCTATCTGCTGGATACTGCTCCAACGCTCTAACCACTAGGCTACCTGCTGGTTACTGGCCCAACGCTCTAACCACTAGGCTACCTGCTGGTTACTAGTCCAACGCTCTAACCACTAGTCTACCTGCTGGTTACTAGTCCAACGCTCTAACCACTAGATTACCTACTGGTTACTAGACTACCTGCTGGTTACTAGTCCAACGCTCTAACCACTAGACTACCTGCTGGTTACTAGTCCAACGCTCTAACCACTAGGCTACCTGCTGGTTACTAGTCCAACGCTCTAACCACTAGGCTATCTGCTGGTTACCAGTCCAACGCTCTAACCACTAGGCTACCTGCTGGTTACTAGTCCAACGCTCTAACCACTAGGCTATCTGCTGGATACTGCTCCAACACTCTAACCACTAGGCTATCTGCTGGTTACTAGTCCAACGCTCTAACCACTAGGCTATCTGCTGGATACTAGCCCAACGCTCTAACCACTAGGCTATCTGCTGGTTACCAGTCCAACGCTCTAACCACTAGGCTACCTGCTGGTTACTAGTCCAACGCTCTAACCACTAGGCTATCTGCTGGATACTAGCCCAACGCTCTAACCACTAGGCTATCTGCTGGTTACCAGTCCAACGCTCTAACCACTAGGCTACCTCCTGGTTACTAGTCCAACGCTCTAACCACTAGGCTACCTGCTGGTTACTAGTCTAACGCTCTAACCACTAGGCTACCTGCTGGTTACTAGTCCAACGCTCTAACCACTAGGCTATCTGCTGGATACTAGCCCAACACTCTAACCACTGGCTACCTGCTGGTTACTAGTCCAACGCTCTAACCACTAGGCTACCTGCTGGTTACTAGTCCAACGCTCTAACCACTAGGCTACCTGCTGGTTACCAGTCCAACGCTCTAACCACTAGGCTACCTGCTGGTTACTAGTCCAACGCTCTAACCACTAGGCTACCTGCCGCCCACTTTACATTAACATATACAGTATATTATACCTTACATTTATAAAGGCTTATAAGTAGTTTATAATAATTCATTTTTAGATATTACTGATTTATAAATCTGTAATAGACAGCTTTAAGACATTAGTTATTGTAAACCAAAAGGTGTAAAGTAAGGTGGCACGGTCCGGTACGGCGTCCCGGCAAAATTAATAGTAGTGGGTAAGCCGTCCTGATAGGCTCACGTTCTATCACAATTACAACATGCCAAAAAAAACGATACGTTATTACACTATTAATAGTACTGCATGTCAGACAACTAGCTAATTGACTGGAAAGCGGGTGGAATACGCTTCAAATTGCTCTGTGGTTTGAGGACAACACTTGATGCATGCAGGACAAGTCGGAGATGATTGGCCGAGACCCGAGGTGCGCGTGGACAACAGTGGATGCATCAATTCATGCTACAGGTTTAGGCCTAATGACAATCGCAGAATATCCTCACAATGTCTCTTTCCATTCATCAAATTGCGAGTGCACTGTGCCTTGTTGGGATTTGGATGCTGAAATTATTTTGTGAGTGGACGAATGAGCAGCCTACAGGAGCGCTTTTGTCAAACAATCACTTAACAATCATATGAAAACATCATGACTGGTTGTGTTTCTGCCACATTGAAAGGCATAGGCAGCGGGTCTATAAGGCCAGGGGAAGCTTTCCCTAAAGTAAATAGAATTAAATTGCCAAAAGCATATAGCCTAATTAGCTTACTCCTGTCTATGAAGAAAGAAAGAAAACATTCAAAACAGGCTACTACCTCAGAAAGCATGATTTGGCCACAGAGGACCATTTGCTTCTTAAAAAAAAAGAAAAGTGGATCATTTTAAATCACATAGCCTAGTCAGAAGGGCGTACAGTTTGGGCAGAGCGCGCTGCAAATACCAAATACATGATTGTTGAGTTTGCAACTGTCAGTGAAAAGCAGACAGATGCAGCCAGGCGTATCGCAATATTTAAAAATACAAATCACGAAAAAACAGTTTGGAAAGCAAATGGCTATTGCTGTAAAGAGATGACAATGAAAAGCCTCCAATCTGTATTTTAGTTATCAAAATTCCTAACTTAATTGAGCAAACAGTAGCCTGTCTTATTGGTGCCAGTGGAGAACATCGGCCATATCCTCGGTGAGTGTGCATAGTCACTGTCTTTATCAATGGATCAGTGCCACTTTTGTTCGTTTTTGGACAATCATTTCCTCCTCCAGATGAGATGGACGTCATATTGTATTTGTGTCTCCTCTTTCCGTAGGCTGATTATATGGATTAGACAAAATCATTTTTATTGATCTGTTTGTTTGTCAGCGTCAGCATAGTAGGCTACCCTGTAATTTTTGTAGTATAAAGATAAATGTGTAGGCACACTTGGGTGTCCTGTACCGGTAAGAAATGGCATCTACTTTCTTTCACCCATTGAATTAATGTATAATATAAACTGGGTGGTTAAAACTCTGAATGCTGATTGGCTGACAGCTGTGGTATATCAGACCGTATACCACCAGTATGACAAAACATTTATTTGTACTGCTCTAATTACATTGGTAACCAGTTTATAATAGCAATAAGGCACCTCTGGGGTTTGCGTTGTGTCTAAGAACAGCCCTTAGTCATGGTATATTGGCCACATACCACACCCCCTTGGGCCTTATTGCTTAAATACACCTTACATTTATAAAGGTGGGTTCATAATGAAGTTACAGTCAGATATAACCTATATAAATACAGTGGGGCAAAAAATTATTTAGTCAGCCACCAATTGTGCAAGTTCACCCACTTAAAAAGATGAGAGAGGCCTGTAACTTTCATCATTGGTGCACTTCTTCTTTAAGAGGCTCCTCTGTCCTCCACTCATTACCTGTATTAATGGCACCTGTTTGAACTTGTTATCAGTATAAAAGACACCTGTCCACAACCTCAAACTGTCACACTCCAAACACTCCAAAACCAAAGAGCTGTCAAAGGACACCAGAAATAAAATTGTAGACCTGCACCAGGCTGGGAAGACTGAATCTGCAATAGGTAAGCAGCTTGGTTTGAAGAAATCAACTGTGGGAGCAATTATTAGGAAATGGAAGACATACAAGACCACTGATAATCTCCCTCGATCTGGGGCTCCACGCAAGATCTCACCCCGTGGGGTCAAAATGATCACAAGAACGGTGAGCAAAAATCACAGAACCACACGGGGGGACCTAGTGAATGACCTGCAGAGAGCTGGGACCAAAGTAACAAACCCTAGCATTAGTAACACACTACGCCGCCATGGACTCATATCCTGCAGTGCCAGACGTGTCCCCCTGCTTAAGCCAGTACATGTCCAGGCCCGTCTGAAGTTTGCTAGAGAGCATCTGTATAATCCAGAAGAAGATTGGGAGAATGTCATATGGTCAGATGAAACCAAAACATAACTTTTTGGTAAAAACTCAACTCGACGTGTTTGGAGGACAAAGAATGCTGAGTTGCATCCAAAGAACACCATACCTACTGTGAAGCATGGGGGTGGAAACAGCATGCTTTGGGGCTGTTTTTCTGCAAAGGGACCAGGACGACTGATCTGTGTAAAGGAAAGAATGAATGGGGCCATGTATTGTGAGATTTTGAGTGAAAACCTCCTTCCATCAGCAAGGGCATCGAAGATGAAACGTGGCTGGGTCTTTCAGCATGACAATGATCCCAAACACACCGCCCGGGCAACGAAGGAGTGGCTTCGTAAGAAGCATTTCAAGGTCCTGGAGTGGCCTAGCCAGTCTCCAGATCTCAACCCCATAGAAAATCTTTGGAGGGAGTTGAAAGTCTGTGTTGCCCAGCAACAGCCCCAAAACATCACTGCTCTAGAGGAGATCTGCATGGAGGAATGGGCCAAAATACCAGCAACAGTGTGTGAAAACCTTGTGAAGACTTACAGAAAACGTTTGACCTCTGTCATTGCCAACAAAGGCTATATAACAAAGTATTGAGATAAACTTTTGTTATTGACCAAATACTTATTTTCCACCATAATTTGCAAATAAATTCATTAAAAATCATACAATGTGATTTTCTGGATCTTTTTTTCTCATTTTGTCTGTCATAGTTGAAGTGTACCTATGATGAAAATTACAGGCCTCTCTCATCTTTTTAAGTGGGAGAACTTCCATGGCTGAGCAGTTTGTCTGAGCTGTTTTTCATGGTCCCTTCACTGGCCCCTTAGTTCCAGTGAAGGGAAATCTTAACACTACAGCATACAATGACCTTATAGACAATTCTGTGCTTCCAACTTTGTGGTACCAGTTTGGGGAAGGCCCTTTCCTGTTTCAACATGACAATGCCACTGTTCACGAACCGAGGTCCATACAGAAATAGTTGGTTGAGATCTTTGCAGAAGAACTTGACTGGCTTGCACAGAGCCCTGACCTCAACCCCATCGAACACCTTTGGGATGAATTAGAACGCCGACTGCAAGCCAGGCCTAATCGCCCAACATCAGTACCTGCCTTCACGAATGCTCTTGTGTCTGAATGGAAGCCAGTCCCCCGGCAGCATCAAGTGGAAAGCCTTTCCCAGAAGAGTGGAGGCTGTTATAGCAGCAAAGAAGGGATCGACTCCATATTAATGCCCATGATTTTAGAATGAGATGTCCACATACCTTTGGTCACGTAGTGTAACAGCTATTGATTAATTTATTATAAGCCAGACCACGCTGCTGCTGCCGTCAGCACTGACCTTTAGTCTTGAAGGAGAAGTTGCAGTGGGTGCAGTGGTAGGGCCGTACGTCAGAGTGGGTGCGGATGTGTTTACGGAGCATGCTGGGCTTCTTGCAACGGATCCCACACTCCTCACAGATGTATTTACCACGACCCCGCCCACGCACGTACACATACTCTTCGTTAGATTTGAATCTGCACGGTTGACAGAAGAGGTGAGAAATAACCCGTGTATTAACCAAACAACTAAAATCCTTAAATTATTTAATCAAATAAATGTGAAATATTTTGAATATGGCTGGGATTACATACCCTCCATCAAATATCTTGACTCTCCGTGGCTCTAGTTTGGATGAGGAAGAATCCTTGTCTGATTCACTGCTCACCTGAGTCTCAGGTTTCACTTTGCTGTTATTCTCAGTTGTTAGAGACTTCTGATGCTTTAGGACCTAGGGAGTAAGTTGATTTGAGAAAATAGCTAAGATAATGTGATAATGTTATAACAAGGCCCCTTCACAAATTTTCCATCATAAAATTATGGATCAAATTGATTGGATTAAGAATTAGAACATTGAACACTGATAATACAAATACAAATAAATGTGCAAAATGGCTGTAACCTTCGGCATGACGTCTTTCAGCTTGCTTGAATAGGCCAAGATGTCTGATTTCATACTTGTTGTTATGGCCTCTGTGTAGTGTATTTTCTTTGAGTTCTGCTTGGAGTTGAAGAGAGACATCACCACCTTGGTGGGCAGACCCAGTGGGTGGGGGTTGTTGGGGCTCACTGCCCAGGTGGAGTAGGCCGAGATCTTCTGGTCCATCTGGGGAACATGCAGAGGCTTCCTCTTCATCAGGTAACACCAGGTGAAGGTGGTGGTAGTTTTCAGGCTGGGGAAAGACAGGCGGTGGCTGTCTCGTGTGTTGACCACAGATACAGATGAGGCCAGTTTCACCTGTCCATGGAAAGTCGAGGGTCTAATGGGAGACTTGGCAGGGGGCAATTTCTGTTCCTCGCTCTTGTCTTGAGGCTTCAGGCAGTCGTTCGCTGGCACGGAGGAGACGTGACTTCCTAGAGAGGTGGTTAATGCAAAGCTTGGCTGTAATTGAGCAACTACAGTAGATGGTTCATCCTGTCCGGTGCTTTCAGGTGTCATAGTCTTGCGGTTATTAGGAGTCTGGGCATTCTTTTCATCCTCTGGTTTCTCGTGTTGCAGGGGGGGAGCCACAGTTTCAATGGGACTGTCTGCTGATTCAGTGGCGCACACCTGCCGGACTAGCATTAGCTTCCGTTGCCTAGTCACCTCTGCCATGTTGGAGTTCAGGTAGTTGACGGACCTGCCGTCAGTGAGGCATGCCGCACCATGTTCATCCTTTGCTCGCTTCTGATGTTTTTCCATGGCGATGTCCAAGCTATTGGCAGGGGAGAGCATTCTCTTGCTTGAGGCAATGGGCTCCTGTTGTGGACAGAGGGTCACAGCTGCCATTTTTTGGGTGCAGTGTAAGGAGCCCAGGGAGGGAGCTATTTGAGTTTCACCAAAATGGTTCTGGGTATTGGAAACTAAACTGTGTTTTACTTGAAGGCCAGCAGATGCTGGAGGCCTGTCCTTGTTCATATCTGGTACAGTCTTTGTGTCCGTATCTACAACATGAAGGTTGTAGAGGCTGCCTTTACTGGCCACAGAGGGGGAAGGGTGCATCAGCTCATGGGTTATCAGGATCTGTGGCAATTGGGGAGCACTTGGCTGGTTTTGAGAAGGTCGGATGTTTTGTAGGCCTAAAGGCAATACTATCGACTGTGTCTTATTCCCTACAATCTGACGACACGGTTGTGCCACATAGACATTGTGGAGAACATCTGAAGACTTTGACACACTTTGCATCCGGTTGGCAATGGGTATTGTTAAGACGGGCATGGTTGTCTGAGTACCCTGTGTGGAAGAGTATGTTTTGCTTGATCTCAGAGCAGGACACCGCAGTTGGTACTTGGGTACAAAGCTTTTCTTGTCTTGACAGTCAGCAGACTTGCTCTGAGCATCTTCTTGGCTGATCATGACATTAACTGCAGATTGCTGGCGATTTTGGCATGTCTGAACCCTCGATGTTAGGTGCCAAGGGTGTGGAAGACCATGCACTTGAGGCAGTTGACTTTGGCTGCCCAGGTTAATGCTTTGCACCATTTTTTCATTGTGCTGCAGGAGAGTTTCTCCAGAATGCAAAATAAAAGGTTGGGCAATGGGAGGATTGTTGGCAGTCTGTTGCATCTGTTGAGGCCTCTGCTGAGATAAAGAGATTACAGTGGGGAGCCTCTGGACAGCGATGGCATGATTCCCGACATGTTGCTGACTCTCCGGCCCAATCTTTAAAGACATCTGGCGAACCAGTGGCCCCCTTCGCCTTTCAATGAGAGGTACATGCGGAGACGAGGAGGTTTGAGCACTCTTTCGCAGTTCCATTGGTGACATTGACCTGTTGGGTGGCAGAGACCTGCTGGGAGACCCACTGCCACAGTCGAAGGACTTGCTGCGATAGTCGCAAGATATCTCCACTGAGGGTTGAGTGCAACTGATCTGTTCTGAGGCAGCACGTCTCATCATGCCAGGGACCCCTAGGGTGTTGAAGGCTATTGGTAGCCCTTGAAGCTCACAGATTTTGTTGGCACATTCTCCTCTGGAGGGGCTCTCGGACCTGAATGGCTCATCCCAGTCGAAGGAGGCTGATACGCTGGAACATCTTGACAGGCTACTGTCCCTGCTGAGGCTTCGAGACAGTGAGGACTCGAAGCTGGATTCTCCAGAGGAGTGCTCCATCTGAGCCAGACGGATTCTCTTCTTCTTGGGTGGAAGCTTCTCTGTAGGTAGCTTGGACAGGCTCTCGCTCCTCTGGGGCCAGTTGAATGTATCTGCAGCCTTTTCCCCTTGCTCAGTGCTATGACCACCATGCTCCCGATCAGGTTCCTCTGTGACCAGGATTTCAGGAATGTTGTTTTGGCGAACCAGGCGAGACTGCTGGACAGCAGCGCAGCTCTCAGCCACTGCTGCTAATGTGCGGTCAACACGGTTTTCCATCCCTCCCTGGTTGGCACATTTAGGTATGGACATCTTTTCATGATAGCTCTCTAATGAAAGATTGGCTGTAGCATCTGCCTTAGTTTTTCCTGTGCTATGGCCATCTTTGTCCAGGAAATCAACTGGAGAGGCTCTGTCAATAGATTCAGAGATCTCAAATGAATTGGGCCTGCTCAGAGAGTTGGTATGTCTGATAACTGATGTACCACTGCCTTGCCTCTGTAGGTCGCCTCTTTCTTTACCAGAGGTGTTAACCTGGGTTTCTCTGATCGGTGACAGTCTTGATTCTGTTGCATCTGTAACTCCTGCTATTAGCTGTATTTGAGGTATTTGTGGTGGGTTGCTTTTAGGCAGTAGATCAACCATGATAGAGTGCTGAGAAAATGTCCGACCTGAACTGGCTGTTGATAGTTGGCAAGAATCAAAACTAACAGAGCATGGGGGATTGGTGTCAGTTGGTGATTGGTCATCATCGTCACCAACACTCTTCATTTTCCTTCTTTTTCTAATTGATTGCTGTTGGTCCATTATGCCTGAAATACCTGTTGTTCTGGGGACTAATGGCTGCTGCATGCCACGCTGAAAAACATCCAGCTCAGTCTCTCTGACAGACATCAGCTTGTTTTTCGGACCATGAAGTTCTGAACAATAGAATTTCTTGTGATTTTCAAAGTTTTCTAGTTTTCGGTACCGGTTACGACAGGTCTCACACTCATACATTGTGCCTTTGCTCTGCTGAGGCTTTCGGTTTGGGTCTTGTGCATGCTCAAAAGACCTGCTCCTTTGCATTGTCACAGTGGAAGCGCTAGAACCATGGTAACCTTCATCCATGGAACGGACTGATGTAAGGACCTCACTTGTGGAGAAATGTTCCACTGCTACTTGCCGTACAAGGGTACGAGAATGTATTGCTGGATTTGGGGTAGAGGGAGCAGATGAAAACACATCATCGTTTAAGGAACTCATTTTTTCATCAAAAGACTGGCAGATCCGTAGTATGTGGGGTTGTTGGGTAACGTTTGGTGGGAGACCCGAGTGCCCTGGAGTTGTGGGCATAGAATTACTTCTCGTTATTGGTAAACAGTCCATCGGTGGATACTGATTAGGAACAGACAATAGCAATACTGGTTTAGAGTTTTCTGTAGGGGTGAATGGGGACTTGGGTATGTCTGAGCTGGAACTTGACCTTCTCGCCATTGGTTTAAGGTCAAACTGAAAAGAGTCTTTAAATATATAAGATTTGGGGGAGTCTATGCTACCTCTCCTGGAAAGAGAAGTCCTTCTTGGTTTGACACTGTCCAGCTGTTTGTCGTCAACCACTGCCTCATTGTCTGATATTAACTTTGAGATCCGCTCTTCGAGAGAGAGTGCTTTTGTTACTAATGGTGGACGCATTTGTCCTTGCACAACATGTGGCTTCTCCACGGAAGCCACATTCATAACAGTGGCAACCACTGCAGGGAGATTAGGAAGTGCATTTTTGGTGACATCCATGCCTGTTGGTGGGGTTAGCTTTACAAAGGGACTCGGGGGACTCATGGCCTGGTCTGCGCTTTCAGAACGTGAGAAATACCCAGAGTCTGTGCTGCCTAAACTGCGGGGACTAAGCAGACACTTGCCCTGCTGCTGCTGAGAAAAGTCTGTGGCCTGCTGCCTTTGAAGCAGACCATGTCCGCCTCCTGGTGGGGACCTACACTGTTGATCCTCATCCTCACTTCTTGCATCCTGCAGGGGGATTGTGCAATCCACCTCTTTCAAGGACGACAGGACGGTGATGCTGGATCTTAGATGTGCCGTTTGGAAGTCCCTTTGCCTTTGGGCAGTAGCCTGCTCAGGGGTACAGTCTGCGACTCTTGGACTGTCCGCCCGCTGAGGCGAGACATTAACAGGATAGACGACTACTTTCGGGAGGCCAGCTGTCCCTTTGGACTCGTAGCTCCTCTGACTCGTCGTTGGTTTAAGCGTTTCGAAAACAGCCGATAGGTCCCCTGCATCCCCATGGTTGCCTTGTGTTGTGCCTGCACTCTGCAAACTGCTCTCAGAGAACGCTGCAACGCTGCCTTGTGACGAGTCAGGGTCCAGGTCCGCTGTGCTACTTTCCTCGTCACTGTCCCCGCTTTCCTCTACATCTGAATGTGTTCCGGGTGCTTTGTCAGACTCCACAGAGAGGGACCCACTTCCAGAGTCGGAACGCGCCACAAGCCCCAGTTTTATTGCGTGAGCATGGGATTTCTTATGCTTGTACAGATTGCTCTTGGTCTTGAATGAGAAGCCACATGTAACACATGGGTAGGGACGTTCTCCTGTGTGGGACCTGATGTGCTTGAGGAGCACACTAGGCTTTGCACATGCCCGACTGCAGTATTCACACACATACTTCCCCTGCTTCTTAGGCTTCTGGTGCTTTGGGGAGATGCTACACATCTGTTCAAGACCAAAGTTTACAACTGTGGCCATATGGACTGGGTTGTAACCAGGTGTAACAGGGACTTGAATGGTACTGGGGACACTGGCAGATAGGGACTGGCATGTGTGGACCACCGGTGGCTGGCTCTTGGGTAAGGAATTGGAGCCAGATGGAATAGGTGTATGAGTACGGGCAGCGGAGGGCCCAGTACTGAAGCTCATTTGTAGAACAGGCTTTTCCCGGTTGCTGAAATACTGTGTAGCATGCTGTGAATTCTGCAAGGCAGTAGCCTGGGTAGAGGCCTGCATGGTGGTGTAGCTCTCTTGTTTATTTACAAAGTAAGTTTGCATATGGCCAGGCTGAGTTTGGAGTCCAAAATGTACAGCTGGCATAGCATTCAATTCACTAATAAACTGGGCAGAAAGAGTTTGACTTGGTTTTCCAACAGATGTGACTGGAACACGTGTGTTTCTTTCTGCCAAGGAGCTGAAATCTGATTCCATAGCCTTGAGCAAGACCTCAAGTGGAGCGCTGGTGTGGTAAGTAGCGCCACCTTCACATCCAGTTTCGCCGCTCTTACGGTCCTTGAGCTGCTCAGATTCCCCAACACCAGAGGCAGACCCCTCTTTACCACTGACCGGATCAAGAGACTGTGGCTTTGAGGAAGACACTTCCTTCTGCTTCAGCCTATCACTGTCAATGGATGATGTCACTCCCTCAGAGGATTCAGCAACAGGCCGAAGGTACTCCGTATCTCTGTTCCGGCTTGGTGAGCTGGCATGGTTTCGAGAGGGGCTGTCGGGATTGGAGCAGGAGTTCACAGCCTCCTTGGACGAGGTACCTTGGAGTGTTGCCACAGAGGTCTTGGATTGTAAGGGCTTCTTCACAGGAGATTTGGGTATTTTCTTCAGCTGGTTCTCTGTCACAACCTTTTTCCTCTTCAATCCCTTTATGTTATCTGCACTTGTTCGACCACACTCATTGATCCCTGTGAAGCAAACAAAAAAAGAAATTAACATTCATATTGAAATAATATTAAAACCTAAATTAAAAATTAAAAAAACTTAATAAATATTAAAATAAAGTTGATAGTTTCTGCAAAAATAAAAATATTCCCATATGCTATGAGGATCTTCACTGAGAATAGACATGATTCCCTGCTATGAGATTCACCAACCAGATAAAAATCTGGTTTTGGTGAAGTTCATTACGTGAAGTTCATTACGTCCTCAATGTATGGAATTCCTCTCACATTTTTCTGACTCATCCAAATAATGTGGTGTTGCAGGCATATTCCTAATTTATTTTTCATCCTGCACAGAAATATACAGAACATGATAATAAAGGTTTTATTTTATTTTACCTTTATTTAACCAGGCAAGTCAGTTAAGAACAAATTCTTATTTTCAATGACGGCCTAGGAACAGTGGGTTAACTGCCTGTTCAGGGGCAGAACGACAGATTTGTACCTTGTCAGCTCGGGGGTTTGAACTTGCAACCTTCCGGTTACTAGTCCAACGCTCTAACCACTAGGCTATTTCACAAAATAAAACGAATCATCATCACCACCACCACCACAGCAATGTTTACATAACCAGTTGCATTAAGTATCCGTCTTTCTACCACAAAGATAAATGGCTGTACTCTACCTGTGTATCAGTGTTTTTAAGGTTTGCAGCAAATCACTGTCTGTGTCTGTAGGTCGTTCAGTAAAACCTCTTGTCCTCAACACCAACTCTAGCCAAGCTTTACCCGCTCGCTGCCTTTCGAACAGCTCCACAGATGAGGCTTTGTGTTTTGGGCTCTGGAAGTTCTCCTATGTGTCTGTAGCCACTGAGGCCCACGCATCAATACAGTATGTTTAAAACCCACCCTTTCCTCCCACCCTCTGCCTTTCTTTCTCGCTCTCTCTTCCCCTCTTCGTCTTTCCCACTCCTTTTTCAAAACATCCCTTACCATTTTCCCCTTTCATTATGATGCGGTGGATTAGTTGAGGATAGATGAATAAAAGCATACTGATCTCCAATATTTACCTGAATGCAATGGTAACGTAAAAACATTCACATATGCATACATGGCCACGTACTGTTATAATCTCCACCCGGCACAGCCAGAGCCTGGTTCCTCTCTAGGTTTCTTCCTGTTATAGTACACAGTCAGTAATGAAGTCAATCCCTCATTGCACTTAGAGAATCAATGTTACCAGCGCTAATCAATGTTACCAGCGCTAATCAATGTTACCAGCGCTAATCAATGTTACCAGCGCTAATCAATGTTACCAGCGCTAATCAATGTTACCAGCGCTAATCAATGTTACCAGCGCTAATCCAGCGCTAATCAATGTTACCAGCGCTAATCAATGTTACCAGCGCTAATCAATGTTACCAGCGCTAATCAATGTTACCAGCGCTAATCAATGTTACCAATTAATGTTACCAGCGCTAATCAATGTTACCAGCGCTAATTAATGTTACCAGCGTTACCAGCTAATCAATGTTACCAGCGCTAATCAATGTTACCAGCGCTAATCAATGTTACCAGCGCTAATTAATGTTACCAGCGCTAATCAATGTTACCAGCGCTAATTAATGTTACCAGCGCTAATCAATGTTACCAGCGCTAATCAATGTTACCAGCGCTAATTAATGTTACCAGCGCTAATCAATGTTACCAGCGCTAATCAATGTTACCAGCGCTAATCAATGTTACCAGCGCTAATCAATGTTACCAGCGCTAATCAATGTTACCAGCGCTAATCAATGTTACCAGCGCTAATCAATGTTACCAGCGCTAATTAATGTTACCAGCGCTAATCAATGTTACCAGCGCTAATCAATGTTACCAGCGCTAATCAATGTTACCAGCGCTAATCAATGTTACCAGCGCTAATTAGTAGCATGTCATATGAATACATAAAATCCAATACAGTCAGGGAAACAACAGGTGTATTTCATTACTACGTTAGCACATAACTCAAATTGCAGTTCTTCTCCCGTGGGTGTGCTGTCAGTCTGTTACCCAACAAAATAAAGAATCTACTGTTCAAAGCGGACACACCCATTGAGAGCTGTCCCAGAACCTCTAAACCTGGCCTTGTGGTCACCCTGTCATGATTTCATGGCTTTAAGAAAGGTATTTCCCCATTACCCACAAATGACGTCAAGATTCCTATTAGTCCTTGACATCCTGATATACACTGCTCAAAAAAATAAAGGGAACACTAAAATAACACATCCTAGATCTGAATGAATGAAATATTCTTATTAAATACTTTTTTCTTTATATAGTTGAATGTGCTGACAACAAAATCACACAAAAATGATCAATGGAAATCAAATGTATCAACCCATGGAGGTCTGGATTTGGAGTGACACTCAAAATTAAAGTGGAAAACCACACTACAGGCTGATCCAACTTTGATGTAATGTCCTTAAAACAAGTAAAAATGAGGCTCAGTAGTGTGTGTGGCCTCCACGTGCCTGTATGACCTCCCTACAATGCCTGGGCATGCTCCTGATGAGGTGGCGGATGGTCTCCTGAGGGATCTCCTCCCAGACCTGGACTAAAGCATCCCCCAACTCCTGGACAGTCTGTGGTGCAATGGGGGCATTGGTGGATGGAGCGAGACATGATGTCCCAGATGTGCTCAATTGGATTCAGGTCTGGGGAACGGGCGGGCCAGTCCATAGCATCAATGCCTTCCTCTTGCAGGAACTACTGACACACTCCAGCCACATGAGGTCTAGCATTGTCTTGCATTAGGAGGAACCCAGGGCCAACCGCACCAGCATATGGTCTCACAAGGGGACTGAGGATCTCATCTCGGTACCTAATGGTAGTCAGGCTACCTCTGGCGAGCACATGGAGGGCTGTGCGGGCCCCCAAAGAAATGCCACCCCACACCATGACTGACCCACCACCAAACCGGTCATGCTGGAGGATGTTGCAGGCAGCACAACGTTCTCCACGGCGTCTCCAGACTCTGTCACGTCTGTCACGTCCTCAGTGTGAACCTGCTTTCATCTGTGAAGAGCACAGGGCGCCAGTGGCGAATTTGCCAATCTTGGTGTTCTCTGGCAAATGCCAAACGTCCTGCACGGTGTTGGGCTGTAAGCACAACCCCCACTTGTGGACGTCGGGCCCTCATACCACCCTCATAAAGTCTGTTTCTGACTGTTTGAGCAGACACATGCACATTTGTGGCCTGCTGGAGGTCATTTTGCAGGGCTCTGGGAGTGCTCCTCCTGCACAAAGGCGGAGGTAGCGGTCCTGCTGCTGGGTTGTTGCCCTCCTACGGCCTCCTCCACGTCTCCTGATGTACTGGCCTGTCTCCTGGTAGCGCCTCCATGCTCTGGACACTACGCTGACAGACACAGAAAACCTTGCTGCCACAGCTCGCATTGATGTTCCATCCTGGATGAGCTGCACTACCTGAGCCATTTGTGTGGGTTGTAGACTCCGTCTCATGCTACCACTAGAGTGAAAGCACCGCCAGCATTCAAAAGTGACCAAAACATCAGCCAGGAAGCATAGGAACTGAGAAGTGGTCTGTGGTCACCACCTGCAGAACCACTCCTTTATTTGGGGGTGTCTTGCTAATTGCCTATAATTTCCACCTGTTGTCTATTCCATTTGCACAACAGCATGTGAAATTTATTGTCAATCAGTGTTGCTTCCTAAGTGGACAGTTTGATTTCACAGAAGTGTGATTGACTTGGGAGTTACATTGTGTTCCCTTTATTTTTTTGAGCAGTGTATATTGGCCCTAAGTTACATTGTGTTTTTGAGCAGTGTATATTGGCCCTAAGTTACATTGTGTTTTTGAGCAGTGTATATTGGCCCTAAGTTACATTGTGTTTTTGAGCAGTGTATATTGGCCCTAAGTTACATTGTGTTTTTGAGCAGTGTATATTGGCCCTAAGTGTATAGTTACATTGTGTTTTTGAGCATTGTGTTTTTGAGCAGTGTATATTGGCCCTAAGTTACATTGTGTTTTTGAGCAGTGTATATTGGCCCTAAGTTACATTGTGTTTTTGAGCAGTGTATATTGGCCCTAAGTTACATTGTGTTTTTGAGCAGTGTATATTGGCCCTAAGTTACATTGTGTTTTTGAGCAGTGTATATTGGCCCTAAGTTACATTGTGTTTTTGAGCAGTGTATATTGGCCCTAAGTTACATTGTGTTTTTGAGCAGTGTATATTGGCCCTAAGTTACATTGTGTTTTTGAGCAGTGTATATTGGCCCTAAGTTACATTGAGCTTATAAATCACTTATCTGCACTTGTGATAAATGTGCTTCATTATCAACCGTGCTTTAGCTCATATGAATATATATGAATATATATATATGATACTATATATTATTATATTAATATCTCATCATATATAATAACAGAATGGCTGTGAGTTAGAATGCAAGGGGGAAAATGACTGAAAGTCAAGAAAGAACCGTGGCCATTCAGAAATTAAGAAAAGGGTGTGTCATTAGCGTCCAGGTATAGCAACACCTATTGATAGAGTAAAGTCGCTTTTAACCGTGCCTTTCCAGGGGGGGATTAACCTGTGATTGACAGACCAGGTGACATCATCAGCTGGTGTATTTGCAGAGGGGATTTAGGTATTCTATATATTGTTAGATCCGAATCCTCTCCCTTCAACACATAACCCCAACCAACCTCATTCAAAAGGGAGAAAGAGTCAGAGCAAGCTTATACAGTCTATAAATAAAGATGGGCGTTTCTGAGATTCATGTGAGATGAGGTAAGGAGTGGTTCATCCTAGTTCTCAGGGTATTGTTGAATCAGGTAAGCTCAGGGCCGGGTTCAGAGCTATAACCCTGTCCGCCATCACATCATGTTCTTTACAAGAACTGTTACATCACAGTACACTTCATTAGCAGGTCAGAAAAATAGCTCTCACAAGGGGCCATTTCCAGCACTGAAGAAGCAGTGCCTTCTGATCTATGGTAAAAACCTGGAAGACTAGGCTTTTCTACAAGTGTATCCCATACAGCAATCTATTCCCTATATAGTGCACTACTTTTGACCAGATCCCTATAGGCCCTGGTTGAAATTAGTGCACTAAAAAAAAGGGAATAGGGTACCATGTGGGATACATCCTGTGTAGGGGGATCAGGGGGATTTAATGGGATAGAGGAAATACCGGAAACCCTCCAAGTCTAGTAATCTCCTTGGCATACTCACACTGAGCTTCCAAGCTAAGGAACACAGCCTTACAGACTTCAAGGCATGCAGGAGAACATATTTAGACTATGGCAATGTCCCAAACAGCACACTATAACCTAAATAGAGTCCCATTGGTCCTGGTGGTCAAAAATAGTGCACACTTCATAGGGAATAGGGTGCCATTGGGGATGCAATCCTATATCGACTAGTTCAAAGAAACTGGACCATAGGACCATCTGACCAGTACATCTCTCTCTGTTTGTCTAAAGTGAGCATAATCCACTCAAGTAAACATGCCTTTGCATTAGTCCGCCTCATGACTACTGTGATTGACCAATTAAAACGTTTGTTGCATTCATAACGCAGAAAACAAGAAAACGATGAGTTGACTGACGTAGGGGAAGTATTCAGACCCCTGGACTTTTTTCACATTTTGTTATGTTACAGCTTTATTCTAAAATGGATTAAATACATTTTTTTCTCCAAATCAATCTACACACAATATCTCATAATGACAAAGCGACAAGGTTTTTGAAATTTTTGCAAATGTATAAAAAAAAAAAAACATTAAAAAAACAGCAATACCTTATTTACATAATTATTCAGACCCTTTGCTATGAGATTCGAAATTGAGCTCAGGTGCATCCTGTTTCCATTGATCATCCTTGAGATGTTTCTACAACTTGATTGGAATCCACCTGTGGTAAGTTTAATTGATTGAACATAATTTGGAAAGGCACACACCTGTCTATATAAGGTCCCACAGTTGACAGCACATGTCAGAGCAAAAACCAAGCCATGAGGTTGAAGGAATTGTCCGTAGAGCGCCGAGACAGGATTATGTCGAGGCACAGATTTGGGGAAGGGTACCAAAAAAATGTCTGTAGCATTGAAGGTCCCCAAGAACACAGTGGCCTCCATCATTCTTAAATAGAAGAAGTTTGGAACAACCAAGACACTTCCTAGAGCTGGCCACCCGGCCAAACAGAGGGAGGTGACCAAGAACCTGATGGTAAATCTGACAGAGCTCAATAGTTCCTCTGTGGCGAATCTTCCAGAAGGACAACCATCTCTGCAACACTCCACCAATCAGGCCTTTACAGTAGAGTGGCCAGACAGAAGCCATTCTTGAGTAAAAGGCACATGACAGCCCGCTTGGAGTTTGCCAAAAGGCACCTAAAGGACCCTCAAACCATGAGGAACTAGATTCTATGGCCTGAATGCCAAGCTTCACGTCTGGAGGAAACCTGGCACCATCCCTATGGTGAAGCATGGTGGTGGCAGCATCATTCTGTGGAGATGTTTTTCAGCGGCAGCAACTGGGAGACTAGTCAGGATCTAGGGAAAGGTGAATGGAGCAAAGTACAGAGATCCTTGATGAAAACCTGCTCCAGGGCTCTCAAGACCTCAGACTGGGGCGACAGTTCAACTTTCAACAGGACAACAACCCTAAGCACACAGCCAAGACAACGCAGGAGTGACTTCAGGACAAGTCTCTGAATGTACTTGAGTGGCCCAGCCAGAGCCCGGACTTGAACCCAATCGAACATCTCTGGAAAGACCTGAATGTTGCTGTGCAGCAACGCTCCCCATCCAACCTGACAGAACTTGAGAGGATCTGCAGAAAAAAATGGGAGAAACCCCCCAAATACAGGTGTGCGTCATACTCAAGAAGACTCGATGCTGTAATCGCTGCCAAAGGTACTTCAACAAAGTACTGAGTAAAAGGGCCTGAATACTTATGTAAATGTAATATTTCCATTTTATTAATTTTTTTGTAAAACATTTTCAAACATGTCTGAAGACCTGTTTTTGCTTTGTCAATATGGGGTATGGTGTGTAGATTGATGAGGAAAAATCAATTTTAGAATAAGGGTGTAATGTAACAAAATGTGGAAAAGGGAAGGGGTCTGAACACTTTCCGAATGCACTGTATGTCTGGTACATTGATGTGCTGCGTGTCATTATAGGCTACTGTATATCACATATAGTTAGGCTACTGTATATCACATATAGTTAGGCTACTGTATATCACATATAGTTAGGCTACTGTATATCACATATAGTTAGGCTACTGTATATCACATATAGTTAGGCTACTGTATATCACATATAGTTAGGCTACTGTATATCACATATAGTTAGGCTACTGTATATCACATATAGTTAGGCTACTGTATATCACATATAGTTAGGCTACTGTATATCACATATAGTTAGGCTACTGTATATCACATATAGTTAGGCTACTATATATCACATATAGTTAGGCTACTGTATATCACATATAGTTAGGCTACTGTATATCACATATAGTTAGGCTACTTTATATCACATGTAGTTAGGCTGGACTTAGGTTCCCTCCAGGTATAGTTAACATGGACAAAAGATCTCCTGACTAAAACCAAGCCTTCTACTAACACTGACGGCATCTGAAACGCCACCCTATTCCCCATGTAGTGCACTCCTTTTGACCAGGACCAATAGGATAGCGACTGCTTGAGGAAACGCAGACGGAAAACAACACAAAGAACAAATACTTTGTCCAATTAAGAGGTAAGATAGACACTTCCGGGGTTTTCCCCACAGAACACCGGCAATTGCAGTAGTACGTAAAAATGGCAAGGTACGTTCTTCATAAAAGACTGAGTTACTGTGAGTACAAGAGGTAAATAAATCCCTCTCACATACACTTAGTCTGTTCAAAGTGAAAGCATTCCATGAATAACCTTTGAACACTACTCATTGATAAGCATTTAACTCCACAATTTCTTGATATCGAAATTGGTAGTTACAGTCTTTTCCCATCGCTGCAACTCCCGTACGGACTCAGGAGAGGCGAAGGTCAAGAGCCGTGCGTCCTCTGAAACACGACCCTGCCAAGCCGCGCTGCTTCTTGACACACTGCTCACTTAACCCTGGAAGCCAGCCGTACCAACGTGTCGGAGGAAACGCCGTACACCTGGCGACCGTGTCAGCGTGCAATGCGCCCAGCCCGCCACAGGAGTCATTAGAGCGTGACGGGACAAGGACATCCCCGCCGGCCAAAGCACCCCCTGACCCGGAAGACCCTCATGGGTCGAACCCAGGTCTGTAGTGACGCCTCAAGCACTGCGATGCAGTGACTAAGACCGCTGTGCCACTTGGGAGACCCATTGATAAGAAATATTACCTTTCTGTGCACTGGCTTTGGGATCTTTCAGTTCTTTCTGTGCTTCTTCGATTTTATCTGCAACACACAAAAAAAAGGAGAACCGTTAGTTTCCAGCACAGAGAAACAAATCATAGGAACACAAGGCAAATTACCCAGAGAGGCAATGTAGAAAGTAGCTATCGATACTGACGATGCTTCTCACACTGGCGTTGTTTGTATTCTCCTAAAGAACCAGACATTCTTCCATGGGAAAATGGAGGACAACGGAAAAACCCATCATTATGAGGCACAGCACTTAGGATACATCCCAAATGGCACCCTATTCCCTACATAGTGCATCACTTTTCACCTATAGGCCCTGGTCAAAAATAGTGCACTACAGGGGGAATAGGGTGGTATTTGCTACACATACAGTGTTGAGAGAAAATGCTTCATCAATTCCACAGCAGATGAATGATAAATGGTCGAGGGCAAACAAATGAATGCGGTGTGCTAATTTAACTCTAATTATTGTTAAGATGGGCTTCGAAGGCGATCCACAGGTAACTGCCCCCCCCAAAATGAAACACCCTACATAAAGTGTCTTAATGGGGCGTTGGGCCAGCACGGGTCAACAGAACAGCTTCAATGAGCCTTGGCATAGATTCTACAAGTGTCTGTCTGGAACTCTGTGGGAGGGATATGACACCATTCTTCCACTTTGTTGATGGAAAAACACTGTCTCAGGAGCAGCTCCAGAATCTCCCACGTGTTCAGTTGGTCTAGCTATTAGTAGACTATAGTCTAATAGACCTAAGACTACATTGTGCAGCTATTAGTAGACTATAGTCTAATAGACCTAAGACTACATTGTATAGCTATTAGTAGACTATAGTCTAATAGACCTAAGACTACATTGTACAGCTATTAGTAGGGTACAGTCTAATAGACCTACGACTACATTGTGCAGCTATTAGTAGACTATAGTCTAATAGACCTACGACTACATTGTGCAGCTATTAGTAGACTATAGTCTAATAGACCTACGACTACATTGTGCAGCTATTAGTAGACTATAGTCTAATAGACCTACGACTACATTGTGCAGCTATTAGTAGACTATAGTCTAATAGATCTACGACTACATTGTGCAGCTATTAGTAGGGTATAGTCTAATAGACCTACGACTACATTGTGCAGCTATTAGTAGGGTACAACCTAATAGACCTACGACTACATTGTGCAGCTATTAGTAGACTATAGTCTAATAGATCTACGACTACATTGTGCAGCTATTAGTAGGGTATAGTCTAATAGACCTACGACTACATTGTGCAGCTATTAGTAGACTATAGTCTAATAGACCTACGACTACATTGCGCAGCTATTAGTAGGGTACAGTCTAATAGACCTAAGACTACATTGTGCAGCTATTAGTAGACTATAGTCTAATAGACCTACGACTACATTGTGCAGCTATTAGTAGGTTACAGTCTAATAGACCTACGACTACATTGTCCAGCTATTAGTAGGTTACAGCCTAATAGACCTACGACTACATTGTACAGCTATTAATAGACTATAGTCTAATAGACCTACGACTACATTGCGCAGCTATTAGTAGGGTACAGTCTAATAGACCTAAGACTACATTGTGCAGCTATTAGTAGACTATAGTCTAATAGACCTACGACTACATTGTGCAGCTATTAGTAGGGTACAGCCTAATAGACCTACGACTACATTGTACAGCTATTAATAGACTATAGTCTAATAGACCTACGACTACATTGTGCAGCTATTAGTAGGGTACAGTCTAATAGACCTAAGACTACATTGTACAGCTATTAGTAGACTATAGTCTAATAGATCTACGACTACATTGTGCAGCTATTAGTAGACTATAGTCTAATAGACCTACGACTACATTGTGCAGCTATTAGTAGACTATAGTCTAATAGACCTACGACTACATTGTGCAGCTATTAGTAGACTATAGTCTAATAGACCTACGACTACATTGTGCAGCTATTAGTAGACTATAGTCTAATAGACCTACGACTACATTGTACAGCTATTAGTAGACTATAGCCTAATAGACCTACGACTACATTGTACAGCTATTAATAGACTATAGTCTAATAGACCTACGACTACATTGTACAGCTATTAATAGACTATAGTCTAATAGATCTACGACTACATTGTGCTGCTATTAGTAGGGTATAGTCTAATAGACCTACGACTACATTGTGCAGCTATTAGTAGACTATAGTCTAATAGACCTAAGACTACATTGTGCAGCTATTAGTAGACTATAGTCTAATAGACCTAAGACTACATTGTGCAGCTATTAGTAGACTATAGTCTAAGACCTACGACTACATTGCGCAGCTATTAGTAGACTATAGTCTAATAGACCTACGACTACATTGTGCAGCTATTAGTAGACTATAGTCTAAGACCTACGACTACATTGTGCAGCTATTAGTAGACTATAGTCTAATAGACCTACGACTACATTGCGCAGCTATTAGTAGGGTATAGTCTAATAGACCTACGACTACATTGTACAGCTATTAGTAGGGTACAGTCTAATAGACCTACGACTACATTGCGCAGCTATTAGTAGGGTATAGTCTAATAGACCTAAGACTACATTGTGCAGCTATTAGTAGGTTACAGCCTAATAGACCTACGACTACATTGTACAGCTATTAATAGACTATAGTCTAATAGACCTACGACTACATTGTGCAGCTATTAGTAGACTATAGTCTAATAGACCTAAGACTACATTGTGCAGGTATTAGTAGACTATAGTCTAATAGACCTACGACTACATTGTGCAGGTATTAGTAGACTATAGTCTAATAGACCTACGACTACATTGTGCAGCTATTAGTAGACTATAGTCTAATAGATCTACGACTACATTGTGCAGCTATTAGTAGACTATAGTCTAATAGACCTACGACTACATTGTGCAGCTATTAGTAGGGTACAGCCTAATAGACCTACGACTACATTGTGCAGCTATTAGTAGACTATAGTCTAATAGATCTACGACTACATTGTGCAGCTATTAGTAGACTATAGTCTAATAGACCTACGACTACATTGTGCAGCTATTAGTAGGGTACAGCCTAATAGACCTACGACTACATTGTGCAGCTATTAGTAGACTATAGTCTAATAGACCTACGACTACATTGTGCAGCTATTAGTAGACTATAGTCTAATAGACCTACGACTACATTGTGCAGCTATTAGTAGACTATAGTCTAATAGACCTACGACTACATTGTACAGCTATTAGTAGACTATAGTCTAAGACCTACGACTACATTGTGCAGCTATTAGTAGACTATAGTCTAAGACCTACGACTACATTGTACAGCTATTAATAGACTATAGTCTAAGACCTACGACTACATTGTGCAGCTATTAGTAGACTATAGTCTAATAGACCTACGACTACATTGTGCAGCTATTAGTAGACTATAGTCTAATAGACCTACGACTACATTGTACAGCTATTAATAGACTATAGTCTAATAGACCTACGACTACATTGTACAGCTATTAGTAGGGTATAGTCTAATAGACCTAAGACTACATTGTACAGCTATTAATAGACTATAGTCTAATAGACCTAAGACTACATTGCGCAGCTATTAGTAGGGTACAGTCTAATAGACCTAAGACTACATTGTGCAGCTATTAGTAGACTATAGTCTAATAGACCTACGACTACATTGCGCAGCTATTAGTAGGGTACAGCCTAATAGACCTACGACTACATTGTGCAGCTATTAGTAGACTATAGTCTAATAGACCTACGACTACATTGCGCAGCTATTAGTAGGGTACAGTCTAATAGACCTAAGACTACATTGTGCAGCTATTAGTAGACTATAGTCTAATAGACCTACGACTACATTGTGCAGCTATTAGTAGACTATAGTCTAATAGATCTACGACTACATTGTACAGCTATTAGTAGACTATAGTCTAATAGACCTACGACTACATTGTGCAGCTATTAGTAGACTATAGTCTAATAGACCTACGACTACATTGTGCAGCTATTAGTAGACTATAGTCTAATAGACCTACGACTACATTGTGCAGCTATTAGTAGACTATAGTCTAATAGACCTACGACTACATTGTGCAGCTATTAGTAGACTATAGTCTAATAGACCTACGACTACATTGTGCAGCTATTAGTAGACTATAGTCTAATAGACCTACGACTACATTGTGCAGCTATTAGTAGACTATAGTCTAATAGACCTACGACTACATTGCGCAGCTATTAGTAGGGTACAGCCTAATAGACCTAAGACTACATTGTATAGCTATTAGTAGACTATAGTCTAATAGACCTAAGACTACATTGTACAGCTATTAGTAGACTATAGTCTAATAGACCTAAGACTACATTGTACAGCTATTAACAGACTATAGTCTAATAGACCTAAGACTACATTGCGCAGCTATTAGTAGACTATAGTCTAATAGACCTACGACTACATTGCGCAGCTATTAGTAGGGTACAGCCTAATAGACCTAAGACTACATTGTATAGCTATTAGTAGACTATAGTCTAATAGACCTAAGACTACATTGTGCAGCTATTAGTAGACTATAGTCTAATAGACCTACGACTACATTGTACAGCTATTAGTAGACTATAGTCTAATAGACCTAAGACTACATTGTACAGCTATTAGTAGGGTACAGCCTAATAGACCTACGACTACATTGTACAGCTATTAGTAGACTATAGTCTAATAGACCTACGACTACATTGTACAGCTATTAATAGACTATAGTCTAATAGACCTAAGACTACATTGTACAGCTATTAATAGACTATAGTCTAATAGACCTACGACTACATTGTGCAGCTATTAGTAGGGTATAGTCTAATAGACCTACGACTACATTGTGCAGCTATTAGTAGGGTACAGTCTAATAGACCTACGACTACATTGTGCAGCTATTAGTAGGTTACAGTCTAATAGACCTACGACTACATTGTGCAGCTATTAGTAGACTATAGTCTAATAGACCTACGACTACATTGTGCAGCTATTAGTAGACTATAGTCTAATAGACCTAAGACTACATTGTGCAGCTATTAGTAGGGTATAGTCTAATAGACCTACGACTACATTGTGCAGCTATTAGTAGACTATAGTCTAATAGACCTACGACTACATTGTGCAGCTATTAGTAGACTATAGTCTAATAGACCTACGACTACATTGTGCAGCTATTAGTAGACTATAGTCTAATAGACCTACGACTACATTGTGCAGCTATTAGTAGGTTACAGCCTAATAGACCTACGACTACATTGTGCAGCTATTAGTAGACTATAGTCTAATAGACCTACGACTACATTGTGCAGCTATTAGTAGACTATAGTCTAATAGACCTACGACTACATTGTACAGCTATTAGTAGACTATAGTCTAATAGACCTACGACTACATTGTACAGCTATTAATAGACTATAGTCTAATAGACCTAAGACTACATTGTACAGCTATTAATAGACTATAGTCTAATAGACCTACGACTACATTGTGCAGCTATTAGTAGGGTATAGTCTAATAGACCTACGACTACATTGTGCAGCTATTAGTAGGGTACAGTCTAATAGACCTACGACTACATTGTACAGCTATTAATAGACTATAGTCTAATAGACCTAAGACTACATTGTACAGCTATTAATAGACTATAGTCTAATAGACCTACGACTACATTGTGCAGCTATTAGTAGACTATAGTCTAATAGACCTAAGACTACATTGTACAGCTATTAATAGACTATAGTCTAATAGACCTACGACTACATTGTGCAGCTATTAGTAGACTATAGTCTAATAGACCTACGACTACATTGTGCAGCTATTAGTAGGTTACAGTCTAATAGACCTACGACTACATTGTGCAGCTATTAGTAGACTATAGTCTAATAGACCTACGACTACATTGTGCAGCTATTAGTAGACTATAGTCTAATAGACCTACGACTACATTGTACAGCTATTAATAGACTATAGTCTAATAGACCTACGACTACATTGTGCAGCTATTAGTAGACTATAGTCTAATAGACCTACGACTACATTGTGCAGCTATTAGTAGGTTACAGTCTAATAGACCTACGACTACATTGTGCAGCTATTAGTAGACTATAGTCTAATAGACCTACGACTACATTGTGCAGCTATTAGTAGACTATAGTCTAATAGACCTACGACTACATTGTGCAGCTATTAGTAGACTATAGTCTAATAGACCTAAGACTACATTGTGCAGCTATTAGTAGGGTATAGTCTAATAGACCTACGACTACATTGTGCAGCTATTAGTAGACTATAGTCTAATAGACCTACGACTACATTGTGCAGCTATTAGTAGACTATAGTCTAATAGACCTACGACTACATTGTGCAGCTATTAGTAGACTATAGTCTAATAGACCTACGACTACATTGTGCAGCTATTAGTAGGGTACAGTCTAATAGACCTACGACTACATTGTGCAGCTATTAGTAGACTATAGTCTAATAGACCTAAGACTACATTGTACAGCTATTAATAGACTATAGTCTAATAGACCTACGACTACATTGTGCAGCTATTAGTAGGTTACAGTCTAATAGACCTACGACTACATTGTGCAGCTATTAGTAGACTATAGTCTAATAGACCTACGACTACATTGTGCAGCTATTAGTAGGGTATAGTCTAAGACCTGCGACTACATTGTGCAGCTATTAGTAGACTATAGTCTAATAGACCTACGACTACATTGTGCAGCTATTAGTAGGGTATAGTCTAAGACCTACGACTACATTGTGCAGCTATTAGTAGGGTATGACCTACGACTACATTGTGCAGCTATTAGTAGGGTACAGCCTAATAGACCTACGACTACATTGTGCAGCTATTAGTAGGGTACAGTCTAATAGACCTAAGACTACATTGTGCAGCTATTAGTAGACTATAGTCTAATAGACCTACGACTACATTGTACAGCTATTAGTAGGGTACAGTCTAATAGACCTACGACTACATTGTACAGCTATTAATAGACTATAGTCTAATAGACCTAAGACTACATTGTGCAGCTATTAGTAGACTATAGTCTAATAGACCTACGACTACATTGTACAGCTATTAGTAGGGTACAGTCTAATAGACCTACGACTACATTGTACAGCTATTAGTAGACTATAGTCTAATAGACCTACGACTACATTGTGCAGCTATTAGTAGGGTATAGTCTAATAGACCTACGACTACATTGTGCAGCTATTAGTAGACTATAGTCTAATAGACCTACAACTACATTGTGCAGCTATTAGTAGACTATAGTCTAAAAGACCTACGACTACATTGTGCAGCTATTAGTAGACTATAGTCTAATAGACCTACGACTACATTGTGCAGCTATTAGTAGGGTATAGTCTAATAGACCTACGACTACATTGTGCAGCTATTAGTAGATTATAATCTAATAGACCTACGACTACATTGCGCAGCTATTAGTAGGGTACAGCCTAATAGACCTAAGACTACATTGTGCAGCTATTAGTAGACTATAGTCTAATAGACCTACGACTACATTGTGCAGCTATTAGTAGGTTACAGCCTAATAGACCTAAGACTACATTGTGCAGCTATTAGTAGACTATAGTCTAATAGACCTACGACTACATTGTGCAGCTATTAGTAGGTTACAGCCTAATAGACCTAAGACTACATTGTGCAGCTATTAGTAGGGTACAGCCTAATAGACCTAAGACTACATTGTGCAGCTATTAGTAGGGTACAGCCTAATAGACCTAAGACTACATTGTGCAGCTATTAGTAGGTTACAGCCTAATAGACCTAAGACTACATTGTGCAGCTATTAGTAGGGTACAGCCTAATAGACCTAAGACTACATTGTGCAGCTATTAGTAGGTTACAGCCTAATAGACCTAAGACTACATTGTGCAGCTATTAGTAGGGTACAGCCTAATAGACCTAAGACTACATTGTGCAGCTATTAGTAGGGTACAGCCTAATAGACCTAAGACTACATTGTGCAGCTATTAGTAGGTTACAGCTAATAGACCTAAGACTACATTGTGCAGCTATTAGTAGGGTACAGCCTAATAGACCTAAGACTACATTGTGCAGCTATTAGTAGGTTACAGCCTAATAGACCTACGACTACATTGTGCAGCTATTAGTAGGGTACAGCCTAATAGACCTACGACTACATTGTGCAGCTATTAGTAGACTATAGTCTAATAGACCTACGACTACATTGCGCAGCTATTAGTAGGGTACAGTCTAATAGACCTACGACTACATTGTGCAGCTATTAGTAGACTATAGTCTAATAGACCTACGACTACATTGTGCAGCTATTAGTAGACTATAGTCTAATAGATCTACGACTACATTGTACAGCTATTAGTAGACTATAGTCTAATAGACCTACGACTACATTGTGCAGCTATTAGTAGACTATAGTCTAATAGACCTACGACTACATTGTGCAGCTATTAGTAGACTATAGTCTAATAGACCTACGACTACATTGTGCAGCTATTAGTAGACTATAGTCTAATAGATCTACGACTACATTGTGCAGCTATTAGTAGGGTATAGTCTAATAGACCTACGACTACATTGTGCAGCTATTAGTAGACTATAGTCTAATAGACCTACAACTACATTGTGCAGCTATTAGTAGACTATAGTCTAAAAGACCTACGACTACATTGTGCAGCTATTAGTAGACTATAGTCTAATAGACCTACGACTACATTGTGCAGCTATTAGTAGGGTATAGTCTAATAGACCTACGACTACATTGTGCAGCTATTAGTAGATTATAATCTAATAGACCTACGACTACATTGTGCAGCTATTAGTAGACTATAGCCTAATAGACCTAAGACTACATTGTGCAGCTATTAGTAGACTATAGTCTAATAGACCTACGACTACATTGCGCAGCTATTAGTAGGGTACAGTCTAATAGACCTACGACTACATTGTGCAGCTATTAGTAGACTATAGTCTAATAGACCTACGACTACATTGTGCAGCTATTAGTAGACTATAGTCTAATAGATCTACGACTACATTGTACAGCTATTAGTAGACTATAGTCTAATAGACCTACGACTACATTGTGCAGCTATTAGTAGACTATAGTCTAATAGACCTACGACTACATTGTGCAGCTATTAGTAGACTATAGTCTAATAGACCTACGACTACATTGTGCAGCTATTAGTAGACTATAGTCTAATAGACCTACGACTACATTGTGCAGCTATTAGTAGGGTTAGTAGACCTACGACTAGCTATTAGTAGACTATAGTCTAATAGACCTACTACATTGTGCAGCTATTAGTAGGTTACAGCCTAATAGACCTCGCTACATTGTGCAGCTATTAGTAGACTATAGTCTAATAGACCTACGACTACATTGTGCAGCTATTAGTAGACTATAGTCTAATAGACCTACGACTACATTGCGCAGCTATTAGTAGGGTACAGCCTAATAGACCTAAGACTACATTGTATAGCTATTAGTAGACTATAGTCTAATAGACCTAAGACTACATTGTACAGCTATTAGTAGACTATAGTCTAATAGACCTAAGACTACATTGTACAGCTATTAACAGACTATAGTCTAATAGACCTAAGACTACATTGCGCAGCTATTAGTAGGGTACAGCCTAATAGACCTAAGACTACATTGTGCAGCTATTAGTAGGTTACAGCCTAATAGACCTAAGACTACATTGTGCAGCTATTAGTAGGGTACAGCCTAATAGACCTAAGACTACATTGTGCAGCTATTAGTAGGTTACAGCCTAATAGACCTAAGACTACATTGTGCAGCTATTAGTAGGGTACAGCCTAATAGACCTAAGACTACATTGTGCAGCTATTAGTAGGGTACAGCCTAATAGACCTAAGACTACATTGTGCAGCTATTAGTAGGTTACAGCCTAATAGACCTAAGACTACATTGTGCAGCTATTAGTAGGGTACAGCCTAATAGACCTAAGACTACATTGTGCAGCTATTAGTAGGTTACAGCCTAATAGACCTACGACTACATTGTGCAGCTATTAGTAGGGTACAGCCTAATAGACCTACGACTACATTGTGCAGCTATTAGTAGACTATAGTCTAATAGACCTACGACTACATTGCGCAGCTATTAGTAGGGTACAGTCTAATAGACCTACGACTACATTGTGCAGCTATTAGTAGACTATAGTCTAATAGACCTACGACTACATTGTGCAGCTATTAGTAGACTATAGTCTAATAGATCTATTACATTGTACAGCTATTAGTAGACTATAGTCTAATAGACCTACGACTACATTGTGCAGCTATTAGTAGACTATAGTCTAATAGACCTACGACTACATTGTGCAGCTATTAGTAGACTATAGTCTAATAGACCTACGACTACATTGTGCAGCTATTAGTAGACTATAGTCTAATAGATCTACGACTACATTGTGCAGCTATTAGTAGGGTATAGTCTAATAGACCTACGACTACATTGTGCAGCTATTAGTAGACTATAGTCTAATAGACCTACAACTACATTGTGCAGCTATTAGTAGACTATAGTCTAAAAGACCTACGACTACATTGTGCAGCTATTAGTAGACTATAGTCTAATAGACCTACGACTACATTGTGCAGCTATTAGTAGGGTATAGTCTAATAGACCTACGACTACATTGTGCAGCTATTAGTAGATTATAATCTAATAGACCTACGACTACATTGCGCAGCTATTAGTAGGGTACAGCCTAATAGACCTAAGACTACATTGTGCAGCTATTAGTAGACTATAGTCTAATAGACCTACGACTACATTGCGCAGCTATTAGTAGGGTACAGTCTAATAGACCTACGACTACATTGTGCAGCTATTAGTAGACTATAGTCTAATAGACCTACGACTACATTGTGCAGCTATTAGTAGACTATAGTCTAATAGATCTACGACTACATTGTACAGCTATTAGTAGACTATAGTCTAATAGACCTACGACTACATTGTGCAGCTATTAGTAGACTATAGTCTAATAGACCTACGACTACATTGTGCAGCTATTAGTAGACTATAGTCTAATAGACCTACGACTACATTGTGCAGCTATTAGTAGACTATAGT
Source organism: Oncorhynchus nerka (assembly GCF_034236695.1). Taxonomy (NCBI): domain Eukaryota; kingdom Metazoa; phylum Chordata; class Actinopteri; order Salmoniformes; family Salmonidae; genus Oncorhynchus; species Oncorhynchus nerka. Next base: position 91,479,178 of record NC_088399.1, on the reverse strand, counting down.
CTAATAGATCTACGACTACATTGTGCAGCTATTAGTAGGGTATAGTCTAATAGACCTACGACTACATTGTGCAGCTATTAGTAGACTATAGTCTAATAGACCTACGACTACATTGTGCAGCTATTAGTAGGTTACAGCCTAATAGACCTACGACTACATTGTGCAGCTATTAGTAGACTATAGTCTAATAGACCTACGACTACATTGTGCAGCTATTAGTAGACTATAGTCTAATAGACCTACGACTACATTGCGCAGCTATTAGTAGGGTACAGCCTAATAGACCTAAGACTACATTGTATAGCTATTAGTAGACTATAGTCTAATAGACCTAAGACTACATTGTACAGCTATTAGTAGACTATAGTCTAATAGACCTAAGACTACATTGTACAGCTATTAACAGACTATAGTCTAATAGACCTAAGACTACATTGCGCAGCTATTAGTAGACTATAGTCTAATAGACCTACGACTACATTGCGCAGCTATTAGTAGACTATAGTCTAATAGACCTACGACTACATTGCGCAGCTATTAGTAGGGTACAGCCTAATAGACCTAAGACTACATTGTATAGCTATTAGTAGACTATAGTCTAATAGACCTAAGACTACATTGTGCAGCTATTAGTAGACTATAGTCTAATAGACCTAAGACTACATTGTACAGCTATTAGTAGGGTACAGTCTAATAGACCTACGACTACATTGTACAGCTATTAGTAGACTATAGTCTAATAGACCTAAGACTACATTGTACAGCTATTAGTAGACTATAGTCTAATAGACCTAAGACTACATTGTACAGCTATTAGTAGGGTACAGCCTAATAGACCTACGACTACATTGTACAGCTATTAGTAGACTATAGTCTAATAGACCTACGACTACATTGTACAGCTATTAATAGACTATAGTCTAATAGACCTAAGACTACATTGTACAGCTATTAATAGACTATAGTCTAATAGACCTACGACTACATTGTACAGCTATTAATAGACTATAGTCTAATAGACCTAAGACTACATTGTACAGCTATTAATAGACTATAGTCTAATAGACCTGTACATTGCGCAGCTATTAGTAGACTATAGTCTAATAGACCTACGACTACATTGTGCAGCTATTAGTAGGGTACAGTCTAATAGACCTAAGACTACATTGTGCAGCTATTAGTAGACTATAGTCTAATAGACCTACGACTACATTGTGCAGCTATTAGTAGACTATAGTCTAATAGACCTACGACTACATTGTGCAGCTATTAGTAGGGTATAGTCTAATAGACCTACGACTACATTGTGCAGCTATTAGTAGACTATAGTCTAATAGACCTACGACTACATTGTGCAGCTATTAGTAGGGTATAGTCTAATAGACCTACGACTACATTGTGCAGCTATTAGTAGACTATAGTCTAATAGACCTACGACTACATTGTGCAGCTATTAGTAGACTATAGTCTAATAGACCTACGACTACATTGTGCAGCTATTAGTAGGGTATAGTCTAATAGACCTACGACTACATTGTGCAGCTATTAGTAGACTATAGTCTAATAGACCTACGACTACATTGTGCAGCTATTAGTAGACTATAGTCTAATAGACCTACGACTACATTGTGCAGCTATTAGTAGGTTACAGTCTAATAGACCTACGACTACATTGTGCAGCTATTAGTAGACTATAGTCTAATAGACCTACGACTACATTGTGCAGCTATTAGTAGACTATAGTCTAATAGACCTAAGACTACATTGTGCAGCTATTAGTAGGGTACAGTCTAATAGACCTACGACTACATTGTGCAGCTATTAGTAGACTATAGTCTAATAGACCTACGACTACATTGTGCAGCTATTAGTAGGGTATAGTCTAATAGACCTACGACTACATTGTGCAGCTATTAGTAGACTATAGTCTAATAGACCTACGACTACATTGTGCAGCTATTAGTAGACTATAGTCTAATAGACCTACGACTACATTGTGCAGCTATTAGTAGACTATAGTCTAATAGACCTACGACTACATTGTGCAGCTATTAGTAGACTATAGTCTAATAGACCTACGACTACATTGTGCAGCTATTAGTAGACTATAGTCTAATAGACCTACGACTACATTGTGCAGCTATTAGTAGGTTACAGCCTAATAGACCTACGACTACATTGTGCAGCTATTAGTAGACTATAGTCTAATAGACCTACGACTACATTGCGCAGCTATTAGTAGGGTACAGCCTAATAGACCTAAGACTACATTGCGCAGCTATTAGTAGGGTACAGCCTAATAGACCTAAGACTACATTGTACAGCTATTAGTAGACTATAGTCTAATAGACCTACGACTACATTGTGCAGCTATTAGTAGACTATAGTCTAATAGACTATTTGTGCAGCTATTAGTAGGTTATAGTCTAATAGACCTACGACTACATTGTGCAGCTATTAGTAGACTATAGTCTAATAGACCTACGACTACATTGTGCAGCTATTAGTAGACTATAGTCTAATAGACCTACGACTACATTGTGCAGCTATTAGTAGACTATAGTCTAATAGATCTACGACTACATTATTAGTAGGGTATAGTCTAAGACCTAGTAGTGCAGCTATTAGTAGGGTACAGCCTAATAGACCTACGACTACATTGTGCAGCTATTAGTAGACTATAGTCTAATAGACCTACGACTACATTGTGCAGCTATTAGTAGGGTATAGTCTAATAGACCTACGACTACATTGTGCAGCTATTAGTAGGGTACAGCCTAATAGACCTACGACTACATTGTGCAGCTATTAGTAGGGTACAGTCTAATAGACCTAAGACTACATTGTGCAGCTATTAGTAGACTATAGTCTAATAGACCTACGACTACATTGTACAGCTATTAGTAGACTATAGTCTAATAGACCTACGACTACATTGTGCAGCTATTAGTAGACTATAGTCTAATAGACCTACGACTACATTGTACAGCTATTAGTAGACTATAGTCTAATAGACCTACGACTACATTGTGCAGCTATTAGTAGACTATAGTCTAAGACCTACGACTACATTGTGCAGCTATTAGTAGACTATAGTCTAATAGACCTATTACATTGTGCAGCTATTAGTAGACTATAGTCTAATAGACCTACGACTACATTGTGCAGCTATTAGTAGACTATAGTCTAATAGACCTAAGACTACATTGTGCAGCTATTAGTAGACTATAGTCTAATAGACCTAAGACTACATTGTGCAGCTATTAGTAGACTATAGTCTAATAGACCTAGTCTAATAGACTACATTGTGCAGCTATTAGTAGACTATAGTCTAATAGACCTACGACTACATTGTGCAGCTATTAGTAGACTATAGTCTAATAGACCTACGACTACATTGTGCAGCTATTAGTAGACTATAGTCTAATAGACCTACGACTACATTGTGCAGCTATTAGTAGACTATAGTCTAATAGACCTAAGACTACATTGTGCAGCTATTAGTAGACTATAGTCTAATAGACCTAAGACTACATTGTGCAGCTATTAGTAGACTACAGCCTAATAGACCTAAGACTACATTGTGCAGCTATTAGTAGACTATAGTCTAATAGACCTAAGACTACATTGTGCAGCTATTAGTAGACTATAGTCTAATAGACCTACGACTACATTGTGCAGCTATTAGTAGACTATAGTCTAATAGACCTACGACTACATTGTGCAGCTATTAGTAGGGTACAGCCTAATAGACCTAAGACTACATTGTGCAGCTATTAGTAGACTATAGTCTAATAGACCTACGACTACATTGTGCAGCTATTAGTAGAGTATAGTCTAATAGACCTAAGACTACATTGTGCAGCTATTAGTAGGGTATAGCCTAATAGACCTACGACTACATTGTACAGCTATTAGTAGACTATAGTCTAATAGACCTACGACTACATTGCGCAGCTATTAGTAGGGTACAGCCTAATAGACCTAAGACTACATTGTATAGCTATTAGTAGACTATAGTCTAATAGACCTAAGACTACATTGTGCAGCTATTAGTAGACTATAGTCTAATAGACCTAAGACTACATTGTACAGCTATTAGTAGGGTACAGTCTAATAGACCTACGACTACATTGTACAGCTATTAGTAGACTATAGTCTAATAGACCTAAGACTACATTGTACAGCTATTAGTAGGGTACAGCCTAATAGACCTACGACTACATTGTACAGCTATTAGTAGACTATAGTCTAATAGACCTACGACTACATTGTACAGCTATTAATAGACTATAGTCTAATAGACCTAAGACTACATTGTACAGCTATTAATAGACTATAGTCTAATAGACCTACGACTACATTGCGCAGCTATTAATAGACTATAGTCTAATAGACCTACGACTACATTGTACAGCTATTAGTAGACTATAGTCTAATAGACCTACGACTACATTGTACAGCTATTAATAGACTATAGTCTAATAGACCTAAGACTACATTGTGCAGCTATTAGTAGACTATAGTCTAATAGACCTACGACTACATTGTGCAGCTATTAGTAGGGTATAGTCTAATAGACCTACGACTACATTGTGCAGCTATTAGTAGGGTATAGTCTAATAGACCTACGACTACATTGTGCAGCTATTAGTAGACTATAGTCTAATAGACCTACGACTACATTGTGCAGCTATTAGTAGACTATAGTCTAATAGACCTACGACTACATTGTGCAGCTATTAGTAGACTATAGTCTAATAGACCTACGACTACATTGTGCAGCTATTAGTAGACTATAGTCTAATAGACCTAAGACTACATTGTGCAGCTATTAGTAGACTATAGTCTAATAGACCTACGACTACATTGCGCAGCTATTAGTAGACTATAGTCTAATAGACCTAAGACTACATTGTGCAGCTATTAGTAGACTATAGTCTAATAGACCTAAGACTACATTGTGCAGCTATTAGTAGACTATAGTCTAATAGACCTACGACTACATTGTGCAGCTATTAGTAGACTATAGTCTAATAGACCTACGACTACATTGTGCAGCTATTAGTAGGGTATAGTCTAAGACCTACGACTACATTGTGCAGCTATTAGTAGGGTACAGCCTAATAGACCTACGACTACATTGTGCAGCTATTAGTAGACTATAGTCTAATAGACCTACGACTACATTGTGCAGCTATTAGTAGGGTATAGTCTAATAGACCTACGACTACATTGTGCAGCTATTAGTAGGGTATAGCCTAATAGACCTACGACTACATTGTGCAGCTATTAGTAGACTATAGTCTAATAGACCTACGACTACATTGTACAGCTATTAGTAGGGTAGTCTAATAGACCTACGACTACATTGTACAGCTATTAATAGACTATAGTCTAATAGACCTACGACTACATTGTGCAGCTATTAGTAGACTATAGTCTAATAGACCTACGACTACATTGTGCAGCTATTAGTAGACTATAGTCTAATAGACCTACGACTACATTGTGCAGCTATTAGTAGACTATAGTCTAATAGACCTACGACTACATTGTGCAGCTATTAGTAGGGTACAGCCTAATAGACCTACGACTACATTGTGCAGCTATTAGTAGGGTACAGCCTAATAGACCTAAGACTACATTGTGCAGCTATTAGTAGGGTATAGCCTAATAGACCTACGACTACATTGTACAGCTATTAGTAGACTATAGTCTAATAGACCTACGACTACATTGTGCAGCTATTAGTAGGGTAGTCTAATAGACCTAAGACTACATTGTATAGCTATTAGTAGACTATAGTCTAATAGACCTAAGACTACATTGTGCAGCTATTAGTAGACTATAGTCTAATAGACCTAAGACTACATTGTACAGCTATTAGTAGGGTACAGTCTAATAGACCTACGACTACATTGTACAGCTATTAGTAGACTATAGTCTAATAGACCTAAGACTACATTGTACAGCTATTAGTAGGGTACAGCCTAATAGACCTACGATACATTGTACAGCTATTAGTAGACTATAGTCTAATAGACCTACGACTACATTGTACAGCTATTAGTAGACTATAGTCTAATAGACCTAAGACTACATTGTACAGCTATTAATAGACTATAGTCTAATAGACCTACGACTACATTGTGCAGCTATTAATAGACTATAGTCTAATAGACCTACGACTACATTGTGCAGCTATTAGTAGACTATAGTCTAATAGACCTACGACTACATTGTACAGCTATTAGTAGACTATAGTCTAATAGACCTAAGACTACATTGTACAGCTATTAGTAGACTATAGTCTAATAGACCTACGACTACATTGTGCAGCTATTAGTAGGGTATAGTCTAATAGACCTACGACTACATTGTGCAGCTATTAGTAGACTATAGTCTAATAGACCTACGACTACATTGTGCAGCTATTAGTAGACTATAGTCTAATAGACCTACGACTACATTGTGCAGCTATTAGTAGACTATAGTCTAATAGACCTACGACTACATTGTGCAGCTATTAGTAGACTATAGTCTAATAGACCTACGACTACATTGTGCAGCTATTAGTAGACTATAGTCTAATAGACCTAAGACTACATTGTGCAGCTATTAGTAGACTATAGTCTAATAGACCTACGACTACATTGCGCAGCTATTAGTAGACTATAGTCTAATAGACCTAAGACTACATTGTGCAGCTATTAGTAGACTATAGTCTAATAGACCTAAGACTACATTGTGCAGCTATTAGTAGACTATAGTCTAATAGACCTACGACTACATTGTGCAGCTATTAGTAGACTATAGTCTAATAGACCTACGACTACATTGTGCAGCTATTAGTAGGGTATAGTCTAAGACCTACGACTACATTGTGCAGCTATTAGTAGGGTACAGCCTAATAGACCTACGACTACATTGTGCAGCTATTAGTAGACTATAGTCTAATAGACCTACGACTACATTGTGCAGCTATTAGTAGGGTATAGTCTAATAGACCTACGACTACATTGTGCAGCTATTAGTAGGGTACAGCCTAATAGACCTACGACTACATTGTGCAGCTATTAGTAGACTATAGTCTAATAGACCTACGACTACATTGTACAGCTATTAGTAGGGTACAGTCTAATAGACCTACGACTACATTGTACAGCTATTAATAGACTATAGTCTAATAGACCTAAGACTACATTGTGCAGCTATTAGTAGACTATAGTCTAATAGACCTACGACTACATTGTGCAGCTATTAGTAGGTTACAGTCTAATAGACCTACGACTACATTGTGCAGCTATTAGTAGGGTATAGTCTAATAGACCTAAGACTACATTGTGCAGCTATTAGTAGACTATAGTCTAATAGACCTACGACTACATTGTGCAGCTATTAGTAGACTATAGTCTAATAGACCTACGACTACATTGTGCAGCTATTAGTAGACTATAGTCTAATAGACCTACGACTACATTGTGCAGCTATTAGTAGACTATAGTCTAATAGACCTACGACTACATTGTGCAGCTATTAGTAGACTATAGTCTAATAGACCTAAGACTACATTGCGCAGCTATTAGTAGGGTATAGTCTAATAGACCTAAGACTACATTGTACAGCTATTAGTAGGTTACAGCCTAATAGACCTACGACTACATTGTACAGCTATTAGTAGGGTACAGTCTAATAGACCTACGACTACATTGTGCAGCTATTAGTAGACTATAGTCTAATAGACCTAAGACTACATTGTACAGCTATTAATAGACTATAGTCTAATAGACCTACGACTACATTGTGCAGCTATTAGTAGGTTACAGTCTAATAGACCTACGACTACATTGTGCAGCTATTAGTAGACTATAGTCTAATAGACCTACGACTACATTGTGCAGCTATTAGTAGACTATAGTCTAATAGACCTACGACTACATTGTGCAGCTATTAGTAGACTATAGTCTAATAGACCTACGACTACATTGTGCAGCTATTAGTAGACTATAGTCTAATAGACCTACGACTACATTGTGCAGCTATTAGTAGGGTATAGTCTAATAGACCTACGACTACATTGTGCAGCTATTAGTAGACTATAGTCTAATAGATCTACGACTACATTGTGCAGCTATTAGTAGACTATAGTCTAATAGATCTACGACTACATTGTGCAGCTATTAGTAGACTATAGTCTAATAGATCTACGACTACATTGTGCAGCTATTAGTAGACTATAGTCTAATAGATCTACGACTACATTGTGCAGCTATTAGTAGGGTATAGTCTAATAGACCTACGACTACATTGTGCAGCTATTAGTAGACTATAGTCTAATAGATCTACGACTACATTGTGCAGCTATTAGTAGACTATAGTCTAATAGACCTACGACTACATTGTGCAGCTATTAGTAGACTATAGTCTAATAGACCTACGACTACATTGTGCAGCTATTAGTAGACTATAGTCTAATAGACCTACGACTACATTGTGCAGCTATTAGTAGACTATAGTCTAATAGATCTACGACTACATTGTGCAGCTATTAGTAGACTATAGTCTAATAGATCTACTACATTGTGCAGCTATTAGTAGACTATAGTCTAATAGACCTACGACTACATTGTGCAGCTATTAGTAGACTATAGTCTAATAGACCTACGACTACATTGTGCAGCTATTAGTAGACTATAGTCTAATAGACCTACGACTACATTGTGCAGCTATTAGTAGACTATAGTCTAATAGATCTACGACTACATTGTGCAGCTATTAGTAGGGTATAGTCTAAGACCTACGACTACATTGTGCAGCTATTAGTAGACTATAGTCTAATAGACCTACGACTACATTGTGCAGCTATTAGTAGACTATAGTCTAATAGATCTACGACTACATTGTGCAGCTATTAGTAGGGTACAGCCTAATAGACCTACGACTACATTGTGCAGCTATTAGTAGGGTACAGCCTAATAGACCTACGACTACATTGTGCAGCTATTAGTAGGGTACAGTCTAATAGACCTAAGACTACATTGTGCAGCTATTAGTAGACTATAGTCTAATAGACCTACGACTACATTGTACAGCTATTAGTAGGGTACAGTCTAATAGACCTACGACTACATTGTACAGCTATTAATAGACTATAGTCTAATAGACCTACGACTACATTGTGCAGCTATTAGTAGACTATAGTCTAATAGATCTACGACTACATTGTACAGCTATTAGTAGACTATAGTCTAATAGACCTAAGACTACATTGTGCAGATATTAGTAGACTATAGTCTAATAGACCTACGACTACATTGTGCAGCTATTAGTAGACTATAGTCTAATAGACCTACGACTACATTGTGCAGCTATTAGTAGGGTACAGTCTAATAGACCTAAGACTACATTGTGCAGCTATTAGTAGACTATAGTCTAATAGACCTAAGACTACATTGTGCAGCTATTAGTAGGGTACAGTCTAATAGACCTAAGACTACATTGTGCAGCTATTAGTAGACTATAGTCTAATAGACCTACGACTACATTGTGCAGCTATTAGTAGACTATAGTCTAATAGACCTACGACTACATTGTGCAGCTATTAGTAGACTATAGTCTAATAGACCTACGACTACATTGTGCAGCTATTAGTAGACTATAGTCTAATAGACCTAAGACTACATTGTGCAGCTATTAGTAGACTATAGTCTAATAGACCTAAGACTACATTGTGCAGCTATTAGTAGACTATAGTCTAATAGACCTAAGACTACATTGTGCAGCTATTAGTAGACTATAGTCTAATAGACCTAAGACTACATTGTGCAGCTATTAGTAGACTATAGTCTAATAGACCTAAGACTACATTGTGCAGCTATTAGTAGGGTACAGCCTAATAGACCTAAGACTACATTGTGCAGCTATTAGTAGGGTACAGTCTAATAGACCTAAGACTACATTGTGCAGCTATTAGTAGGGTACAGCCTAATAGACCTACGACTACATTGTGCAGCTATTAGTAGACTATAGTCTAATAGACCTACGACTACATTGTGCAGCTATTAGTAGGGTACAGCCTAATAGACCTAAGACTACATTGTGCAGCTATTAGTAGGGTACAGCCTAATAGACCTACGACTACATTGTGCAGCTATTAGTAGGGTACAGCCTAATAGACCTAAGACTACATTGTGCAGCTATTAGTAGGGTATAGTCTAATAGACCTACGACTACATTGTGCAGCTATTAGTAGACTATAGTCTAATAGACCTAAGACTACATTGTGCAGCTATTAGTAGGTTACAGCCTAATGGCCATTTGATTATTTGTTCAGGAGTCTTATGGCTTGGGGGTAGAAGCTGTTAAGGAACCTTTTGGACCTAGACTTGGTTCTCCGGTACCACTTGCCGTGAGGTAGCAGAGAGAACAGTCTATGACTTGGGTGACTGGAGTCTGACAATTTTTTGGGGCCCTTCCTCTGACACCCCCTAGAATAGAGGTCCTGGATGTCAGGAAGCTCGGCCCCAGTGATGTAATAGGCTGAACCCACTACCCTCTGTAGCGCCTTACGGTCAGATGCTGAGGAGTCGCCATACCAGGCGGTGATGCAACCGGTGATTTCAGAAGCGTAGTGGGCGGACAAAAAACAAACACAGGCTGCATTGCCCCATCCCCTAATCTGATGGTGGGGGGGTGGGTAGTCTCCCTTATGGCTCTGATCAGGTGTTAGCGCACACACACCACACACACACACACACACAGCTCAGACTGACCCAGCTCAGATCGTTCAGCAGCAGCAGGTTTAAATGTAAATAAATGTGTTTGAGTACAATCACACTAAATCCTTTCAAACCTAAACATTCCGTTCCTGTATCATATTGGAGCCTATGTATCAAAACGTCTTGAAAGGGAAAGATGCACATATTTAACGCATACAAACAGGTCCCAGAACAGCGACACACACACACACAAAACAGGTCCCAGAACAGCGACACACACACACAAACAGGTACCAGAACAGCGACACACACACACAAACAGGTACCAGAACAGCGACACACACACAAACAGGTCCCAGAACAGCGACACACACACACACACAAACAGGTCCCAGAACAGCGACACACACACACAAACAGGTACCAGAACAGCGACACACACACACAAACAGGTCCCAGAACAGCGACACACACACACAAACAAACAGGTACCAGAACAGCAGTGTATTTCCTGTCCCTTCCCTTAGTAACACATGAACAACACCACCCATTCCTCTTCCTTCACATTTAAAAAACAAACAGCCAAACCAGTCCTGAAGGACCTGGGATGGTAACTACAGGCCATAGAGGGGTGAAAGAAAATGTTGTATGGTTGAAAAAGTGGTGTTACTGTGAAGAAGCCGGGGAGGTCAGTACATTGTCATCCTCTGAGTATTACTCCAGCCACACCCTTGTGTGTCTGTGTGTGTCTCTCTCGGTGTGTGTCTCTCCCTCTCTGTGTGTGTGTGTGTGTCTCTCTGTGCGCGTCTCTCTGTGTGTGTCTCTCTCTGTGTGCGTCTCTCCCTCTCTCTCTGTGTGTGTCTCTCTGTGTGCGTCTCTCTTTGCGTGTCTCTCTGTGTGTCTCTCCCTCTCTCTGTGCGTGTCTCTCTGTGTGTGTCTCTCTGTGCGTGTCTCTCCCTCTCTCTCTGTGTGTCTCTCTGTGCGTGTCTCTCCCTCTCTCTTTGTGCGTGTCTCTGTGCGTGTCTCTCCCTCTCTCTTTGTGCGTGTCTCTCTGTGTGTGTCTCTCTGTGCGTGTCTCTCTGTGCGTGTCTCTCTGTGCGTGTCTCTCTGTGCGTGTCTCTCTGTGTCTCTCTCTCTCTCTCTGTGTCTCTCTGTGTGTCTCTCCCTCTCTCTCTGTGCGTGTCTCTCTGTGCGTGTCTCTCTGTGTCTCTCCCTCTCTCTCTGTGTCTCTCTCTGTGTGTGTCTCTCCCTCTCTCTCTGTGCGTGTCTCTCTGTGTGTCTCTCTCTGTGTGTGTCTCTCCCTCTCTCTCTGTGCGTGTCTCTCTGTGCGTGTCTCTCTGTGCGTGTCTCTCTGTGCGTGTCTCTCTGTGTGTGCCCACACATTCCATAAGAACCCACCAACAGGACCCCATCTCCTCCTAATGATAAACAAGCATTAAGTCAAAGCTGGTCCGCCCAGTACAGAGCACCACAGCCTCTGGATCACGGAGAGGCAGGCCCTGTAGCATCCCAAATGGTACCCTATTCCCTACATAGTACAATAGTCTTCACCAGAGCACATGACCAGTCCTATAGGCCCCTGGTCAAAAGTAGTGCACTATATAGGGAATAGGGTGCTTAGCCGCTGTTGTTTTTACTGTGTGTTGTTATTAAAAGGCACCGGGTTTTCAGAAGAGCCTTTTACCATGTGATGTGTGACATGTCAGGGTGACTAAGGGCTTCACGAGGGAGGGGTGACTAAGGGAGGGAGGGGTGACTAAGGGCTTCAAGAGGGAGGGGTGACTAAGGGCTTCAAAAGGGAGGGGTGACTAAGGGCTTCACGAGGGAGGGGTGACTAAGGGAGGGAGGGGTGACTAAGGGCTTCACGAGGGAGGGGTGACTAAGGGCTTCACGAGGGAGGGGTGACTAAGGGTTTCACGAGGGAGGGGTGACTAAGGGAGGGAGGGGTGACTAAGGGCTTCACGAGGAGGGGGTGACTAAGGGCTTCACGAGGGAGGGGTGACTAAGGGAGGGAGGGGTGACTAAGGGCTTCACGAGGGAGGGGTGACTAAGGGCTTCACGAGGGAGGGGTGACTAAGGGCTTCACGAGGAGGGTGACTAAGGGAGGGAGGGGTGACTAAGGGCTTCACGAGGGAGGGGTGACTAAGGGCTTCACGAGGGAGGGGTGACTAAGGGCTTCACGAGGGAGGGGTGACTAAGGGCTTCACGAGGAGGGGTGACTAAGGGCTTCACGAGGAGGGGTGACTAAGGGAGGGAGGGGTGACTAAGGGCTTCACGAGGGAGGGGTGACTAAGGGCTTCACGAGGAGGGGTGACTAAGGGAGGGAGGGGTGACTAAGGGCTTCACGAGGGAGGGGTGACTAAGGGCTTCACGAGGGAGGGGTGACTAAGGGCTTCACGAGGGAGGGTGACTAAGGGAGGAGGGGTGACTAAGGGCTTCACGAGGGAGGGGTGACTAAGGGCTTCACGAGGGAGGGGTGACTAAGGGCTTCACGAGGGAGGGATGACTAAGGGCTTCACGAGGGAGGGGTGACTAAGGGCTTCACGAGGGAGGGGTGACTAAGGGAGGGAGGGGTGACTAAGGGCTTCACGAGGGAGGGGTGACTAAGGGCTTCACGAGGGAGGGGTGACTAAGGGCTTCACGAGGGAGGGTGACTAAGGGAGGGAGGGGTGACTAAGGGCTTCACGAGGGAGGGGTGACTAAGGGCTTCACGAGGGAGGGGTGAGTAAGGGAGGGAGGGGTGACTAAGGGCTTCACGAGGAGGGGTGACTAAGGGCTTCATGAGGGAGGGTGACTAAGGGAGGGAGGGGTGACTAAGGGCTTCACGAGGAGGGGTGACTAAGGGCTTCACGAGGGAGGGTGACTAAGGGAGGGAGGGGTGACTAAGGGCTTCACGAGGGAGGGGTGACTAAGGGCTTCACGAGGAGGGGTGACTAAGGGAGGGAGGGGTGACTAAGGGCTTCACGAGGGAGGGGTGACTAAGGGAGGGAGGGGTGACTAAGGGCTTCACGAGGGAGGGGTGACTAAGGGCTTCACGAGGGAGGGTGACTAAGGGAGGGAGGGGTGACTAAGGGCTTCACGAGGGAGAGGTGACTAAGGGAGGGAGGGGTGACTAAGGGCTTCACGAGGGAGGGGTGACTAAGGGCTTCACGAGGGAGGGGTGACTAAGGGAGGGAGGGGTGACTAAGGGCTTCACGAGGGAGGGGTGACTAAGGGAGGGAGGGGTGACTAAGGGCTTCACGAGGGAGGGTTGACTAAGGGCTTCACGAGGGAGGGGTGACTAAGGGCTTCACGAGGGAGGGGTGACTAAGGGCTTCACGAGGGAGGGGTGACTAAGGGCTTCACGAGGGAGGGGTGACTAAGGGCTTCACGAGGATGGCGTAGCAGTCGGACGTGTGTTTTGTCTTGTCCCGTCCTGTATAGTGTAAATATAGTTTTTTTCCTCTTTTTTTTTCCGTATATATTTCGTACATATTTTAATCTCACTTCCCAACCACAGGCTGAATATACTCTCCTGCAACCCGCATCACCCAATGTGGTACGGATCTGCTTTTTCTATGCTTTAGAATCGGAACCCTCATCAGAAGCTAGCCGCTAACTAGCTACTAGCTAGCCACTGCTAGCGGTCTTCAACGCTAACTAGGACACCAGCGCGACATCTACCCAAAGCATATCAGACTGCTTTTTCTCTACCACATCTCCGGATTCCTACCGCAAGCTCTGAAGCTTTATACCGGATCATCGTAAATAGCTAGCTGCAATCCGAGTGGCTACTCCTGGCTAACGTCTCTGTCCCAGAGCAAGCACCAGTTAGCCTGGAGCTAGCCTCGAGCTAAGCCCATCTCCCGACTACCCGAAGAGGTCCAAAAATACCTAATTTGCCAATTGGCCTGGACCCTCTACTGACCCTCTACTGCCGACACGGAGCCCCGCCGATCCATCACGACTGGTCCGCCGACATAATCGTCCGAGGGGTTTCAACAGGCTTTTCCGCTGCGACATCGCCAAAGATCCATCTGCTGGCCAAGGCCCGCGAGCTTTCTGAATCGCTGTATCTCCAGCTCACCGCATGAAGAGGAATAAATAAACAGACTCACCCCATCGCGACGTCCCCCAAAGGTTAACTCTCTAGCCCTCGCTATCTCCCTGCTTGCTAATTCGGCCTGCTAACGGCTAGCTTGTCAAGCTCCGGTCCGCTAACTGCTACCTTGTCTAGCTCGGGCCTACGAACTGTTAGCTTGTTAGCACAGGCCTGCTAACCGTCTGTACCACCGCGTCCCAATCACTCTCTGACCCCATTTACTTTCTATCTCTTTTTGATTTTTAATTTGTTTATACCTTCCGGAAACCTGCCTCACCCAATGTGATACGGAATCGCTATTACTTTTACTCTTATTTTTATTTTTATGACACACTCAAGAACCTCCAGACGCTAACCAGCTAACTAGCTACAAGCTAGTTAGTCATTGTTAGTTTAAAAAAAAAAAAAAAAAAAAAAAAAAAACCTGGATAACACTCGCCAGCCCCCCTGCCCATCCACCGCTGCCCCCTGGACACTGATCTCTTGGCTACATAGCTGACGCACGCTGGACTGTCCATTAATCACGGTACTCCTTTCTGCTTGTTTGTCTTACCTGTCGGCCCCGTTGCCTAGTCAACGCCATTTTACCTGCTGTTTGTTGTGCTAGCGGATTAGCCTCGCCTACTGTTTTTAGCTAGCTTTCCAAATTCAACATCTGTGATTACTGTATGCCTCGCTGTATGTCTCTCTCAGATGTCAATATGCCTTGTATACTGTTGTTCAGGTTAGTTATAATTGTTTTAGTTCACAATGGAGCCCCTAGACCCACTCTGCATACCCCTGTTACCTCCTTTGTCCCACCTCCCACACATGCGGTGACCTCACCCATTACAACCAGCATGTCCAGAGACAGGTTGTGTCTCATCATCACCCAGTGCCTGGGCTTACCTCCGCTGTACCCGCACCCCACCATACCCCTGTCTGTGCATTATGCCCTGAATATATTCTACCATGCCCAGAAACCTGCTCCTCTTATCCTCTGCCCCCAACGCTCTAGGCGACCAGTTTTGATAGCCTTTAGCCGCACCCTCATACTACTCCTTCTCTGTTCCGCGGGTGATGTGGAGGTAAACCCAGGCCCTGCATGTCCCCAGGTACCCTCATTTGTTGACTTCTGTGATCGAAAAGCCTTGGTTTTATGCATGTCAACATCAGAAGCCTCCTCCCTAAGTTTGTTTTACTCACTGCTTTAGCACACTCTGCTAACCCTGATGTCCTTGCCGTGTCTGAATCCTGGCTCAGGAAGGCCACCAAAAATTCAGAGATTTCCATACCCAACTATAACATCTTCCGTCAAGATAGAACTACCAAAGGGGCGGAGTTGCAGTCTACTGCAGAGATAGCCTGCAAAGTAACGTCATACTTTCCAGGTCCATACCCAAACAGTTCGAACTACTAATTTTGAAAATTACCCTCTCCAGAAATAAGTCTCTCACTGTTGCCGCCTGCTACCGGCCACCCTCAGCTCCCAGCTGTGCCCTGGACACCATTTGTGAATTGATCGCCCCCATCTAGCTTCAGAGTTTGTTCTGTTAGGTGACCTAAACTGGGATATGCTTAACACCCCGGCAGTCCTACAATGTAAGCTAGATGCCCTCAATCTCACTCAAATCATCAAGGAACCCACCAGGTACAACCCTAACTCTGTAAACAAGGGCACCCTCATAGACGTCATCCTGACCAACTGGCCCTCCAAATACACCTCCGCTGTCTTCAACCAGGATCTCAGCGATCACTGCCTCATTGCCTGTATCCGCCACGGAGCCGCAGTCAAACGACCACCCCTCATCACTGTCAAACGCTCCCTAAAACACTTCTGTGAGCAGGCCTTTCTAATCGACCTGGCCCGGGTATCCTGGAAGGACATTGACCTCATCCCGTCAGTTGAGGATGCCTGGTCATTCTTTAAAAGTAACTTCCTCACCATTTTAGATAAGCATGCTCCGTTCAAAAATGCAGAACCAAGAACAGATACAGCCCTTGGTTCACTCCAGACCTGACTGCCCTCGACCAGCACAAAAACATCCTGTGGCGGACTGCAATAGCATCGAATAGCCCCGTGATATGCAACTGTTCAGGGAAGTCAGGAACCAATACACGCAGTCAGTCAGGAAAGCTAAGGCCAGCTTCTTCAGGCAGAAGTTTGCATCCTGTAGCTCCAACTCCAAAAAGTTCTGGGACACTGTGAAGTCCATGGAGAACAAGAGTACCTCCTCCCAGCTGCCCACTGCACTGAGGCTAGGTAACACGGTCTCCACCGATAAATCCACGATTATCGAAAGCTTCAATAAGCACTTCTCAACGGCTGGCCATGCCTTCCGCCTGGCTACTCCAACCTCGGCCAACAGCTCCGCCCCCCGCAGCTCCTCGCCCAAGCCTCTCCAGGTTCTCCTTTACCCAAATCCAGATAGCAGATGTTCTGAAAGAGCTGCAAAACCTAGACCCGTACAAATCAGCTGGGCTTGACAATCTGGACCCTCTATTTCTGAAACTATCTGCCGCCATTGTCGCAACCCCTATTACCAGCCTGTTCAACCTCTCTTTCATATCGTCTGAGATCCCCAAGGATTGAAAGCTGCCGCAGTCATCCCCCTCTTCAAAGGGGGAGACACCCTGGACCCAAACTGCTATAGACCTATATCCATCCTGCCCTGCCTATCTAAGGTCTTCGAAAGCCAAGTCAACAAACAGGTCACTGACCATCTCGAATCCCACCGTACCTTCTCCGCTGTGCAATCTGGTTTCCGAGCCGGTCACGGGTGCACCTCAGCCACGCTCAAGGTACTAAACCATATCATAACCGCTATCGATAAAAGACAGTACTGTGCAGCCGTCTTCATCGACCTCGCCAAGGCTTTCGACTCTGTCAATCACCATATTCTTATCGGCAGACTCAGTAGCCTCGGTTTCTCGGATGACTGCCTTGCCTGGTTCACCAATTACTTTGCAGACAGAGTTCAGTGTGTCAAATCGGAGGGCATGCTGTCCGGTCCTCTGGCAGTCTCTATGGGGGTGCCACAGGGTTCAATTCTCGGGCCGACTCTTTTCTCTGTATATATCAATGATGTTGCTCTTGCTGCGGGCGATTCCCTGATCCACCTCTACGCAGACGACACCATTCTATATACTTTCGGCCCGTCATTGGACACTGTGCTATCTAACCTCCAAACGAGCTTCAATGCCATACAGCACTCCTTCCGTGGCCTCCAACTGCTCTTAAACGCGAGTAAAACCAAATGCATGCTTTTCAACCGATCGCTGCCTGCACCCGCATGCCCGACTAGCATCACCACCCTGGATGGTTCCGACCTTGAATATGTGGACATCTATAAGTACCTAGGTGTCTGGCTAGACTGCAAACTCTCCTTCCAGACTCACATCAAACATCTCCAATCGAAAATCAAATCAAGAGTCGGCTTTCTATTCCGCAACAAAGCCTCCTTCACTCACGCCGCCAAGCTTACCCTAGTAAAACTGACTATCCTACCGATCCTCGATTTCGGCGATGTCATCTACAAAATGGCTTCCAACACTCTACTCAGCAAACTGGATGCAGTCTATCATAGTGCCATCCGTTTTGTCACCAAAGCACCTTATACCACCCACCACTGCGACTTGTATGCTCTAGTCGGCTGGCCCTCGCTACATATTCGTCGCCAGACCCACTGGCTCCAGGTCATCTACAAGTCCATGCTAGGTAAAGCTCCCCCCTATCTCAGTTCACTGGTCACGATGGCAACACCCATCCGTAGCACACGCTCCAGCAGGTGTATCTCACTGATCATCCCTAAAGCCAACACCTCATTTGGCCGCCTTTCGTTCCAGTACTCTGCTGCCTGTGACTGGAATGAACTGCAAAAATCGCTGAAGTTGGAGACTTTTATCTCCCTCACCAACTTCAAACATCAGCTATCCGAGCAGCTAACCGATCGCTGCAGCTGTACATAGTCTATTGGTAAATAGCCCACCCATTTTCACCTACCTCATCCCCATACTGTTTTTTTATTTTATTTATTTATTTACTTTTCTGCTCTTTTGCACACCAATATCTCTACCTGTACATGACCATCTGATCATTTATCACCCCAGTGTTAATCTGCAAAATTGTATTATTCGCCTACCTCCTCATGCCTTTTGCACACATTGTATATAGACTGCCCATTTTTTTTTTCTACTGTGTTATTGACTTGTTAATTGCTTACTCCATGTGTAACTCTGTGTTGTCTGTTCACACTGCTATGCTTTATCTTGGCCAGGTCGCAGTTGCAAATGAGAACTTGTTCTCAACTAGCCTACCTGGTTAAATAAAGGTGTTCTCAACTAGCCTACCTGGTTAAATAAAGGTGTTCTCAACTAGCCTACCTGGTTAAATAAAGGTGAAATAAAAAAATAAAAAAATAAAAAAGGGAGGGAGGGGTGACTAAGGGAGGGAGGGGTGACTAAGGGCTTCACGAGGGAGGGGTGACTAAGGGCTTCACGAGGGAGGGGTGACTAAGGGCTTCACGAGGGAGGGGTGACTAAGGGCTTCACGAGGGAGGGGTGACTAAGGGCTTCACGAGGGAGGGGTGACTAAGGGAGGGAGGGGTGACTAAGGGCTTCACGAGGGAGGGGTGACTAAGGGAGGGAGGGGTGACTAAGGGCTTCACGAGGAGGGGTGACTAAGGGCTTCACGAGGGAGGGGTGACTAAGGGAGGAGGGGTGACTAAGGGCTTCACGAGGGAGGGGTGACTAAGGGGGCTTCACGAGGGAGGGGTGACTAAGGGAGGGGGGGTGACTAAGGGCTTCACGAGGAGGGGTGACTAAGGGCTTCACGTGGGAGGGGTGACTAAGGGAGGGAGGGGTGACTAAGGGCTTCACGAGGAGGGGTGACTAAGGGAGGGAGGGGTGACTAAGGGCTTCACGAGGGAGGGGTGACTAAGGGAGGGAGGGGTGACTAAGGGCTTCACGAGGGAGGGGTGACTAAGGGAGGGAGGGGTGACTAAGGGCTTCACGAGGAGGGGTGACTAAGGGAGGGAGGGGTGACTAAGGGCTTCACGAGGGAGGGGTGACTAAGGGAGGGGGTGACTAAGGGCTTCACGAGGGAGGGTGACTAAGGGAGGGAGGGGTGACTAAGGATTTCACGAGGGAGGGGTGACTAAGGGTTTCACGAGGGAGGGGTGACTAAGGGCTTCACAAGGGAGGGATGACTAAGGGAGGGAGGGGTGACTAAGGGTTTCACGAGGGAGGGGTGACTAAGGGTTTAACGGGGAGGGGTGACTAAGGGTTTAACGGGGAGGGGTGACTAAGGGTTTAACGGGGGAGGGGTGACTAAGGGTTTAACGGGGGAGGGGTGACTAAGGATTTCACGAGGGAGGGGTGACTAAGGGTTTCACGAGGGAGGGGTGACTAAGGGTTTATTTGTTATTGTCAGTCGATTCCCCCCAGGGAGAAAATACAAGTTAATAAAACCTACCAAATAAAACGCTGAATGCCAAACTGTCAATGAACAGATGAACACAATAATCTGAACCATGTGATCCGGCACCAATGGCACCCTATTCCCCATAGGGCTCTGGTCAAAAGTAGTGCACTATAGGGTGCCATTTGGTCCTGGACTAAAGTAGTGCACTATATAGGGTGCCATTTGGTCCTGGTCTAAAGTAGTGCACTATATCGGGTATGGGGTGCCATTTGGTCTTGGTCTAACGTAGTGCACTATATAGGGTATAGGGTGCCATTTGGTCCTGGTCTAAAGTAGTGCACTATATAGGGTACAGGATGCCATTTGGGACACATATCTGATGCGTGACTGGGATTTAAAGGGAGGTTCAACATTGTTTTAGTGGTACTGGTGGTGGTACTGGTGGTGGTACTGGTGGTATTGTTTTTTTGGTACTGGTGGTGGTACTGGTGGTGGTGGTGGTGCTACTGGTTGTGGTACTGGTGGTGGTACTGGTGTTGGTGCTACTGGTTGTGGTACTGGTGGTATTGTTTTAGTGGTACTGGTGGTGGTACTGGTGGTATTGTTTTGGCTGTAGAGGCGTGGGGTGGATGGATGGCTGTAGAGGTGTGGGATAGATGGATGGCTGTAGAGGCGTGGGGTGGATGGATGGCTGTAGAGGCGTGGGGTGGATGGATGGCTGTAGAGGCGTGGGATGGATGGATGGCTGTAGAGGCGTGGGATGGATGGATGGCTGTAGAGGTGTGGGATGGATGGATGGCTGTAGAGGTGTGGGATGGATGGATGGCTGTAGAGGTGTGGGTTGGATGGATGGATGGCTGTAGAGGTGTGGGTTGGATGGATGGATGGCTGTAGAGGTGTGGGATGGATAGATGGCTGTAGAGGCGTGGGGTGGATGGATGGCTGTAGAGGCGTGGGATGGATGGATGGCTGTAGAGGCGTGGGATGGATGGATGGCTGCAGAGGCGTGGGGTGGATGGATGGCTGTAGAGGTGTGGGATGGATGGATGGCTGTAGAGGTGTGGGTTGGATGGATGGATGGCTGTAGAGGTATGGGATGGATGGATGGCTGTAGAGGCGTGTGATGGATGGATGGCTGTAGAGGCGTGGGATGGATGGATGGCTGTAGAGGTGTGGGGTGGGTGGATGGCTGTAGAGGTGTGGGGTGGGTGGATGGCTGTAGAGGTGTGGGGTGGGTGGATGGCTGTAGAGGCGTGGGATGGGTGGATGGCTGTAGAGGCGTGGGATGGATGGATGGCTGTAGAGGCGTGGGATGGATGGATGGCTGTAGAGGCGTGGGGTGGATGGATGGCTGTAGAGGCGTGGGGTGGATGGATGGCTGTAGAGGCGTGGGGTGGATGGATGGCTGTAGAGGTGTGGGGTGGGTGGATGGCTGTAGAGGCGTGGGATGGATGGCTGTAGAGGCGTGGGGTGGGTGGATGGCTGTAGAGGCGTGTGATGGATGGATGGCTGTAGAGGCGTGGGATGGATGGCTGTAGAGGCGTGGGATGGATGGATGGCTGTGGCTGTAGAGGCGTGGGATGGATGGATGGCTGTAGAGGTGTGGGATGGATGGCTGTAGAGCGTGTGATGGATGGATGGCTGTAGAGGCGTGGGATGGATGGATGGCTGTAGAGCGTGGGATGGATGGATGGCTGTAGAGCGTGGGATGGATGGATGGCTGTAGAGGCGTGGGATGGATGGATGGCTGTAGAGACGTGGGATGGATGGCTGTAGAGGCGTGGGGTGGATGGATGGCTGTAGAGGCGTGGGGTGGATGGATGGCTGTAGAGGTGTGGGGTGGGTGGATGGCTGTAGAGGTGTGGGGTGGGTGGATGGCTGTAGAGGTGTGGGGTGGGTGGATGGCTGTAGAGGCGTGTGATGGATGGATGGCTGTAGAGGCGTGTGATGGATGGATGGCTGTAGAGGCGTGGGATGGATGGCTGTAGAGGCGAGTGATGGATGGATGGCTGTAGAGGCGTGGGATGGATGGCTGTAGAGGCGTGGGATGGATGGATGGCTGTAGAGGCGTGGGATGGATGGATGGCTGTAGAGGTGTGGGATGGATGGCTGTAGAGGCGTGTGATGGATGGATGGCTGTAGAGGCGTGGGATGGATGGATGGCTGTAGAGGCGTGGGATGGATGGATGGCTGTAGAGGCGTGGGATGGATGGATGGCTGTAGAGGCATGTGATGGATGGATGGCTGTAGAGGCGTGGGATGGATGGCTGTAGAGGCGTGGGATGGATGGATGGCTGTAGAGGCGTGGGATGGATGGATGGCTGTAGAGGCGTGGGATGGATGGATGGCTGTAGAGACGTGGGATGGATGGCTGTAGAGGCGTGGGGTGGATGGATGGCTGTAGAGGCGTGGGGTGGATGGATGGCTGTAGAGGTGTGGGGTGGGTGGATGGCTGTAGAGGTGTGGGGTGGGTGGATGGCTGTAGAGGTGTGGGGTGGGTGGATGGCTGTAGAGGCGTGTGATGGATGGATGGCTGTAGAGGCGTGGGATGGATGGCTGTAGAGGCCTGGGGTGGGTGGATGGCTGTAGAGGCGTGTGATGGATGGATGGCTGTAGAGGCGTGGGATGGATGGCTGTAGAGGCGTGGGATGGATGGATGGCTGTAGAGGCGTGGGATGGATGGATGGCTGTAGAGGTGTGGGATGGATGGCTGTAGAGGCGTGTGATGGATGGATGGCTGTAGAGGCGTGGGATGGATGGATGGCTGTAGAGGCGTGGGATGGATGGATGGCTGTAGAGGCGTGGGATGGATGGATGGCTGTAGAGGCATGTGATGGATGGATGGCTGTAGAGGCGTGGGATGGATGGCTGTAGAGGTGTGGGATGGATGGATGGCTGTAGAGGCGTGGGATGGATGGATGGCTGTAGAGGTGTGGGATGGATGGATGGATGGCTGCAGAGGCGTGGGATGGATGGATGGCTGTAGAGGCGTGGGATGGATGGATGGCTGCAGAGGCGTGGGATGGATGGATGGCTGTAGAGGCGTGGGATGGATGGATGGCTGTAGAGGTGTGGGATGGATGGATGGCTGCAGAGGCGTGGGATGGATGGATGGCTGTAGAGGTGTGGGATGGATGGATGGCTGTAGAGGTGTGCGATGGATGGCTGTAGAGGTGTGGGATGGATGGATGGCTGTAGAGGTGTGGGATGGATGGCTGTAGAGGCGTGGGATGGATGGATGGCTGTAGAGGTGTGGGATGGATGGATGGCTGTAGAGGTGTGGGATGGATGGCTGTAGAGGTGTGGGATGGATGGCTGTAGAGGCGTGGGGTGGGTGGATGGCTGTAGAGGCGTGGGATGGATGGCTGTAGATTCAGGCAACGTGATTATATCTGTGGATCAGATCGGTGGTGGGAGGGGCTTGGTGTGGGTTGTCTTGCAGAGCCGTAGGCCTAGGACGAGTCTCATCGTTGGCGCTACCATGACAACCAGGAAGCCTGCTCCTCATTGCAGACTGCATACTGTCCGCTCGCCTCAGGGTGTGGTGGAATGTGGTTAAACTGGTTTCTATAGATGAAAAATGGCGTCATAAGCGCCACATTAGAAACGTGCACGTGACTGTGCTACTGTGAACGCCTGCGTGTTAGTGAGTTCATGAAACACAGCCTCAACACTGAGGAGCCGTGAAGCTAGGAAACCCTTTCAGGTCCCCATTTAGCCACCTGACACCAATGAATTTAAAGAGATTCCTTTGTCGGACACCGGAGTACTTGTCCAAACAAGTTGTCCAATCAAGTTGTCCAATCACGTTCTAAACAAGGACAGCAGTGTCGCTTCGCCTAATTAAAATAGGTCTGGTTCAATTTCCTCAATGAAACAGGGTTACTATCAGTCAGCATGACAACTAACTTCATTCCATTATAATCAGAGGAGTGAACCCACATAGTACAGGGAACATCTGGAACAGACCCACGCCTGGGAGCCCTGGTGAGAGGCAGCCCCCGCTACCCGCCTCCTCACCTCCCCTGTTGCCTGGGACCCCTGGTGAGAGGCAGCCCCCGCTACCCGCCTCCTCACCTCCCCTGTTGCCTGCCCCTGTCAACCAGATTACCACCAGGCTCACCTCCCCTGTTGCCTGCCCCTGTCAGCCAGATTACCACCAGGCTCACCTCCCCTGTTGCCTGCCCCTGTCAACCAGATTACCACCAGGTCACCTCCCCTGTTGCCTGCCCCTGTCAGCCAGATTACCACCAGGTCACCTCCCCTGTTGCCTGCCCCTGTCAGCCAGATTACCACCAGGTCACCTCCCCTGTTGCCTGCCCCTGTCAGCCAGATTACCACCAGGTCACCTCCCCTGTTGCCTGCCCCTGTCAACCAGATTACCACCAGGCTCACCTCCCCTGTTGCCTGCCCCTGTCAGACAGATTACCACCAGGTCACCTCCCCTGTTGCCTGCCCCTGTCAAACAGATTACCACCAGGCTCACCTCCCCTGTTGCCTGCCCCTGTCAGCCAGATTACCACCAGGCTCACCTCCCCTGTTGCCTGCCCCTGTCAACCAGATTACCACCAGGTCACCTCCCCTGTTGCCTGCCCCTGTCAACCAGATTACCACCAGGTCACCTCCCCTGTTGCCTGCCCCTGTCAGCCAGATTACCACAAGGTCACCTCCCCTGTTGCCTGCCCCTGTCAGCCAGATTACCACCAGGTCACCTCCCCTGTTGCCTGCCCCTGTCAGCCAGATTACCACCAGGCTCACCTCCCCTGTTGCCTGCCCCTGTCAGCCAGATTACCACCAGGCTCACCTCCCCTGTTGCCTGCCCCTGTCAACCAGATTACCACCAGGTCACCTCCCCTGTTGCCTGCCCCTGTCAGCCAGATTACCACCAGGTCACCTCCCCTGTTGCCTGCCCCTGTCAGCCAGATTACCACCAGGTCACCTCCCCTGTTGCCTGCCTGCCAGGCAGTAACACATTTAGCTCAGGTCAACAGCCTGCTCTTTCCTTCTGGGGACGAGCCATGGACACCACGCCAATCAAGTACATCCATGTGTGCTTTGCATATGTGTGTTGAGATCAACAATGGAGCACAATCCCAGTGGGCTGGGCAGCAGAGCAGACAGCATTGCAGATGGGTTCATTAATGTCTGCATCCAAAATTGCAACCTACGACCAGGGCCCATAGAGCACTATGACCAGGGCCCTTAGAGCACTATGTAGGGAATAGGGAGCAATTTGGGTCACATTTGGGAGCTGGCCAGTTAGCTAGCTCCCCTGGTAGGCTCCAAATAGCAGCATCATTATGGTAATGTTTGTCATTAACATTAAATAGAGCTGTGATGGAGACTGGTTGAGTTACACTGGTCACACTGGGGAGTGGTTGTAGAACACAGGGTCTGGTTGAGTTACACTGGTCACACTGGGGAGTGGTTGTAGAACACAGGGTCTGGTTGAGTTACAATGGTCACACTGGGGAGTGGTTGTAGAACACAGGGTCTGGTTGAGTTACACTGGTCACACTGGGGTGTGGTTGTAGAACACAGGGTCTGGTTGAGTTACAATGGTCACACTGGGGTGTGGTTGTAGAACACAGGGTCTGGTTGAGTTACACTGGTCACACTGGGGAGTGGTTGTAGAACACAGGGTCTGGTTGAGTTACACTGGTCACACTGGGGAGTGGTTGTAGAACACAGGGTCTGGTTGAGTTACACTGGTCACACTGGGGAGTGGTTGTAGAACACAGGGTCTGGTTGAGTTACACTGGTCACACTGGGGAGTGGTTGTAGAACACAGGGTCTGGTTGAGTTACACTGGTCACACTGGGGTGTGGTTGTAGAACACGGCTGGCTGCTGTCCGGGGACAGACAGGACCTGGCTGCTGAGCCCAGCATTATACTGATGGCTGTACCATTACCGTATGCCATGAAGAAAAACAGAGAGTCAGAGACAGAGTCGGAGACAGAGAGACAGAGACAGAGAGTCAGAGAGTCAGAGAGACAGAGAGTCAGAGACAGAGAGTCAGAGACAAAGAGTCAGAGACAGAGAGAGACAGGGTCGGATGGAAAGATAGAGAAAGGGATAGAGAGAGAAAAAAATAGAGAGAGAGAGGGAGGGATAGAGAATTTGTGTCAGAGAGTCAGAGACAGAGAGTCAGAGACAGAGAGTCAGAGACAGAGAGTCAGAGACAGAGACAGAGAGACAGAGAGTCAGAGACAGAGAGTCAGAGACAGAGAGTCAGAGTCAGAGAGACAGAGAGTCAGAGACAGAGAGTCAGAGAGTCAGAGAGAGAGTCAGAGTCAGAGAGAGACAGGGTCGGATGGAAAGATAGGGAAAGGGATAGAGAGAGAAAAAAATAGAGAGAGAGAGGGAGGGATAGAGAATGCGTGTCAGAGAGTCAGAGAGTCAGAGACAGAGAGTCAGAGACAGAGAGTCAGAGACAGAGAGTCAGAGATAGAGAGTCAGAGACAGAGACAGGGTCGAATGGAAAGATAGAGAGAGAAAAAGATAGAGAGAGAGGGAGGGAGGGATAGAGAATGCGTGTCAGAGAGTCAGAGACAGAGACAGGGTCGGATGGAAAGATAGAGAAAGGGATAGAGAGAGAAAAAGATAGAGAGAGAGGGAGGGAGGGATAGAGAATGCGTGATAGAGAGAATAAATAATAGACTTGCTGCAGATGAGATAGCAGCAGGCAACTGCCCCCCCCCTTCTGTTTTCTGTCACTGTGAGGGAGGGAGATGGAGGTGATGTAAATGGAGGAGAAACCCCCACACAGGCAACCCCCCCACACACACAGTCACAGAACCCCCCACACAGGCAACCCCCGACAGACACAGTCACAGAATCCCCCACACACACAGTCACACAACCCCCCACACACACAGTCACAGAACCCCCCACACACACAGAACCCCCCACACACACAGTCACAGAACCCCCCACACACACAGTCACAGAACCCCCCACACACACAGTCACAGAACCCCCCACACACACAGTCACAGACCCCCCACACACACAGTCACAGAACCCCCCCCACACACACAGTCACAGAACCCCCCACACACAGTCACAGAACCCCCCCACACAGTCACAGAACAGAACCCCCCCACACACACAGTCACAGAACCCCCCACACACAGTCACAGAACCCCCCCACACACACAGTCACAGAACCCCCCACACACACACACACACAGTCACAAACCCCCCACACACACACAGTCACAGAAACCCCACCCACACAGTCACAGAACCCTCCCTCCCTCCACACACACAGTCACAGAACCCTTCCTCCCACACACAGTCACAGAACCCTTCCTCCCACACACAGTCACAGAACCCTCCCTCCCTCCACACACACAGTCACAGAACCCTCCCTCCCTCCACACACACAGTCACAGAACCCTTCCTCCCACACACAGTCACAGAACCCTTCCTCCCACACACAGTCACAGAACCCTCCCTCCCTCCACACACACAGTCACAGAACCCTTCCTCCCCCACACATCGACTGCATTCTTATGTCACTAGCCACTTTAACTATGCCACTTTGTTTACTTTGTCTACATACTCATCTCATATGTATATACTGTACTCGATACCATCTACTGTATGCTGCTCTGTACCATCACTCATTCATATATCCTTATGTACATATTCCTTATCCCCTTACACTGTGTACAAGACAGTAGTTTTGGAATTGTTAGTTAGATTACTTGTTGGTTATCACTGCATTGTCGGAACTAGAAGCACAAACATTTCGCTACACTCGCATTAACATCTGCTAACCATGTGTATGTGACAAATAAAATTTGATTTGATTTGAACCCTCCCTCCCTCCACACACACAGTCACAGAACCCTTCCTCCCTCCACACACACAGTCACAGGACCCTCCCTCCCTCCACACACAGTCACAGAACCCTCCCTCCCTCCACACACACAGTCACAGGACCCTCCCTCCCTCCACACACACAGTCACAGAACCCTCCCTCCCTCCACACACACAGTCACAGAACCCTTCCTCCCTCCACACACACAGTCACAGGACCCTCCCTCCCTCCACACACACAGTCACAGAACCCTTCCTACTCCACACAGTCACAGAACCCTTCCTCCCCACACAGTCACAGAACCCCCCAGATGCAGATGTACGGTAAACACTGGAACATTAATACGTTAGATACAAATGGTGGGTCTAGCTGTCTGTCACTGTTATCTTAGATAGTCTAACAGGGAGCTAAGATAACAGTGACTATAGCAACCTGTTGTTATCTTAGATAGTCTAACAGGGAGCTAAGATAACAGTGACTATAGCAACCTGTTGTTATCTTAGATAGTCTAACAGGGAGCTAAGATAACAACAGGTTACTATGGTCAGTCATCTGACTGGCTAATTTTTAACAATGAGAGACTAGTGTCCTGCAGATGCAAAGGAGATAACATTAAGACAAGAGAGTAGACACTCATATACACACACACACACAGTGTACAAAACATTAAGAACACCTGCTCTTTCCATGACATGGACTGACCAGGTGAATCCAGGTGAAAGATATGATCTCTTATTGATGACACCTGTTAAATCAACTTCAATCAGTGTAGATGAAGGGGAGGAGTCAGGTTAAAGAAGGATTGTTAAGTCTTGAGACATGGATTGTGTATGTGTGCCATTCAAAAGATTGAAGTGCCTTTGAACGAGGTAATGCTAGTAGGTGCCAGGTACACCGGTTTGTGTCAAGAACTGCAACGCTGCTTGGTTTTTCACGCTCAACAGTTTCCTTTGATTATATGAAGAATGGTCCACCACCCAAAGGACACACACACAAGGCTAGTGCTACATTTACTGATGGCTCAGGGACACCCCTACTGATCTGACTACTTCTCCTTCTCAATCAGGGAGCTACTGTGTGATTGGTCTGCTACTACGCATGTGAACAAACCAAACACAGGCCCCCGCAACATGCATTTTCACAAAGCAACAGATCAACCACAACACCTAGTCAAAACACACATTTGATTTCCAACACACACACGTACCACCCAGCACTGACTGTGTGTGTGTGTGTGTGTGTGTGTGTGTGTGTGTGTGCAAGCGGGGGTGGCCACGAATGTGAATTCTGCAACTTCCATCTCTGTTAGACAAGACATATTTAGCCTCCGAAAATATGTCCTGTACGAACAGAGAGACAGACTGCCAAAGCAACACACTCGGCCAAGCAGAGATAAATGACCATTTGTTTCACTATAGCCGTTCATGGAAGGTGTGATTACGGAGATATTTTAATTTAATACTAGATGTTAGCCACGTAGCAGCCCTAATTGTATTTGACAGGGGAGAGAAATGACCATTTGAATACTACAGCCATCCCAACTGTACAGTACTACACACAGTCACCCTCTCGTTTCTTTTCATTGTGTAAAACCCAAAAGGGGAGGAATGAAAAAAGCCACACGTCAAAAACAAAATCGATGGGGTCAACTTCTCAAGTTCCCCAGTGCTGCGTTCTCCTGGGGGCCGTGAACCAGAACTAACATCCAGACTGCTGTTCCACTCAACTGACTCCACAGAGCGAAGACCATCCGTGTCATCAACGGTGACCATGGAGACCTGGGCCGTGTGGGGCAAGAAGCATGTTTCGTTAGATTCCATGTGAAAACAAACTTCACATCAGTGGTGGAAATATGGGGGGGCTGTCGTTTCGGCTCAGACTATGATAAGGTTTTATTTCATACATTCCCTAATCACGTTAATTAATTAGAAATACTTTAGCACGAGATTGCCTTGTCAAAAGCTAAGCTCTACGTCGATGCAGTCATTAGCAGAGGCAAATAGTTTGGAGAAGTCTGTCACTCAACTCACACTGCAGGGCTGTGCCCCAAAATGGCACCCTATTCCCTATATAGTGCACTACTCTTAACCTGGACCCGTAGGGAATAGGGTGCCATTTTGGACAAATTGTCATTCATACTAGTCCAGGAAGTTCAGCACGGGGTGTGAGTTTGTCACTAATATTACCTTCAAAAACCAACTACCATGCTGTTCCGTAACCGACTACCATGCTGTTCTATAACCGACTACCATGCTGTTCTATAACCAACTACCATGCTGTTCTATAACCAACTACCATGCTGTTCTATAACCAACTACCATGCTGTTCTATAACCGACTACCATGCTGTTCTGTAACCGACTACCATGCTGTTCTATAACCAACTACCATGCTGTTCTATAACCAACTACCATGCTGTTCTATAACCAACTACCATGCTGTTCCGTAACCGACTACCATGCTGTTCCGTAACTGACTACCATGCTGTTCTATAACCGACTACCATGCTGTTCTATAAACAACTACCATGTTGTTCTATAACCGACTACCATGCTGTTCTATAACCGACTACCATGCTGTTCTATAACCGACTACCATGCTGTTCTATAACCGACTACCATGCTGTTCTATAACCGACTACCATGCTGTTCTATAACCGACTACCATGCTGTTCTACAACCGACTACCATGCTGTTCTATATAACCGACTACCATGCTGTTCTATATAACCGACTACCATGCTGTTCTATATAAACGACTACCATGCTGTTCTATATAAACGACTACCATGCTGTTCTATAACCGACTACCATGCTGTTCTATAACCGACTACCATGCTGTTCTATAACCGACTACCATGCTTTTCTATAACCGACTACCATGCTGTTCTATAACCGACTACCATGCTGTTCTATAAACGACTACCATGCTGTTCTATAACCGACTACCATGCTGTTCTATAACCGACTACCATGCTGTTCTATAACCGACTACCATGCTGTTCTGTAACCGACTACCATGCTGTTCTATAACCGACTACCATGCTGTTCTACAACCGACTACCATGCTGTTCTATAACCGACTACCATGCTGTTCTATAACCGACTACCATGCTGTTCTGTAACCGACTACCATGCTGTTCTGTAACCGACTACCATGCTGTTCTATAACCGACTACCATGCTGTTCTGTAACCGACTACCATGCTGTTCTATATAACCGACTACCATGCTGTTCTATAACCAACTACCATGCTGTTCCATAACCAACTACCATGCTGTTCCGTAACCGACTACCATGCTGTTCCGTAACTGACTACCATGCTGTTCTATAACCGACTACCATGCTGTTCTATAAACAACTACCATGCTGTTCTATAACCGACTACCATGCTGTTCTATAACCGACTACCATGCTGTTCTATAACCGACTACCATGCTGTTCTATAACCGACTACCATGCTGTTCTATAACCGACTACCATGCTGTTCTATAACCGACTACCATGCTGTTCTACAACCGACTACCATGCTGTTCTACAACCGACTACCATGCTGTTCTACAACCGACTACCATGCTGTTCTATATAACCGACTACCATGCTGTTCTATATAAACGACTACCATGCTGTTCTATATAAACGACTACCATGCTGTTCTATAACTGACTACCATGCTGTTCTATAACCGACTACCATGCTGTTCTATAACCGACTACCATGCTTTTCTATAACCGACTACCATGCTGTTCTATAACCGACTACCATGCTGTTCTATAAACGACTACCATGCTGTTCTATAACCGACTACCATGCTGTTCTATAACCGACTACCATGCTGTTCTATAACCGACTACCATGCTGTTCTGTAACCGACTACCATGCTGTTCTATAACCGACTACCATGCTGTTCTACAACCGACTACCATGCTGTTCTATAACCGACTACCATGCTGTTCTATAACCGACTACCATGCTGTTCTGTAACCGACTACCATGCTGTTCTGTAACCGACTACCATGCTGTTCTGTAACCGACTACCATGCTGTTCTGTAACCGACTACCATGCTGTTCTGTAACCGACTACCATGCTGTTCTGTAACCGACTACCATGCTGTTCTATATAACCGACTACCATGCTGTTCTATAACCGACTACCATGCTGTTCTGTAACCCATGCTGTTCTGTACCATGCTGTTCTGTAACCGACTACCATGCTGTTCTGTAACCGACTACCATGCTGTTCTGTAACCGACTACCATGCTGTTCTGTAACCGACTACCATGCTGTTCTATAACCGACTACCATGCTGTTCTATATAACCGACTACCATGCTGTTCTATAACTGACTACCATGCTGTTCTGTAACCGACTACCATGCTGTTCTGTAACCGACTACCATGCTGTTCTATAACCGACTACCATGCTGTTCTGTAACCGACTACCATGCTATTCTATAACCGACTACCATGCTGTTCTATAACCGACTACCATGCTGTTCTATAACCGACTACCATGCTGTTCTATAACCGACTACCATGCTGTTCTATAACCGACTACCATGCTGTTCTATAACCGACTACCATGCTGTTCTATAACCGACTACCATGCTGTTCTATAACCGACTACCATGCTGTTCTATATAACCGACTACCATGCTGTTCTATAACTGACTACCATGCTGTTCTATAACCAACTACCATGCTGTTCTATAACCGACTACCATGCTGTTCTATAACCGACTACCATGCTGTTCTATAACCAACTACCATGCTGTTCTATAACCGACTACCATGCTGTTCTATAACCGACTACCATGCTGTTCTATATAACCGACTACCATGCTGTTCTATAACCGACTACCATGCTGTTCTATAACCGACTACCATGCTGTTCTATAACCGACTACCATGCTGTTCTGTAACCAACTACCATGCTGTTCTGTAACCAACTACCATGCTGTTCTATAACCAACTACCATGCTGTTCTGTAACCGACTACCATGCTGTTCTATAACCAACTACCATGCTGTTCTGTAACCGACTACCATGCTTTTCTATAAACGACTACCATGCTGTTCTATAACCAACTACCAAGCTGTTCTATAATCAACTACCAAGCTGTTCTATAATCAACTACCAAGCAGTCAATTTCCACAAGGCCAGTGACCAAAGGGAAGTGCAGCAGTCCATTTTCACAAGGCCAGTCACCTAAGGGAAGGCGGAAACCATAGCATCTTATTGTGTTGAGTCACGTTCTTGCTAAGCATAAAAAGATGTTCAAATGATGGGGAGATGATCAAGGATGCATTTACTGAGGCTGCAGACTCGCTGTTTGGGGATTTTAAGAATAAGACTGAAATTACGTCCGCCATCAATGACATTCAGTTGTCCAGAAAATACGGTGACAAGAA
The DNA here is from genome assembly GCF_034236695.1 of Oncorhynchus nerka. Lineage (NCBI taxonomy): Eukaryota > Metazoa > Chordata > Actinopteri > Salmoniformes > Salmonidae > Oncorhynchus > Oncorhynchus nerka. The sequence goes on along the minus strand of NC_088399.1, from coordinate 91,445,738 downwards.
GATGTGAGGCAATACCTCGAGGATCAACTGAAGAAGGATATTGACAACAGCGAGTGTTATTCCCTCCAATTTGACGAGTCCACAGATATGGTAGATGTGGCTCAGTTATGAGTCCACAGATATGGTAGATGTGGCTCAGTTATGAGTCCACAGATATGGTAGATGTGGCTCAGTTATGAGTCCACAGATATGGTAGATGTGGCTCAGTTATGAGTCCACAGATATGGTAGATGTGGCTCAGTTATGAGTCCACAGATATGGTAGATGTGGCTCAGTTATGAGTCCACAGATATGGTAGATGTGGCTCAGTTATGAGTCCACAGATATGGTAGATGTGGCTCAGTTATGAGTCCACAGATATGGTAGATGTGGCTCAGTTATGAGTCCACAGATATGGTAGATGTGGCTCAGTTACGCATTTTCATCAGAATGGTATTTGACAACGTGAAAGGACATACAAGGGGCGAATATATTTTTCAAGCTTTCGTGGAGTTTGCTAACAAATTCCAACTGCCCTTTTGTAAGCTTGTCTCCATGACTATGGATGGGGCACCTGCTATGGTAGGCCGCATTTGCGTGTTCGTTGCATTGTGCAAACAAGAGGATTCTTTCCCGGACTTTCTTAGTTATCCCTGCGTAATTCATCAACAAGCTTTGTGCGGGAAGATGTTAAACATGAAAGAGATGATGGATGTTGCGATGAAAAAAAGTACATTTTTAGGAAGATTCAGTGAGTTGTTGCCTGAAATCAAGGAGTTTCTAAAGGTCTCCAAACATGCAGAATATGCACCGCTAGAGGAGACACAGTGGCTCCTGGATTTGGCTCCTCTCACTGACCTAACTTACATGCTTAATTAATTGTAAATCGACATGATCAGCTCTGTGAACACTTTTAAATGCAATCTACAACTTGAAAGTGCACGTTACATGGAGCAAGTCCAGAGCATCCTATCTGAGTTTGACAGTCGTTTCACTGACTTTGCATCACTTGAGCCTATTGCCACGTATATATAATTTCCGTTAGGCACAGACATAAATGTGGAAGTCATTGCCTCCAAAATGGGATCCCTTTTTCAGTTGGATACAATTATAGCAGAAACTGAACTGTTCACCCTTCAAAATGACGTTCAGCTGAAATCCAGAACAACCACTGAGATGAAGGAAGAGTTCTGGGAGCTACTGCCAGAGGAGAAGTATCCAAACATAAGAAAATGGGCTCTCAACTTATCAGCCATTGTTTGGATCTACCTTCCTCTGAGTCTCACATAAAGACAATGAAGGCCAGGTACAGATCTACTATGACGGATGACCTTGTGGCCTGCATGAGACTTACAACAAGCTGCTACAGCCCTGACTAGGAAAAACGACTTGCTTCCACCCAATGCCAAAAGTCACACTAAATAAAAAGGTAGGAAATTAAATTAGGTGCACTTAGGTGAACAACATGTTATTAAGTCCACATTATATCTGGGTATCAAATAGGTATCATAGTAGCAGGTACCTGGTAGATCTCATCAGGTTGGAAAATGAAGAAGTAGATCTTCATGTCAAAGAAGGTTGGGCACACCTGGTCTAGGAGCAACAACGGTTCAACAACGCAGTGGTAGGCCACACAAGCTCACAGAACTGGATCGTTGAGTGCTGAAGCATCTAGGGCGTGACAAACGCTTTGAAAGACTGTGTCCTCGATTTGAAAGACTGGACTACCGAGGTACAAACTGCCTATGGACGCAATGGGTTTCCATGGTCGAGCAGCCTAAGATAGCCATGCACAATGCCAAGCATAGGCTGGAGTGGTGTATAGCTTGCCGCCATTGGACTCTGGAGCAGTAGAAATGCTTTCTCTGGAGTGATAAATCCCCCTTCACCATCTGGAAATCCAACGGACGAATCAGGGTTAACTACCTGTTCCCCTGTTCAGGGGCAGAACGACAGATTTGTACCTTGTCAGCTCGGGGATTTGAACTTGCAACCTTTCGGTTACTAGTCCAACGCTCTAACCACTAGGCTACCCTGCCGCCCCACTTTGTGGCAATAGCTTGGGGAAGGCCCTTTCCCTATTTCAGCATGACAATGCCCCCGTGCACAAAGCGAGGTCTATACATACATTTTTTGTAAAGATCATTGTGGAAGAACATGACTGGCCTGCACAGAGCCCTGATCTCAACCCCACCGATTGTGAGCCAGGCCTAATCGCCCAACATCAGTGCCCAACCACACTAATGCTCTTGTGGCTGAAAGGAAGCAAGTCCCCGCAGCAATGTTCCAATATCTAGTGGAAAGCCTTCCAACTCCATATTAATGCCTATGATTTTGGAATGAGGTGTTCAAAGAGCAGGTGTCCACATACTTTTGGTCATGTAGTGAAGACCTCCAAGGTTCTGGTCAGTAATTTGGTCTTGAGAAGTGAGCCAGATAGAACTCTTAAGGTCCTGGTCAACTAACAACTGAAGGCAGCAGGAACACTATTCCATTCCAGCCATGTCAGTTCTCTCCTCCCTGGCCCTTAATCCACTTCTCTCTGAGTGACAGTGGACTGGTTGCTCCCAGTCCCCTCTATACTCATCAACCATATTGCTGTGGGCAGTGGGCAATTAACAGCAGTTAACCTTGACCAGCCCCTCTAGCCCTGGGGAGCCGGTCTCTCTGGCAACAGTCCACACACACACACAAACATATAAATGCGTGCGCACACCTACACATGCACACAATGTTAATTGTCTGAACACACACAACAGGACCAACAATGACATCTGACACTTGTCGTGACGTGACCCTTTCTGGTTAAAGATCGCGGTATCCCTCTCACTCTCTCTCCTACACCCAGGTTCTGTTATCTCAGGTCCTAAATTCCTGGAGGAGACTCTCTTCTCCTGGCCAGGCGGTATAGAGAGAGAGAGAGAACAATGGAACTTCTTCTACATCACAGACCTTGAGAAAAGAACAATAGCCATGTTTTGGAGAATGTGTAAACAGTCGGTGGAGAAGCCAGCTACGACCCAGTCCATTTTGTTTCATGTTTGTGACCTCATGAAAGAGAATACAGCTACATTACCATAACTCTGTTTATACAGGTGCCTCCGTTATGAGGTTTGTGTCTAATTATTGTATAAAATGAAGGAGTAAAGATGAAACTATTTGTGAAATGATGTAATGCTGTTAAACCGTTAATGTGAGAGAATTGTATTGCCTTTAAAGTTTAACTAAGTCATTGGCCCGCCCCCATGAGCACAGACATGATCTGGCTCATGGGACAGCCATTTTCTACTGTTACGAATAAAACCCCCACCTGAAGAAATCCTCTTCAGAACACCTGATGGACACCGAGGGGGCACAGGTTGAGTTCAGACCACGAAAAACCTCAGCATAAGCTAAGGTTGTAAAGGTTGTTGAATTCCTAACCATACCACGTGGAGCATTGGCTACACAGCTGGAAATGGTTAAACTCTGAGACTATCGATTCCGACAGAATAAGAGCAAATCTTAGATACTAATTACTAGTCTGCAGTTAGAAATTATGTAAACCTGGGATGCGAAGACTGACAACCGCCAAAACATCTATTCTATGAAAACATTTCTGAATGGGACTCTGAAGCACCTATTTTAACTATGAAAGGCTTCAGGGAAGTAGAGAGAGACGCTTGGACGAACTCTCCAACAGAAAGACGGACGATTCCAACAGAGATCACGACGACACACTGAGCGAAAAATATATATTGATTACAATTATTCCTGAATGAGTGAGCGTTCATGTGCAAAGGATTAGCATTTCAATTAATATAATTATCAACTATGTAGTGACTCCTTTTTGTCTTTCCCGCCCTTCTCAGTCCACACCCCCTTCTCAGTCCACACCCCCTTCTCAGTCCACACCCACTTCCCTTTGTCCGCTATAAGCTGTCATATCGGCTTAGCCCACTAGGGAACCTCCCCAATCATTTCCTTGTGACCATATCTGTTTATGCATTTCTGTGATTATTTAGTTAGTTAGTAAATTAATGATTAAGACAATTGGTGTATGGATGATTCATAGTAAAGGCTGGGTTCGTGCAGATAACCAACAATTTACGATGTTTGGAATGAGACTAGCGTGAGGTAAAGAATAATTAATTCGAAGACTAATTGATCAGATAATAAAATATCTGAAGAGTTATATTAGGAAAATTATAACTTTGTAATGTGCAGATTTTCCTTGGTGCCCCGACTTCCTAGTTAATTACATTTCCATGATTAGTTTAATCACATAATAATGACAGAGAATTGATTTGATAAAATAACAGTCTTCAATTTAAACATGCCAAAGACACGACACACTCAACAATGCCACAACCCAAACACTGTATTTCCCCAGTGTGTGTGTGTGTACTATGTGTGTGTACTGTGTGCATGTGTACTGTGATTACTGTCAGTATGTGTGTACTGTGTGTGTAGGCTCTGTCAACTTCCTTCTGCCCAACTTCTTACTCAACAGGTGAAGTGGAGATTCAGGTTTTCTGGGAGACAGTTTTTTTTTTAAATTCTCTCTCAGACCTGGTAAACAACTGACTGTGTTTGTCTTAACAGCTGTGGTGTTACTACACTGAACAAAAATATAAAACACAACATGCAACGTGTTGGTCCCGTGTCTCATGAGCTGAAATAAATTTGTGCTACAAATTTGTTTCTATCCCTGTTAGTGAGCATTTCTCCTTTGTCAAGATAATCCATCCACCTGACAGCTGTGAATCCATCCACCTGACAGCTGTGGTATATCAAGAAGCTGATTAAACAGCATGATCATTACACAGCTGCACCTTGTGCTGGGGACAATAAATGGCCACTTAAAATGTGCAGTTCTGTCACACAACACAATGCCACAGATGTCTCAAGTTTTGAGGGAGCGTGCAATTGGCATGCTGACTGCAGGAATGTCCATAGAGCTGTTGTCAGATAAATTAACATTAAATTATCTACCATAAGCCGCCTCCAACATTGTTTTAGAGAATTTGGCAGTATGTCCAACTGGCCTCACAACTCCAGACCACGTGTAACCATGACAGCCTAGGACCTCCACATCCGGCTTCTTCATCTGCGCGATCGTCTGAGACCAGCAACCCGAATAGCTGATGAAACTGAGGAGTACTTCTGTCTGTAATAACGCCCTTTTGTGGGGAAAAACTTGTTCTGATTGGCTGGGCCTGGCTGCCCAGTGTGTGAGCCTGGCTCCCAAGTGGGTGGGACTATGCCCTCCCAAACCCACACATGGCTGTGCCCCTGCCCAGTAATGTGAAATCCACAGATTAGGGGCTAATTAATTTATTTCAATTGAATGATTTCCTTATATGAACTGTAACTCAGTAAATCGTTGTAATTGTTGCATGTTTTATATTTTTGTTCCGTATTTAACATTCTGGAAGCTTTGGTCCAAAGTGACAAAATGAAAAATGAAAAAAACTTGTATTCAAGAAACCTTCCTGGCCTCTATTACAATTCCCTTTCAGAGGCTATTCTCTCAGAGGCCATTCTCTCAGAGGCTATTCTATCGGCTGCATAGCAGTGTATGTGTCAAATACGGTTTACGATCAGAACCGCATCAATGGGACAAAGGACAATATTCAAATGCTCCTTTATGCATCTGAAATGAACTGCTCCACCAATACATTTATCAAGCATAAATACCAGTTAGCCTGTCTTTTGAACAACTGAATGCACAAAAAAATAAAAGTCTTATTCTCTGAATATTGCTAAATATGAAAAGACAAGGAAGTAAAAAATGTACACTATTAACTGTTTGATTGTTGCAAAAACAGCATGCCACAGTCAATACACAGACTGCTCAACACATCCTCTACATTCAGTTGACAGGTGTTAGGCCTACAGTACCTTTGCACATCCTGGTGTAATCACACCAGGCGTTTCCCTGGTTATCATCGCTACTTCTCAGCATTGGAGAAATGAAACACCCTAAATAGCTCAACAGCTTACAGATCAGAGTGAGTAAGGTAAAGTCAACTGAGCATACTGGTGTACTCTTCCAGTGTACACTTCTGGTGCACTGTTCTGGTGTTCCGGTGCACTGTTCTGGTGTTCCGGTGCACTGTTCTGGTGTTCCGGTGCACTGTTCTGGTGTTCCGGTGCACTGTTCTGGTGTTCCGGTGCACTGTTCTGGTGCACTGTTCTGGTGTTCCGGTGCACTGTTCTGGTGTTCCGGTGCACTGTTCTGGTGTTCCGGTGCACTGTTCTGGTGTTCTGGTGCACTGTTCTGGTGTACTGTTCTTTTGGTGCACTGTTCTGGTGCACTGTTCTGGTGTTCTGGTGCACTGTTCTGGTGTTCTGGTGTACTGTTCTGGGGCACTGTTCTAGTGTTCTGGTGCATTGTTCTGGTGTTCTGGTGCACTGTTCTGGTGCACTGTTCTGGTGTTCTGGTGCACTGTTCTGGTGCTCTGTTCTGGTGCACTGTTCTGGTGCACTGTTCTGGTGCACTGTTCTGGTGCACTGTTCTGGTGTTCTGGTGTACTGTTCTGGGGTACTGTTCTGGGGTGCTGTTCTGGGGTACTGTTCTGGTGCTCTGTTCTGGTGCTCTGTTCTGGTGCTCTTGTTCTGGTGCTCTTGTTCTGGTGCACTGTTCTGGTGTTCTGGTGTACTGTTCTGGTGCTCTGTTCTGGTGCTCTGTTCTGGGGTACTGTTCTGGTGCTCTGTTCTGGTGCTCTGTTCTGGTGCTCTGTTCTGGTGCTCTGTTCTGGTGCTCTGTTCTGGTGCTCTGTTCTGGTGCTCTGTTCTGGTGCTCTTGTTCTGGTGCTCTTGTTCTGGTGTTCTGTTCTGGTGTTCCGGTGTACTGTTCTAGTGCACTGTTCTGTAATATGTTGTCTGCCTGGGTGCTCGCTGTGTGTTGTGGGCATGCCTAAGGAGACTGGCACTGTACTGGTGTCTGGGTATCCCTAGGGAGACTGGCACTGTACTGGTGTCTGGGTGTGGTGGGCATCCCTAGGGAGACTGGCACTGTACTGGTGTCTGGGTGCGGTGGGCATCCCTAGGGAGACTGGCACTGTACTGGTGTCTGGGTGCGGTGGGCATCCCTAGGGAGACTGGCACTGTACTGGTGTCTGGGTGTGGTGGGCATCCCTAGGGAGACTGGCACTGTACTGGTGTCTGGGTGCGGTGGGCATCCCTAGGGAGACTGGCACTGTACTGGTGTCTGGGTGCGGTGGGCATCCCTAGGGAGACTGGCACTGTACTGGTGTCTGGGTGCGGTGGGCATCCCTAGGGAGACTGGCACTGTACTGGTGTCTGGGTGCGGTGGGCATCCCTAGGGAGACTGGCACTGTACTGGTGTCTGGGTGTGGTGGGCATCCCTAGGGAGACTGGCACTGTACTGGTGTCTGGGTGCGGTGGGCATCCCTAGGGAGACTGGCACTGTACTGGTGTCTGGGTGCGGTGGGCATCCCTAGGGAGACTGGTGGCTGGGTGCGGTGGGCATCCCTAGGGAGACTGGTGGCTGGGTGCGGTGGGCATCCCTAGGGAGACTGGTGTCTGGGTGCGGTGGGCATCCCTAGGGAGACTGGCACTGTACTGGTGTCTGGGTGCGGTGGGCATCCCTAGGGAGACTGGCACTGTACTGGTGTCTGGGTGCGGTGGGCATCCCTAGGGAGACTGGCACTGTACTGGTGTCTGGGTGTGGTGGGCATCCCTAGGGAGACTGGCACTGTACTGGTGTCTGGGTGTGGTGGGCATCCCTAGGGAGACTGGCACTGTACTGGTGTCTGGGTGTGGTGGGCATCCCTAGGGAGACTGGTGGCTGGGTGCGGTGGGCATCCCTAGGGAGACTGGTGGCTGGGTGCGGTGGGCATCCCTAGGGAGACTGGTGGCTGGGTGCGGTGGGCATCCCTAGGGAGACTGGTGTCTGGGTGCGGTGGGCATCCCTAGGGAGACTGGTGTCTGGGTGCGGTGGGCATCCCTAGGGAGACTGGTGTCTGGGTGCGGTGGGCATCCCTAGGGAGACTGGTGTCTGGGTGTGGTGGGCATCCCTAGGGAGACTGGTGACCAGCTCAGTAGCTTCTCTCTGGGCTTTACAGCAGCTGCTCTGGTTGTGTCCCTAATCCCTATATAGTGCACTACTTTTGACAAGACCTCACGCTATTAACCGGTGCCTTCCTCACCGACAGGCAGGCAGACGGTAACGTTACATAATCACACCTAGCAGAACACCGCTGAGAGAGGAGAGCCGAGGAACGGATTCTCAATCTTTCCATCTCTCTCCCCCTCCACTCCTTCTCCCTTTTCTAGTCTCTTTTTTCCACTCTAACTTTTTTTGGATCAGAGAATAACAAAACAAAGAGATCCACTGAACATTACGTTGACGTCGTCGTATCAGACCACTGTTACAGAGTATTTCTGCACCCAGATGGTAATGGCATATCAAAAATCCTGTATGCATGTTTTTACCCACCATTTTGTTTTACCCACCATTCTAAATGTGGCCAATAAAGGGATAGTAACTGCTCACCCTCTGAAGGAAATCTAGGACTGCGTTCCTAATGGCAACCTATTCATTACATTGTACACTACTTTTGACCCGAGCACTATGGGCCCTGGTCAAACGTAGCACACTATATAGGGAATAGGGTGGCATATTGGACAGCCTAGCAGAGGGTATAAATGCTTCCTTGTCGAAGAGGATGGAGAGCCTCCACCACCAGAAGTTACAGGAGAAATTATGTCATTAAAACACCATCATTAAGTTAAGCAGGGAGACCATGGCAGCTCATGGTGTGTGGAAGAGTAAGTCAAGACCAGCTCCACCCACCCACACCTCTCATCTAAGGGACTTGGCTGTAACTGTTAACTGGAACAATCCAGCAGCTCATCCTGCCTGAGATCATCTTCTCGATGGCACCGCATCACTCTGCCCATTGGTTAAACACCACACAGCCATGTGCAGTAAGTAAGCCTTGCTTTAAGGAGTCAGTCATTCACTGAATGGACTGACTGAATTAGTAGTTAGCGTCGTTAACAGACTGACATCAACCATTCTGCCAATGTCATGGCCAGACACACCGAGTTGATGTGACGACAGAACACCACCACCTCCAGGTTGTGATGACAGAACAGAACACCACCACCTCCAGGTTGTGATGACAGAACACCACCACCTCCAGGTTGTGATGACAGAACACCACCACCTCCAGGTTGTGATGACAGAACAGAACACCACCACCTCCAGGTTGTGATGACAGAACACCACCACCTCCAGGTTGTGATGACAGAACAGAACACCACCACCTCCAGGTTGTGATGACAGAACAGAACACCACCACCTCCAGGTTGTGATGACAGAACAGAACACCACCACCTCCAGGTTGTGATGACAGAACAGAACAACACCACCTCCAGGTTGTGATGACAGAACAGAACAACACCACCTCCAGGTTGTGATGACAGAACAGAACACCACCACCTCCAGGTTGTGATGACAGAACACCACCACCTCCAGGTTGTGATGACAGAACAGAACACCACCACCTCCAGGTTGTGATGACAGAACAGAACACCACCACCTCCAGGTTGTGATGACAGAACAGAACACCACCACCTCCAGGTTGTGATGATAGAGCAGAACACCGCCACCTCCAGGTTGTGATGACAGAACACCACCACCTCCAGGTTGTGATGACAGAACACCACCACCTCCAGGTTGTGATGACAGAACACACCACCTCCAGGTTGTGAACAGAACCACCACCACCTCCAGGTTGTGATGACAGAACACCACCACCTCCAGGTTGTGCTGACAGAACAGAACACCACCACCTCCAGGTTGTGATGACAGAACAGAACACCACCACCTCCAGGTTGTGATGACAGAACAGAACACCACCACCTCCAGGTTGTGATGATAGAGCAGAACACCGCCACCTCCAGGTTGTGATGATAGAGCAGAACACCGCCACCTCCAGGTTGTGATGACAGAACACCACCACCTCCAGGTTGTGATGACAGAACACCACCACCTCCAGGTTGTGATGACAGAACACCACCACCTCCAGGTTGTGATGACAGAACACCACCACCTCCAGGTTGTGATGACAGAACACCACCACCTCCAGGTTGTGATGACACCACCACCTCCAGGTTGTGATGACAGAACACCACCACCTCCAGGTTGTGATGACAGAACACCACCACCTCCAGGTTGTGACCACAGAACAGAACACCACCACCTCCAGGTTGTGATGACAGAACACTACCACCTCCAGGTTGTGATGACAGAACAGAACACCACCACCTCCAGGTTGTGATGACAGAACAGAACACCACCACCTCCAGGTTGTGATGACAGAACAGAACACCACCACCTCCAGGTTGTGACGACAGAACAGAACACCACCACCTCCAGGTTGTGACGACAGAACAGAACACCACCACCAGGTTGTGACGACAGAACAGAACACCACCACCTCCAGGTTGTGAACACCACAGAACAGAACACCACCACCTCCAGGTTGTGACGACAGAACAGAACACCACCACCTCCAGGTTGTGACGACAGAACAGAACACCACCACCTCCAGGTTGTGACGACAGAACAGAACACCACCACCTCCAGGTTGTGACGACAGAACAGAACACCACCACCTCCAGGTTGTGACGACAGAACAGAACACCACCACCTCCAGGTTGTGACGACAGAACAGAACACCACCACCTCCAGGTTGTGACGACAGAACAGAACACCACCACCTCCAGGTTGTGACGACAGAACAGAACACCACCACCTCCAGGTTGTGACGACAGAACAGAACACCACCACCTCCAGGTTGTGACGACAGAACAGAACACCACCACCTCCAGGTTGTGACGACAGAACAGAACACCACCACCTCCAGGTTGTGACGACAGAACACCACCACCTCCAGGTTGTGACGACAGAACACCACCACCTCCAGGTTGTGACGACAGAACACCACCACCTCCAGGTTGTGACGACAGAACAGAACACCACCACCTCCAGGTTGTGACGACAGAACAGAACACCACCACCTCCAGGTTGTGATGACAGAACACCACCACCTCCAGGTTGTGATGACAGAACACCACCACCTCCAGGTTGTGATGACAGAACACCACCACCTCCAGGTTGTGATGACAGAACACCACCACCTCCAGGTTGTGATGACAGAACACCACCACCTCCAGGTTGTGATGACAGAACACCACCACCTCCAGGTTGTGATGACAGAACACCACCACCTCCAGGTTGTGATGACAGAACACCACCACCTCCAGGTTGTGATGACAGAACACCACCACCTCCAGGTTGTGATGACAGAACACCACCACCTCCAGGTTGTGATGACAGAACAGAACACCACCACCTCCAGGTTGTGATGACAGAACAGAACACCACCACCTCCAGGTTGTGATGACAGAACAGAACACCACCACCTCCAGGTTGTGATGACAGAACAGAACACCACCACCTCCAGGTTGTGATGACAGAACACCACCACCTCCAGGTTGTGATGACAGAACAGAACACCACCACCTCCAGGTTGTGATGACAGAACAGAACACCACCACCTCCAGGTTGTGATGACAGAACAGAACACCACCACCTCCAGGTTGTGATGACAGAACAGAACACCACCACCTCCAGGTTGTGATGACAGAACAGAACACCACCACCTCCAGGTTGTGATGACAGAACAGAACACCACCACCTCCAGGTTGTGACGACAGAACAGAACACCACCACCTCCAGGTTGTGACGACAGAACACCACCACCATGTTGTAATGAACAACATATGCTTGCTATTTTGACTTATTACACTTATAAACACACAGGCCTCTAAGATGTTACACACCATCCATAACATACCACCCTGCTCTTATCTTTCAAAAACTATTAAAAAGAACGGGAGAAAAGAAGGCCATCAATCCCGGTGTGTTTTAAGATCTCTTTAAAATATGTCCACAGTTTCGGCCCCCATCAGGTTCTCTGGCAGGCTGGGTCACAGTAACTACAGGCTGCCTCTCCATGCCTCTTGGTCCTAGGCTTTGGGAGAGTTAAAAGACCTGTGCCAGAGGAATCTACTGTACAGAACGTACATGTCTGACATGTATTGAGGTGTACAATCGTGGATTGATTTAAAAACCAATAGAATAATCTTTAAATTAATTATTAAACTCACAGGCAGCCAGTACAGAGACCTTAAAACTGGTGTAATGTGTTCTCTCCATCTGGTCTTGGTCAATACCCATGCTGCAGCATTCTGTATGTTTTACAGTACAGAGACCTTAAAACTGGTGTAATGTGTTCTCTCCATCTGGTCTTGGTCAGTACCCGTGCTGCAGCATTCTGTATGTTTTGTAGATGACCAATGGCTTTCTTGGGTAGACCAGACAGGAGAGGAGGTAAACAAAGAGGGGATCAATGAGAACCAGAGATGCAGTAGGAGGAAACCGAAAAACTCAACCTCCACTGTAGGAGTACATACTGTAATCCTGTTGCAATAGCACACAGCCATAAATCAAACACACGCTGACACACTCCAAAAAACAACCTCAACACACACACAGTCTATGAAAGAGACACACAAAGACACTCACGCACATCACAATACCTTCGCAAATGGCAGAAAAGTGTTCTGTGGTCGGAATCTGTTCTGAAGTCTCTGTGTGTCTTCTCTCCTCAGAGTCAGATAACATGTAGTTTACTGAGGAACACCTGACATTACCCTCTCAGGAAGTCAGCCAGACACTCTCCTCCTCGACCAATAACTGTCTGACATTCTTTCCTGCCCTCTCCTCAACTCATGAAACGCCACAGCGGAGTGGAACGCAGAGAGGGCGTCTGGCCAACTGTCTGTCTGTTTGTCTGTCTGTCTGTGAATTCTCTCACTCAAACCTCCACAGAGTGAGTTGAGATAAGAGTTGAGTCGTAGCTTTCGGTTCTCACTTTTGACTGCCTCTCCTTCTGCTTGAGCACCAGCTAGAAGTCCCACTTCCCTTCTCTTTCTGTCATTGCTTTCCTGCCCGCTCTTTCCTCACTGTTCTTTTTAACCCCTGTTCTGAAATCAGGGAAAACCCTGACTGCCACTGTGCCGACTTCTCCTACCAGAGCAACATTCGTTTTTTTTTTCTCAAATCCAAAACAAAGCAGGATGCAGGGGCTAAAGAAGCTCTGATGACTAATTCCTATTCATGTGTGGGGAGGGACACACACACACACACACAGTCAACAGCAGATTAGCCACTAACCCACTTGTGATGAGCAGCAACCTCCCACGCCACCACAGCAACTATAAATACACATTGATCTGTCCTGTGAATTGATACAATCTGCTACTGCACAACAAGCTCTCAGTTCACTAGCAAACGAGGACGATAAAAGTTCAAACATACACACACGGGTACTAATGAGTGTTGCTAACACACGGGTACTAATGAGTGTTGCTAACACACGGGTACTAATGAGTGTTGCTAACACACGGGGACTAATGAGTGTTGCTAACACACGGGTACTAATGAGTGTTGCTAACACACGGGGACTAATGAGTGTTGCTAACACACGGGTACTAATGAGTGTTGCTAACACACGGGTACTAATGAGTGTTGCTAACACACGGGTACTAATGAGTGTTGCTAACACACGGGTACTAATGAGTGTTGCTAACACACGGGTACTAATGAGTGTTGCTAACACACGGGTACTAATGAGTGTTGCTAACACACAGGGACTAATGAGTGTTGCTAACACACGGGTACTAATGAGTGTTGCTAACGCACGGGTACTAATGAGTGTTGCTAACACACAGGGACTAATGAGTGTTGCTAACGCACGGGGACTAATGAGTGTTGCTAACACACGGGTACTAATGAGTGTTGCTAACACACAGGGACTAATGAGTGTTGCTAACACACGGGGACTAATGAGTGTTGCTAACACACGGGGACTAATGAGTGTTGCTAACACACAGGGACTAATGAGTGTTGCTAACACACAGGGACTAATGAGTGTTGCTAACGCACGGGGACTAATGAGTGTTGCTAACACACAGGGACTAATGAGTGTTGCTAACACACGGGGACTAATGAGTGTTGCTAACACACAGGGACTAATGAGTGTTGCTAACACAGGGACTAATGAGTGTTGCTAACACACGGGGACTAATGAGTGTTGCTAACACACAGGGACTAATGAGTGTTGCTAACACACAGGGACTAATGAGTGTTGCTAACGCACAGGGACTAATGAGTGTTGCTAACGCACGGGGACTAATGAGTGTTGCTAACACACGGGGGCTAATGAGTGTTGCTAACACACGGGGACTAATGAGTGTTGCTAACACACAGGGACTAATGAGTGTTGCTAACACACGGGGACTAATGAGTGTTGCTAACACACAGGGACTAATGAGTGTTGCTAACACACGGGGACTAATGAGTGTTGCTAACACACGGGGACTAATGAGTGTTGCTAACACACAGGGACTAATGAGTGTTGCTAACACACAGGGACTAATGAGTGTTGCTAACACACGGGGACTAATGAGTGTTGCTAACACACGGGGACTAATGAGTGTTACTAACACACAGGGACTAATGAGTGTTGCTAACACACGGGGACTAATGAGTGTTGCTAACACACAGGGACTAATGAGTGTAGCTAACGGACGGGGACTAATGAGTGTAGCTAACGGACGGGGACTAATGAGTGTTGCTAACACACGGGGACTAATGAGTGTTGCTAACACACGGGGACTAATGAGTGTTGCTAACGCACGGGGACTAATGAGTGTTGCTAACGCACGGGGACTAATGAGTGTTGCTAACGCACGGGGACTAATGAGTGTTGCTAACACACGGGGACTAATGAGTGTTGCTAACACACAGGGACTAATGAGTGTTGCTAGCGCACGGGGACTAATGAGTGTTGCTAACGCACAGGGACTAATGAGTGTTGCTAACGCACAGGGACCAATGAGTGTTGCTACCGCACGAGGACTAATGAGTGTTGCTACCGCACGAGGACTAATGAGTGTTGCTACCGCACGAGGACTAATGAGTGTTGCTAACGCACGGGGACTAATGAGTGTTGCTAACGCACGGGAACTAATGAGTGTTGCTACCGCACGGGGACTAATGAGTGTTGCTAACGCACAGGGACTAATGAGTGTTGCTAACGCACAGGGACTAATGAGTGTTGCTAACGCACAGAGGGGTACTGAAATAGACACAGAACACGCTCAGAAATACACTGAAAAAGAAACAGACACAGGGGAACTTGCGCATTGCACACACTGCTGGAAGTCTCAGTAGAGTGACTGCTGAACATTGTGTACTGCAGCCTGGCTGTTGATGGCTGTGCTGTGTGGTTCAGGTGACCTGCTGCTACCTGGGATCACCATGTTACTCTCTCTGCAGGCTTGTGCTCCAGCAGCCAACCCTCAGTCTGTCTGTGTGACTGGTTACAGACGGATCTCAGTAGTGAGTGTGTTGTTGGAGTCAGTCGCCGTTAGTCATGGCACGCACACACAAGTACGGACGCACCAACACACATACTTATGTAAAATCACACACACACACACACTTGAGGAGCACTGAGTCACAGCCCAGCAGTTCCTACGCAGAATTTGTAGTCACACACACACACACACTGTGTGAGCTCACACACACACACACTTTTTCTCCCAAATGCCTCCAGAAAGAGAGGAGGAGAAGGATGTGGAGAAGGAGGAGAGATGGCTGGCGATAAGGGAGTGAAGTCAGTAAGTGAGAGTTACAGGCAGCTTAGAAATCCCCAGACAGTCAAAGCTCAGAAACCACCTTGCCTCACCCTTTCTTCCCATGGCAGCAGCGGCTAAACGAAGAGACGGCCCTCATGTTACGCAACAGGATGATGTCACTGCCAGCAGGCAGTCAACCACCCTCTACTCCCCACCCGTCATCCAACCCTCTCTCATCCAGCATCACCCCCCCCCCCCCCCCTCCCCCTTACTCATATGCCTCCTCCTCAGCCCGTCAGAGACGGCACCGGAGAAGATGGCTGACGTTTTACGTGCTTTTTGCGTTGTTTGTCATTTATTTATTTTTACTTCTTTTGTACATAATATTGCTGCTACTGTCTCTTATAACCAAAAATAACTTGTAGACATCAGAACAGTGATTACTCACCACCAACTGGCAAAAGCCTTTTTTTCCCTTAAACGACCCCGATGTGAACGACATTCTGCTTTCCCGGGAACAGGCCCAAATCTCCGTCATTTGTGTGAAGAGACGATGGAGAAAAAGAGGACAGAGGTCGGGCTGCCTTTTGAGAATTCGTAGGCGATCGAATAGACGCCCCCCCCCCGTCTTCCGTTCTTCTAGCTAACGTGCAAATGGAAAATAAAATTGGCGACCTACGAGGAAGATTGAACTACCAACGGGACATTAAAAACTGTAATATATTATACTTCACGGAGTCGTGGCTGAACGACGACATTATCAACATACAGCTGGCTGGTTATAAGCCGTATCGGCAGGATAGAACAGCGGTGTCTGGTAAGTCAAGGGGTGATGGACTATGTATATTTGTAAACAACAGCTGGTGTACGATGTCTAAGGAAGTCTCAAGGTTTTGCTTGTAGACCACACTATCGACCGGCAGGTTTTCATCTATATCTTTCTAGCTGTCTACATACCACCACAGACCGCTGCTGGCACGAAGATTGCACTCAATGAGCTGTATTCCGCCATAAGCAAACAGGAAAACACTCATCCAGAGGCGGCGCTCCTAGTGGCCGGGGACTTTAATGCAGGGAAACTTAAATCCGTTTTACTACATTTCTATCAGCATGTTAAATGTTCAACCAGAGGGGGAAAAAAACTCTAGACCACCTTTACTCCACACACAGAGACACGTACAAAGCTCTCCCTTGCCCTCCATTTGGCAAATAATCCTATCCTGATTCCTGCTTACAAGCAAAAATTAAAGCAGGAAGCACCAAAGACTCGGTCAATAAAAAAGTGGTCAGATGAAGCAGATGCTAAGCTACAGGACTGTTTTGCAAGCACAGCATTGAGGAGTACACCACATCAGTCATTGGCTTCATCAATAACTGCATCGATGATGTCGTCCCCACAGTGACCGTACGTACATATCCCAACCAGAAGTCAAGGATTACAGGCAACATATGCACTGAGCTACAGCTGCCGCTTTCGAGGAGCAGAACTCTAACCCTTGAAGCTTAAAAGAAATTCCACTATGCCCTTCGACGAACCATCAAACAGGCAAAGTGTCAATACAGGACTAAGATTGAATTGTACTACACCGGCTTCGACGCTCGTCAGATGTGGCAGGGCTTGCAAACCATTACAGACCACAAAGGGAAGCACAGCTGAGAGCTGCCCAGTGTCACGAGCCTACCAGACGAGCTAAACTACTTTACTATGCTCGCTTCGAGGCAAATAACACTGAACCATGCATGAGAGCACCAGCTGTTCCAGACGTCTGTGAGACCACACTCTCCGTAGCCGATGTGAGTAAGACCTTTAAACAGGTCAACATTCACAATGCCGATGGGCCAGACGGATTACCAGGACGTGTTCTGCGAGCATGCGCTGACCAAATGGCAAGTGTCTTCACTGACCTCTCTCTGTCCGTGTCTGTAATACCAACATGTTTTAAGCATACCACCATTGAGGATCTGAGCACCCATAACAAATCTTTTCAGTCTCGTGAGCGGGAATAGGTTTTGTTGTGCCCTCATCACGACTGTCTTAGTGTGCTTGGACCATGTTAGTTTGTTGGTGATGTGGACTGGTCATGGCTCACATCAACACCATTATCCCAGAAACCCTAGACCCACTCCAATTTGCATACCGCGCAAAACAGATCCAAAGATGATGCGATCTCTATTGCACTCCACACCGCCCTTTCCCACCTGGACAAAAGGAACACCTACGTGAGAATGCAATTCATTAACTACAGCTCAGCGTTCAACACCATAGTGCCCTCAAAGCTCATCAATAAGCTAAGGAGCCTGGGACTAAACACCTCCCTCTGCAACTGGATCCTGGACTTCCTGACGGGCCGCCCCCAGGTGGTAAGGGTAGGTAATGATACATCCGCCATGCTGATCCTCAACACGTGGTCCCCTCAGGGGTGCGTGCTCAGTCCCCTCCTGTACTTCCTGTTCACTCATGACTGCACGGCCAGGCACGACTCAAACACCATCATTAGGTTTGCCGATGACACAACAGCGGTAGGCCTGATCACCGACAACGACGAGACAGCCTATAGGGAGGAGGTCAGAAGCCTGGCCGTGTGGTGCCAGAATAACCTCTCCCTCAACATGATCAAGACAAAGGAGATGATTGTGGACTACAGGAAAAGGAGAACCGAGCACGGCCCCATTCTCATCGACGGGGCTACAGTGGAGCAGGTTGAGAGCTTCAAGTTCCTTGGTGTCCACATCACCAACAAACTAACATGGTCCAAGCACACTAAGACAGTCGTGATGAGGGCACAACAAAACCTATTCCCGCTCACGAGACTGAAAAGACTTGGCATGGGTGCTCAGATCCTCAAAAGGTTCTACAGCTGCACCATCGAGAGCATCCTGACTGGTTGCATCACTGCCTGGTATGGCAATTGCTCGGCCTCCAACCGCAAGCCACTACAGAGGGTAGTGCATACAGCCCAGTACATCACTGGGGCCAAGCTTCCTGCCATCCAGGACCTCTATACCAGGTGGTGTCAGAGGAAGGCCATAAAAATTGTCAAAGACTCCAGCCACCCTAATCATAGACTGTTCTCTCTCTGCTACCGCACGGCAAGCGCTACCGGAGAGCCAAGTCTAGGTCCAAGGGGCTTCTAAACAGCTTCTACCCCCAAGCCATAAGACTCCTGAACATCTAATCAAATGGTTACCGAGGCTATTTGCATTGCCCCCCTTTTACACAGCTGCTATTCTCTGTTATTATCTATGCATAGTCACTTTAATAACTCTACCTACATGTAAATATTACCTCAATTACCGCGACTAACCGGTGCCCCTGTATATTGACTCTGTACCGGTACCCCCTGTATATAGTCTCGCTATTGTTATTTTACTGCTGCTCTTTAACTACTTGTTACTTGTATTTTCTTATTCTTATTTGTATTTTTTTTAACTGCACTGTTTGTTAGGGGCTTGTAAGTAAGCATTTCACTGTGAGGTAACCTGTTGTATTTGGCACGTGACCCAAAAAATTACAGTACAACACCTTTCTCCCTCCCCATCCCCTCTCTCCCTCCCCATCCCCTCTCTCCCTCCTCCCCATCTCTCTCTCCCCTCCCCCTCCCCATCTCTCTCTCTCCCTCCTCCCCATCTCTCTCTCTCCCTCCTCATCTCTCTCCCTCCTCATCTCTCTCCCTCCTCATCTCTCTCCCTCCCCATCTCCCTCCCTCCCCATCTCTCTCCCTCCCCATCTCTCTCCCTCCCCATCTCTCTCCCTCCCCATCTCTCTCCCTCCCCATCTCTCTCCCTCCCCATCTCTCTCCCTCCCCATCTCTCTCCAACATGTTTCACTCTTTTCTTTCAATGCTCCATTTCTCAATCTGTGTCCAGAACAGTTTCTCGCCTTCTCTCTTAACAGGCTGATTCAGTCTCTCACTTGTTGCTGCTGGTGGTAGTGGGGGCATTTATTCAGAGACCTGCCTTTGGAGCCCTAAATCGCACCCTATTCCCTGGGACTATTAGGGTATAAGATGCCATTTGTGAGGCAGCCTGGAAAGAAACACTGGTGTCATGGCTGACTGGTATCTCTGTTAGAAAAAGCTGTTTCCACACTCTGGTCAACAAACCTAAGGGCCGCATCGCAAATAGCACCCTATTCCGTATATATGGGGCGGCAGGGTAGCCTAGTGGTTAGAGCGTTGGACTAGTAACCGAAAGGTTGCAAGTTCAAACCCCCGAGCTGATAAGGTACAAATCTGTCGTTCTGCCCCTGAACAGGCAGTTAACCCACTGTTCCTAGGCCATCATTGAAAATAAGAATTTGTTCTTAACTGACTTGCCTAGTTAAATAAAGGTAAAATAAAATATATATAGAGCACTACTTTTGTCCAGGGCCCATAGAGGAATAGGGGGTGATTTGGGATGCAACCGATAGCTTGTCTTGATGCAGCTGCCTGATAGAGGCTTGATGCCACGGCTTGACCTATCAGGAGGAGTGAAGCATGATTTTCCCATGGTAAACCTCCGCCTTCAGTCCAGACAATACATCAATGCCTCACACCTGACTGCCACCTGTCAGTACGGGCTGTGCTGCCTGCAGTCATTGGAGAACATTGACTGAGAGGTAAGGAACCCTCTGACCCATCAGGAGTGCGTGTGTGTGCGCGTGTCTAATGTTGGCCTGACTGATCCTGCTGACCCCACTTGTTCCTGATGACTCACACACCTGCAGTGGTGGCTTTCAACTTGTCAACATCGACCCACCTGCTGGAATCCACCAGGATCGACCAACCCGCTGGAATCCACCAGGCTCAGACAACCGAGGACGAGGCCACCAGGATCGACCCACCTGCTGGAATCCACCAGGCTCAGACAACCAAGGACGAGGCCATCAGGATCGACCAACCCGCTGGAATCCACCAGGATCGACCATCCCGCTGGAATCCACCAGGCTCAGACAACCAAGGACGAGGCCACCAGGATCGACCAACCCGCTGGAATCCACCAGGATCGACCAACCCGCTGGAATCCACCAGGCTCAGACAACCAAGGACGAGGCCACCAGGATCGACCAACCCGCTGGAATCCACCAGGCACAGACAACCAAGGACGAGGCCACCAGGATCGACCAACCCGCTGGAATCCACCAGGATCGACCAACCCCCTGGAATCCACCAGGCTCAGACAACCAAGGACGAGGCCACCAGGATCGACCAACCCGCTGGAATCCACCAGGATCGACCATCCCGCTGGAATCCACCAGGATCGACCAACCCGCTGGAATCCAGCAGGCTCAGACAACCAAGGACGAGGCCACCAGGATCGACCAACCCGCTGGAATCCACCAGGATCGACCAACCCGCTGGAATCCACCAGGCTCAGACAACCAAGGACGAGGCCACCAGGATCGACCAACCCGCTGGAATCCACCAGGCTCAGACAACCAAGGACGAGGCCACCAGGATCGACCAACCCGCTGGAATCCACCAGGATCGACCAACCCCCTGGAATCCACCAGGCTCAGACAACCAAGGACGAGGCCACCAGGATCGACCAACCCGCTGGAATCCACCAGGATCGACCATCCCGCTGGAATCCACCAGGATCGACCAACCCGCTGGAATCCAGCAGGCTCAGACAACCAGGGAGGCCACCAGGATCGACCAACCCGCTGGAATCCACCAGGATCGACCAACCCGCTGGAATCCACCAGGCTCAGACAACCAAGGACGAGGCCACCAGGATCGACCAACCCGCTGGAATCCACCAGGATCGACCAACCCGCTGGAATCCACCAGGCTCAGACAACCAAGGACGAGGCCATCAGGATCGACCAACCCGCTGGAATCCACCAGGCACAGACAACCAAGGACGAGGCCAACAGGATCAAACCACCAAGGACGAGGCCTTCTTGACAGGGTATTTGTCTCTCCATGAAGAGACAGAGACCCTCTTAGACCATCACACCTCATTTCCTCATCCACCTCCTCTCACTTCCTACAAATCCATACACTACACACAAACAGACAGACAGACACACGAACAAGACAATCATTCCCGGAACTGACTGTCTCACAGGGCACATGAACAGACAGCTAGACAGGTACAGTGATTTGCGTGAATGAATCCAAGAAGAGACAGAGACCCTCTTAGAACAGATAAACAGAAGTGACTGTTTGCTGACCTGTGGAGAGGTCACTGACCTGTCTGTCTGACTCCCTGGCTGTGACTGTCGATCCTACTGACCTGCAGCAACACCAGCCGAAACCAAGTATCACCCTTACAGAACACAAGTACCACCCTTACAGAAAACAAATACCACCCTTACAGAAACCAAATACCACCCATACAGAAACCAAATACCACCCATACAGAAACCAAATACCACCCTTACAGAAACCAAGTACAACCTTACAGAAACCAAGTACCACCCTTACAGAAACCAAGTACCACCCATACAGAAACCAAATACCACCCTTACAGAAACCAAGTACCACCCTTACAGAAACCAAGTCAAGTACCACCCTTACAGAAACCAAATACCACCCTTACAGAAACCAAGTACCACCCTTACAGAAACCAAGTACCACCCTTACAGAAACCAAGTACCACCCTTACAGAAACCAAGTACCACCCTTACAGAAACCAAGTACCACCCTTACAGAAACCAAGTACCACCCTTACAGAAACCAAGTACCACCCTTACAGAAACCAAGTACCACCCTTACAGAAACCAAATACCACCCTTACAGAAACCAAATACCACCCTTACAGAAACCAAGTACCACCCTTACAGAAACCAAGTACCACCCTTACAGAAACCAAGTACCACCCTTACAGAAACCAAGTACCACCCTTACAGAAACCAAGTACCACCCTTACAGAAACCAAGTACCACCCTTACAGAAACCAAATAGCACCCTTACAGAAACCAAGTACCACCCTTACAGAAACCAAGTACCACCCTTACAGAAACCAAGTACCACCCTTACAGAAACCAAGTACCACCCTTACAGACACCAAGTACCACCCTTACAGACACCAAGTACCACCCTTACAGAAACCAAGTACCACCCCAAGTACCACCCTTACAGAAACCAAGTACCACCCTTACAGAAACCAAGTACCACCCTTACAGAAACCAAGTACCACCCTTACAGAAACCAAGTACCACCCTTACAGAAACCAAGTACCACCCTTACAGAAACACCACCCTTACAGAAACCAAGTACCACCCTTACAGAAACCAAGTACCACCCTTACAGAAACCAAGTACCACCCTTACAGAAACCAAGTACCACCCTTACAGAAACCAAGTACCACCCTTACAGAAACCAAGTACCACCCTTACAGAAACCAAGTACCACCCTTACAGAAACCAAGTACCACCCTTACAGAAACCAAGTACCACCCTTACAGAAACCAAGTACCACCCTTACAGAAACCAAGTACCACCCTTACAGAAACCAAGTACCACCCTTACAAACCAAGTACCACCCTTACAGAAACCAAAAATACCACCCTTACAGACACCAAGTACCACCCTTACAGAAACCAAGTACCACCCTTACAGAAACCAAGTACCACCCTTACAGAAACCAAGTACCACCCTTACAGAAACCAAGTACCACCCTTACAGACACCAAATACCACCCTTACAGAAACCAAATACCACCCTTACAGACACCAAATACCACCCTTACAGAAACCAAGTACCACCCTTACAGAAACCAAGTACCACCCTTACAGACACCAAGTACCACCCTTACAGAAACCAAGTACCACCCTTACAGAAACCAAGTACCACCCTTACAGAAACCAAGTACCACCCTTACAGACACCAAATACCACCCTTACAGAAACCAAGTACCACCCTTACAGAAACCAAATACCACCCTTACAGAAACCAAGTACCACCCTTACAGAAACCAAGTACCACCCTTACAGAAACCAAATAGCACCCTTACAGAAACCAAACCAAGTACCACCCTTACAGACACCAAGTACCACCCTTACAGAAACCAAGTACCACCCTACAGAAACCAAGTACCACCCTTACAGAAACCAAGTACCACCCTTACAGAAACCAAGTACCACCCTTACAGAAACCAAGTACCACCCTTACAGAAACCAAGTACCACCCTTACAGACACCAAGTACCACCCTTACAGACACCAAGTACCACCCTTACAGAAACCAAGTACCACCCTTACAGAAACCAAGTACCACCCTTACAGAAACCAAGTACCACCCTTACAGAAACCAAGTACCACCCTTTACAGAAACCAAATACCACCCTTACAGAAACCAAAACCAAGTACCACCCTTACAGAAACCAAGTACCACCCTTACAGAAACCAAGTACCACCCTTACAGACACCAAGTACCACCCTTACAGAAACCAAGTACCACCCAAGTTACAGAAACCAAGTACCACCCTTACAGAAACCAAGTACCACCCTTACAGAAACCAAGTACCACCCTTACAGAAACCAAGTACCACCCTTACAGAAACCAAGTACCACCCTTACAGAAACCAAGTACCACCCTTACAGAAACCAAGTACCACCCTTACAGAAACCAAGTACCACCCTTACAGAAACCAAGTACCACCCTTACAGAAACCAAGTACCACCCTTACAGAAACCAAGTACCACCCTTACAGAAACCAAATACCACCCTTACAGAAACCAAGTACCACCCTTACAGAAACCAAGTACCACCCTTACAGAAACCAAGTACCACCCTTACAGAAACCAAGTACCACCCTTTTACAGAAACCAAGTACCACCCTTACAGAAACCAAGTACCACCCTTACAGAAACCAAATACCACCCTTACAGAAACCAAGTACCACCCTTACAGAAACCAAATACCACCCTTACAGAAACCAAGTACCACCCTTACAGAAACCAAGTACCACCCTTACAGAAACCAAATACCACCCTTACAGAAACCAAGTACCACCCTTACAGAAACCAAGTACCACCCTTACAGAAACCAAGTACCACCCTTACAGAAACCAAGTACCACCCTTACAGAAACCAAATACCACCCTTACAGAAACCAAGTACCACCCTTACAGAAACCAAGTACCACCCTTACAGAAACCAAATACCACCCTTACAGAAACCAAGTACCACCCTTACAGAAACCAAGTACCACCCTTACAGAAACCAAGTACCACCCTTACAGAAACCAAGTACCACCCTTACAGAAACCAAGTACCACCCTTACAGAAACCAAGTACCACCCTTACAGAAACCAAGTACCACCCTTACAGAAACCACAGAAACCAAGTACCACCCTTACAGAAACCAAGTACCACCCTTACAGAAACCAAGTACCACCCTTACAGAAACCAAGTACCACCCTTACAGAAACCAAGTACCACCCTTACAGAAACCAAGTACCACCCTTACAGAAACCAAGTACCACCCTTACAGAAACCAAGTACCACCCTTACAGAAACCAAGTACCACCCTTACAGAAACCAAGTACCACCCTTACAGAAACCAAGTACCACCCTTACAGAAACCAAGTACCACCCTTACAGAAACCAAGTACCACCCTTACAGAAACCAAGTACCACCCTTACAGAAACCAAGTACCACCCTTACAGAAACCAAGTACCACCCTTACAGAAACCAAGTACCACCCTTACAGAAACCAAGTACCACCCTTACAGAAACCAAGTACCACCCTTACAGAAACCAAGTACCACCCTTACAGAAACCAAGTACCACCCTTACAGACACCAGTTGGGCATTACACAACAATGCAGCAGCCACTTAATAACAAACAAACAATTCATCGTGTCAGAGAGCTCGTCATGTTGTCCATCGCAGAGGGAGCGTCAATCAACTGGACCTGATAACATCCTTCTCTAAATCCTTACCAAACCATCCAGGAATAACTTCAGTACATTACACAAGCAACATACCAGTACAATTCTCTATAGACAATCATGTTCGACTGCTTGGTGTGCTGATAATTTCAGAGCCTTCTACAAAAGGGACCTTGAATAGTACATTACAACAACAAACATTGAAACAAAGCCGCTGTTATCAATAAAAGAAACCGGTGTAGAGTCATTCCCTCACAATAAATGTTAGATAGACTTTTGTGCTGCTTATTACACAGATCCCTCAACTTGATTCAATTGGACCTTGAAAACGATTGTCCAAAGAATGTCCTGCCTCTCAACACATCACTGAGTGGCTGTATCCCAAATGCCATCCCATTCCCTATATTAGGGGTACTGAACTCTTACACTACGAGGTCCGGAGCCCGATGTTCACTCTAAATGTTTACGGGCACTGAGCAAATTTCAGGCCTGCTGAGCGCAATACTTGAACGTTGTGAAATTTCTGTTGAACTTCCAGCACGCGTTTACCGTGAACACTGAGGCTGTACCTGCTTTAAGTTAGTTTTAACAGGGTTCAAGTAGGCCACTGTTGTTATTTGATCATAATTAAGGCCTACCAGAGTGGCGTGGCCTACCATCAAAAACAATGGAGAAATTACATCCCATAACATTTTAACATGGAAATAGCTGTTCTATCATTCAGCCTACAGTAGCAGCCAATGTGTGGTGTTCAATGTAGGCCTACATTCCATGAGTCTGACAAAAACATGCAGGGCTTGACATTAACCTGTTCATCCACTTGTCCTTCAGACAAGGAGGTGACTGGAAATGTTGTGGTGTTTGATGTAAGAAACCACATTATTATCTCCATACCACTATTACAGAGAATCAAATGATGTCCCCCTCTGCCTATTGGCTACTTAGCTTAGCCTGTCCATTTAAGAAAAAAGAAAAAAAGGCTCTTTACCTGACTCGCTTTTTAAAGATGGCTAGAAATGCACACGTTTTGTGCTCTTGTAGGAAGTAAATCACTCCTCCATTGCTGATTAGGTCTAACTGGGCTAATAACTCACTGACTAGCAAAGAATATGAACAAATGTGTTCAGGTGGCTACATGAAGCTTTCGCTACTCACGACCGCACATGCTGTAAACACAGTCCAGTTCAAAGTGAATGGCACAGATCCATATAAGGCAATGGTCTATTTGCATATAGGGATACTTTAGCTCTGATTGGTTATGGCACACCGGTCTATGTATAGTATGGGCCTGAGTCGTGCATGTCAATGCAATAGAATCCTACTCAGATGCGTTCTGCCTACAACAAAATCTCTTGCATAGTTAGGTTTGTTTCGGTATGTTGCATTGAATATTGCGTTGATTCGATCACAATTCCCATAGTAAAGAGAAACGTTGATAGTGTTAACTCACGTGGAAAACTCTAGAAAGTTAAGTCTCATGCTTCTCTGCGCAGGCTGGTATTTCTTCTGCCCAGCAGTCCTGGCGGAGCTGTGCGCAGCTTAGAGGGAACATTGCTACAGCCTCCTGGTTTTCTGTTAAAATGGTTTTCTGTTCAAATTAAAATGGCACCCACTTGGTGTCCCAGGTCTAAACCAGTCCCTGATTAGAGGAGAACAAGAAAACAACGCAGTGGAACTGGCTTCCAGGTCAAGAGTTGAATTTGAGGGCCTTATATTTAAGCAATAAGGTATAAGGCCAATATACCACGGCTAAGGGCTGTTCTTATGCACGATGCCTCGCAGAATGCCTGGTCACAGCCCTTAGCCATGGTTTATTGGCCATATACCACAAAACCCAGAGGTGCCTTATTGCTATTATAAACTGGTTAGCAACGTAATTAAAGCAGTACAAATAAATGTTGTGTCATACTCGTGGTATATGGTCCATTATACCATGGCTGACAGCCAATCAGCATTCATGGCTCGAATCACCCATATGTTATATATTCCCTTTTGGTGAGGTAGTGGTCAGTTGTAGTACACTATGCTGAGAATAGAGATCCATGTGGGACAAATCCTGGGAGAGCCAATGAGGCGAGGCGATGGGTTAATCACTAATGGAAGCCAGGGTATTCTGGGTAAATTGACATTCCCTTTGTAGTCTTCAGGTAAAGATGTTCACGAAGCCATTTGCTGCAGGGCGAGGCTACAGCTTCCCTTCCCCCGGGGACCTAATTGTTACTCCGTCTAACCAGACAATGTGCGACAGTAAACTGAAGATGTGTCTGCCTTTTCCTTAGCTAGTGATTTGATTTGATTTAGTCCACTATTTTTAACCCTTGTGTGCATGTAAGACTGGAGTCAATTGTGCTTGTATCATACAGTCTTACATATGCTAATGTCTGTTCATGTAAGCACAGGCAACCATTGCTGCAGTGCATCCATCCAGAACACTGCACGTCAATGTTATGACCTCTGTATGGAACGTCTCTTTAAACATGTCAGACTGTTGTCTAATGTTCTGTGTTCTGTATTCTGTGTTCTGTATTCTGTGTTCTGTATTCTGTGTTCTGTATGCATTCAACATTAAATTATCGGCTCAGCTATTAGAGTCAGGCAGCTAATAGTAATGACCAACGTGGCCAATGGGTCATTGGCATAGTCTATTTCACAAATGGCACAGCATACCCTATATAGTGCACTACTTTTGACCAGGGCCCATGTAGGGATAAAGGCATACATTTTGGGAAGCAGCCAAGGCGCATGGATAAAAAAATTAAAAAAATAAAACAGCCACACAATACATTGCTGGGTCAATGAATCAACGCTACAGTATTTGAGGATGAGGGGTACCCTTATTGGACTAGAGATGGTGAATGGACAAATAAGGAAACGAGGAAGAAAGTGGTGATTTAAACTCCAGCTGAGGAAATCATGGACTCAAATGAGCATGTCATCGTGGCCAGCAAGGAGACTAGCTGTTATTGTTCTTGTCACTGCAGAAGCAGAAACTGTGGGTAACACTGCATGGCTGTCCTCCCTGTCCGGTGGATCTAAGCTGACGTCCACAGCACACTCTGTACAGTTACAGTACCACCCCCCCCCCCTTCTCTATTAAGCAATAAGCCCTTAGCCGTGGTATATTTATTCAACATTACCACCCCCCCCCCCCTTCTCTATTAAGCAATAAGCCCTTAGCCGTGGTATATTTATTCAACATTACATCCCCCCCTTCTCTATTAAGCAATAAGCCCTTAGCCGTGGTATATTTATTCAACATTACCATCCCTCCCAATCCCCCCTCTCTTACAGTACAGTTACAGTTACCATCTCTCCCAACCCCCCTTCTCTACAGTTACAGTACCATCTCCCCCAACCCCCCTTCTCTATTAAGCAATAAGCCCTTAGCCGTGGTATATTTATTCAACATTACCATCCCTCCCAATCCCCCCCTCTCTACAGTTACAGTACCATCTCCCCAACCCCCCTTCTCTAGTTACAGTACCATCTCCCCCAACCCCCCTTCTCTATTAAGCAATAAGCCCTTAGCCGTGGTATATTTATTCAACATTACCACCCCCCTCTCTATTAAGCAATAAGCCCTTAGCCGTGGTATATTTATTCAACATTACCATCCCTCCCAATCCCCCCTCTCTACAGTTACAGTACCATCTCTCCCAACCCCCCTTCTCTACAGTTACAGTACCATCTCCCCCAACCCCCTTCTCTATTAAGCAATAAGCCCTTAGCCGTGGTATATTTATTCGACATTACCATCCCTCCCAATCCCCCCTTCTCTATAGTTACAGTACCATCTCTCCCAAAACCCCCCTTCTCTACAGTTACAGTACCATCTCCCCCAACCCCCTTCTCTATTAAGCAATAAGCCCTTAGCCGTGGTATATTTATTCGACATTACCATCCCTCCCAATCCCCCCTTCTCTATAGTTACAGTACCATCTCTCCCCCAACCCCCCTTCTCTAGCTATAATCTCCCCACCGACCTGCACCGCTATTTTCTCTCCACTCACTCTGGCTTGCTGAATTCCCAGCATTCCCGCTCTCTCTCTACCTCTGCCATATCTCTCTCTCTCTACCTCTGCCATATCTCTCTCTACCTCTGCCATATCTCTCTCTCTCTCTACCTCTACCATCTCTCTCTCTCTACCTCTGCCATATCTCTCTCTCTCTCTCTACCTCTGCCATATCTCTCTCTCTCTCTCTACCTCTGCCATATCTCTCTCTCTCTCTCTACCTCTGCCATATCTCTCTCTCTCTCTCTACCTCTGCCATATCTCTCTCTCTCTACCTCTGCCATATCTCTCTCTCTCTCTCTCTGCCATCTCTCTCTCTACCTCTGCCATATCTCTCTGCCATCTCTCTCTCTCTGCCATATCTCTCTCTCTCTCTGCCATATCTCTCTCTCTCTCTGCCATATCTCTCTCTCTCTCTGCCATATCTCTCTCTCTCTCTGCCATATCTCTCTCTCTCTCTGCCATATCTCTCTCTCTCTCTACCATATCTCTCTCTCTCTCTACCATCTGCCATATCTCTCTCTCTCTCTCTGCCATATCTCTCTCTCTCTACCATCTCTCTCTCTCTACCTCTGCCATATCTCTCTCTCTCTCTCTGCCATCTCTCTCTCTCTCTACCATCTCTCTCTCTCTCTCTGCCATATCTCTCTCTCTCTCTGCCATATCTCTCTCTCTCTCTACCTCTGCCATATCTCTCTCTCTCTCTACCTCTGCCATATCTCTCTCTCTCTCTACCTCTGCCATATCTCTCTCTCTCTACCTCTGCCATATCTCTCTCTCTCTACCTCTGCCATATGTCTCTCTCTCTCTCTCTACCTCTGCCATCTCTCTCTGCCATCTCTCCTCTGCCATCTCTCTACCTCTGCCATCTCTCTCCTCTGCCATCTCTCTACCTCTGCCATCTCTCTCTCTCTCCATCTCTCTCTCTCTCTCTACCTCTGCCATCTCTCTACCTCTGCCATCTCTCTACCTCTGCCATCTCTCTACCTCTGCCATCTCTCTCTCTCTCTACCTCTGCCATCTCTCTACCTCTGCCATCTCTCTCTCCTCTGCCATCTCTCTACCTCTGCCATCTCTCTACCTCTGCCATCTCTCTACCTCTGCCATCTCTCTACCTCTGCCATCTCTCTACCTCTGCCATCTCTCTACCTCTGCCATCTCTCTACCTCTGCCATCTCTCTCCTCTGCCATCTCTCTACCTCTGCCATCTCTCTCTCTCTCTCTCTCTACCTCTCTGCCATCTCTCTCTACTCTGCCATATCTCTCTCTCTCCTCTCTGCCATCTCTCTCTACTCTGCCATCTCTCTCTACCTCTGCCATCTCTCTACCTCTGCCATCTCTCTCTCTCTCTGCCATCTCTCTCTCTCTGCCATCTCTCTCTCTCTGCCATCTCTCTCTCTACCTCTGCCATCTCTCTCTCTCTCTACCTCTGCCATCTCTCTCTCTCTCTACCTCTGCCATCTCTCTCTCTCTCTACCTCTGCCATCTCTCTCTCTCTCTCTGCCATCTCTCTCTCTACCTCTGCCATCTCTATCTGCCATCTCTCTCTCTCTCTACCTCTGCCATCTCTCTCTCTCTACCTCTGCCATCTCTCTCTCTCTCTACCTCTGCCATCTCTCTCTCTCTCTCTACCTCTGCCATCTCTCTCTCTCTCTCTACCTCTGACATCTCTCTCTCTCTCTCTACCTCTGACATCTCTCTCTCTCTCTACCTCTGACATCTCTCTCTCTCTACCTCTGACATCTCTCTCTCTCTACCTCTGACATCTCTCTCTCTCTGCCATCTGCTCTCTCTCTCTACCTCTGCATCTCTCTCTCTCTCTATCCTCTGCCATCTCTCTCTCTCTCTCTCCTCTGCCATATCTCTCTCTCTCTACCTCTGCCATCTCTCTCTCTCTCTACCTCTGCCATATCTCTCTCTCTACCTCTGCCATCTCTCTCTCTCTCTCTCTCTCTCCTCTCTACCTCCATCTCTCTCTCTCTCTACCTCTGCCATCTCTCTCTCTCTCTGCCTCTGCCATCTCTCTCTCTCTCTACCTCTGCCATCTCTCTCTCTCTACCTCTGCCATATCTCTCTCTCTACCTCTGCCATATCTCTCTCTCTCTACCTCTGCCATATCTCTCTCTCTACCTCTGCCATATCTCTCTCTCTACCTCTGCCATATCTCTCTCTCTCTACCTCTGCCATATCTCTCTCTCTCTACCTCTGCCATATCTCTCTCTCTCTACCTCTGCCATATCTCTCTCTCTCTACCTCTGCCATATCTCTCTCTCTCTCTACCTCTGCCATATCTCTCTCTCTCTACCTCTGCCATATCTCTCTCTCTCTACCTCTGCCATATCTCTCTCTACCTCTGCTACTCTCTCTCTCTACTGCCATATCTCTCTCTCTCTACCTCTGCCATATCTCTCTCTCTCTCTACCTCTGCCATATCTCTCTCTCTCCTCTGCCTACCTCTCTCTCTCATATCTCTCTCTCTCTGCCATCTCTCTCTCTCTACCTCTGCTCTCTCTCTCTCTGCCATCTCTCTCTCTCTCTGCCTGCCATCTCTCTACCTCTGCTCTCTCTCTACCTCTGCTCTCTCTCTACCTCTGCCATCTCTCTCTCTCTCTACCTCTGCCATATCTCTCTCTCTCTCTGCCATCTCTCTCTCTACTCTGCCATATCTCTCTACTCTGCTCTCTCTCTCTACCTCTGCCATATCTCTCTCTCTCTCTACCTCTGCCATATCTCTCTCTCTCTACCTCTGCCATATCTCTCTCTCTCTACCTCTGCCATCTCTCTCTACCCTCTGCCATCTCTCTCTCTCTACCTCTGCCATATCTCTCTCTCTCTACCTCTGCCATATCTCTCTCTCTCTCTACCTCTGCCATCTCTCTCTACCTCTGCCATCTCTCTCTCTCTCTCTACCTCTCTCTCTCTCTACCTCTGCCATCTCTCTCTCTCTCTCTCTGCCTCTGCCATCTCTCTCTCTCTCTCTACCTCTGCCATCTCTCTCTCTCTCTACCTCTGCCATCTCTCTCTCTCCTCTGATCTCTCTCTACCTCTGCCATCTCTCTCTACCTCTGCCATCTCTCTCTCTACCTCTGCCATCTCTCTCTCCTCTCTACCTCTACCTCTGCCATCTCTCTCTCCTCTACCTCTGCCATCTCTCTCTCTACCTCTGCCATATCTCTGCTCTCTCTCTCTCCTCTGCCATCTCTCTCTCTCTCTCTACCTCTGCCATCTCTCTCTCTCTCTACCTCTGCCATCTCTCTCCTCTCTCTCTCTACCTCTGCCATCTCTCTCCTCTCTCTCTCTCTCTGCATGCTCTCTCTCTCTCTGCCATCTACCTCTCTCTAC
Source organism: Oncorhynchus nerka (assembly GCF_034236695.1). NCBI lineage: Eukaryota > Metazoa > Chordata > Actinopteri > Salmoniformes > Salmonidae > Oncorhynchus > Oncorhynchus nerka. The sequence continues at coordinate 91,412,855 of NC_088399.1, read as the reverse complement.
CTCTGCCATCTCGCTCTCTCTCTACCTCTGCCATCTCTCTCTCTACCTCTGCCATCTCTCTCTCTCTACCTCTGCCATCTCTCTCTCTCTACCTCTGCCATATCTCGCTCTCTCTCTACCTCTGCCATATCTCTCTCTCTCTCTCTGCCACCTCTGCCATATCTCTACCTCTGCTCTCTCTCTCTCTCTGCCATATCTCTCTCTCTCTACCTCTGCCATCTCTCGCTCTCTCTCTACCTCTGCTCTATCTCTCTCTCTCTCTACCTCTGCCATCTCTCTCTCTCTCTACCTCTGCCATCTCTCTCTCTCTACCTCTGCCATCTCTCTCTCTACCTCTGCCATCTCTCTCTCTCTACCTCTGCCATCTCTCTACCTCTGCCATCTCTCTCTACCTCTGCCATCTGCTCTCTACCTCTGCCATCTCTCTACCTCTGCCTCTCTCTCTCTCTACCTCTGCCATCTCTCTCTCTCTCTACCTCTCTACCTCTGCTCACCTCTGCCTCTCTACCTCTGCCATCTCTCTCTCTCTCTACCTCTGCCATCTCTCTCTCTCTCTCCTCTGCCATCTCTCTCTCTCTCTGCCACCTCTCTACCTCTGCCATATCTCTCTCTCTCTACCTCTGCCATCTGCCATCTCTCTACCTCTGCTCTCTCTACCTCTGCCATCTCTCTCTCTCTCTATCTCTCTCTCTCTCTCTCTACCTCTGCCATATCTCTCTCTCTCTACCTCTCCACTGCCATCTGCCATCTCTCTCTCTCTACCTCTGCCATATCTCCATCTCTCTCTACCTCTGCCATATCTCTCTCTCTCTCTACCTCTGCCATCTCTCTCTCTCTCTCTACCTCTGCCATATCTCTCTCTCTCTACCTCTGCCATCTCTCTCTCTCTACCTCTGCCATCTGCCATCTCTCTACCTCTGCCATCTCTCTCCTCTGCCATCTACTCTCTACCTCTGCCATCTCTCTACCTCTGCCATCTCTCTCTCTACCTCTGCCATCTCTCTCCTCTGCCATCTCTCTCTCTGCCATCTCTCTACCTCTGCCATCTCTCTCTCTCTGCCACCTCTGCCATCTCTCTCTCTCCTCTGCCATCTCTCTACCTCTGCCATCTCTCCATCTCTCTCTCTACCTCTGCCATCTCTCTCTCTCTCTCTCTCTACCTCTGCCATCTCTCTCTCTCTCTCTCTCTGCCTCTGCCATCTCTCTCTCTACCTCTGCCATCTCTCTCTCTCTACCCATCTGCCATCTCTCTCTCTCTCTACCTCTGCCATCTCTCTCTCTCTCTACCTCTGCCATCTCTCTCTCTACCTCTGCCATCTCTCTCTCTCTCTACTCTGCCATCTCTCTCTCTCTCCTCTGCCATCTCTCTCTCTCTCTCTACCTCTGCCATCTCTCTCTCTCTCTACCTCTGCCACCTCTGCCATCTCTCTCTCTCTCTACCTCTGCCATCTCTCTCTCTACCTCTGCCATCTCTCTCTCTACCTCTGCCATCTCTCTCTCTACCTCTGCCATCTCTCTCTCTCTCTACCTCTGCCATCTCTCTCTCTACCTCTGCCATCTCTCTCTCTCTACCTCTGCCTCTCCTCTCTCTCTACCTCTGCCATCTCTCTCTCTCTCTACCTCTGCCATCTCTCTCTCTCTCTACCTCTGCCATCTCTCTCTCTCTACCTCTGCCATCTCTCTCTCTCTCTACCTCTGCCATCTCTCTCTCTCTCTACCTCTGCCATCTCTCTCTCTCTCTACCTCTGCCATCTCTCTCTCTCTCTCCTCTGCCATCTCTCTCTGCTCTCTCTCTCTGCCACCTCTGCCATCTCTCTCTCTCTCTACCTCTGCCATCTCTCTCTCTCTCTACCTCTGCCATCTCTCTCTCTCTCTACCTCTGCCATCTCTCTCTCTCTCTACCTCTGCCATCTCTCTCTCTCTCTCTACCTCTGCCATCTCTCTCTCTCTCTACCTCTGCCATCTCTCTCTCTCTCTCCTCTGCCATCTCTCTCTCTCTCTACCTCTGCCATCTCTCTCTCTCTCTACCTCTGCCATCTCTCTCTCTCTACCTCTGCCATCTCTCCTCTGCCATCTCTCTCTCTCTCTCTCTACCTCTGCCATCTCTCTCTCTCTACCTCTGCCATCTCTCTCTCTCTCTCTCTCTCTACCTCTGCCATCTCGCTCTCTCTCTCTCTCTCTACCTCTGCCATCTCTCTCTCTCTCTACATCTCTGCCTCTCTGCTCTCTCTCTACCTCTGCCATCTCTCTCTCTCTCTCTCCTCTCTGCTCTGCCTCTCTCTCTCTCTCTACCTCTGCCATCTCTCTCTCTCTCTCTCTCTCTCTATCCTGCCATATCTCTCTCTCTCTCTACCTCTGCCATCTCTCTCTCTCTCTACCTCTGCCATATCTCTCTCTCTCCTCTGCCATCTCTCTCTCTCTCTCTCTCTACCTCTGCCATCTCTCTCTCTCTCTCTACCTCTGCCATCTCTCTCTCTCTCTGCCATATCTCTCTCTCTCTACCTCTGCTCTCTCTCTCTACCTCTGCCACCTCTGCCATCTCTCTCTCTCTCTACCTCTGCCATATCTCTCTCTCTCTCTCTCTGCCTCTGCCATCTCTACTCTGCCATCTCTCTCTCCTCTGCCATCTGCCATATCTCTCTCTCTCTACCTCTGCCATCTCTCTCTCTCTCTACCTCTGCCATCTCTCTCTCTCTACCTCTGCCATCTCTCTCTCTCTACCTCTGCCATCTCTCTCTCTCTACCTCTGCCATCTCTCTCTCTCTACCTCTGCCATCTCTCTCTCTCTACCTCTGCCATCTCTCTCTCTCTACCTCTGCTCTCTCTCTACCTCTGCCATCTCTCTCTCTCTGCCATCTCTCTACCTCTGCCATCTCTCTACCTCTGCCATCTCTCTCTCTCTGCCATACCTCTCTGCCATCTCTCTCTCTCTACCTCTGCCATCTCTCTCTCCTCTGCCATCTCTCTACCTCTGCCATCTCTGCCATCTCTCTCTACTCTGCCATATCTCTCTACCTCTGCCATATCTCTCTCTCTCTCTCCTCTACCATACCTCTGCCATCTCTCCATCTCTCTCTACCTCTGCCATATCTCTCTCTCTCTACCTCTGCCATCTCGCTCTCTCTCTACCTCTGCCATATCTCTCTCTCTCTACCTCTGCCATATCTCGCTCTCTCTCTACCTCTGCCATATCTCTCTCTCTCTACCTCTGCCATATCTCTCTCTCTCTACCTCTGCCATATCTCTCTCTCTCTCTACCTCTGCCATCTCTCTCTCTCTCTCTACCTCTGCCATCTCTCTCTCTCTCTACCTCTGCCATCTCTCTCTCTCTCTCTCTCTACCTCTGCCATCTCTCTCTCTACCTCTGCCATCTCTCTCTCTCTCTACCTCTGCCATATCTCTCTCTCTCTACCTCTGCCATCTCTCTCTCTCTCTCTGCCTCTCTCTCTCTCTCTACCTCTGCCATCTCTCTCTCTCTACCTCTGCCATCTCTCTCTCTCTCTCTGCCATCTCTCTCTCTCTCTGCCATCTCTCTCTCTCTACCTCTGCCATCTCTCTCTCTACCTCTGCCATCTCTCTCTCTCTCTGCCATCTCTCTCTCTCTCTCTCTACCTATCTCCTCTGCCATCTCTCTCTCTCTCTCTCTACCATCTGCCATCTCTCTCTCTACCTCTCTCTCTACCTCTGCCATCTCTCTCTCTCTCTCTCTGCCTCTGCCATCTCTCTCTCTCTCTCTCTCTCTACCTCTGCCATCTCTCTCTCTCTACCTCTGCCATCTCTCTCTCTCTACCTCTGCCATCTCTCTCTACCTCTGCCATCTCTCTCTCTCTCCTCTGCCATCCTCTCTCTCTCTCTCTCTACCTCTGCCATCTCTCTCTCTCTCTACCTCTGCCATCTCTCTCTCTCTACCTCTGCCATCTCTCTCTCTACCTCTGCCATCTCTCTCTCTCTCTACCTCTGCCATCTCTCTCTCTACCTCTGCTCTCTCTCTACCTCTGCCATCTCTCTCTCTCTCTACCTCTGCCATCTCTCTCTGCCATCTCTACCTCTGCCATCTCTCTCTCTCTCTCTACCTCTGCTCATCTCTCTACCTCTGCTCTCTCTCTCTCTCTCTCTACCTCTGCCATCTCTCTCTCTCTCTCTCTCTGTTCTGCCATCTCTCTCTCTCTACCTCTGCCATCTCTCTCTCTCTCTACCTCTGCCATCTCTCTCTCTCTCTCTGCCATCTCTCTCTCCTCTGCCATCTCTCTCTCTACCTCTCTCTCTCTCTCTGCCATCTCTCTCTCTACTCTGCCATCTCTCTCTGCCATCTCTCTCTCTCTACCTCTGCCATCTCTCTCTCTCTACCTCTGCCATCTCTCTCTCTCTACCTCTGCCATCTCTCTCTCTCTCTACCTCTGCCATCTCTCTCTCTCCTCTGCCATCTCTCTCTCTACCTCTGCCATCTCTCTCTCCTCTGCCATCTCTCTCTACCTCTGCCATCTCTCTACCTCTGCCATCTCTCTACTCTCTGCCATCTCTCTCTCTACCTCTGCCATCTCTCTCTCTCTCTACCTCTGCCATCTCTCGCTCTCTCTCTCTCTCTGCCATCTCTCTCTCTCTACTCTCCTCTGCCATCTCTCTCTCTCTCTCTACCTCTGCCATCTCTCTCTCTCTCTACCTCTGCCATCTCTCTCTCTCTCTACCTCTGCCATCTCTCTCTCTCTCTCTCTCTCTACCTCTGCCATCTCTCTCTCTCTCTCTCTCTACCTCTGCCATCTCTCTCTCTCTCTCTCTACCTCTGCCATCTCTCTCTCTCTCTCTCTCTCTACCTCTGCCATATCTCTCTCTCTCTCTCTACCTCTGCCATATCTCTCTCTCTCTCTACCTCTGCCATCTCTCTCTCTCTACCTCTGCCATCTCTCTCTCTCTCTCCTCTCTGCCTCTCTCTCTACCTCTGCCATATCTCTCTCTCTCTACCTCTGCCATATCTCTCTCTCTACCTCTGCCACTCTCTCTGCCATCTCTCTCCTCTGCCATCTCTCTCTCTCTACCTCTGCCATCTCTCTCTCTCTACCTCTGCCATCTCTCTCTCTCTCTACTCTCTCTACCTCTGCCTATCTCTCTCTCTCTACCTCTGCCATCTCTCTCTCTCTCTACCTCTGCCATCTCTCTCTACCTCTGCCATATCTCTCTCTCTCCTCTGCCATCTCTCTCTCTACCTCTGCCATCTCTCTCTCCTCTGCCATCTCTCTACCTCTGCCATCTCTCTCTCTGCCACCTCTCCCTCTCCATCTCTCTACCTCTGCCATCTCTCTCTACCTCTGCCATCTCTCTCTCTCCTCTGCCATCTCTCTCTACCTCTGCCATCTCTCTCTACCTCTGCCATCTCTCTCTACCTCTGCCATCTCTCTCTACCTCTGCCATCTCTCTCCTCTGCCATCTCTCTACCTCTGCCATCTCTCTCCCTCTGCCATCTCTCTCTACCTCTGCCATCTCTCTCTCTCTGCCATCTCTCTCTACCTCTGCCATATCTCTCTACCTCTGCTACTCTCTACCTCTGCCATCTCTCTACCTCTGCTCCATATCTCTCTCTACCTCTGCCATCTCTCTCTCTGCTCTACCTCTGCCATCTCTCTCTCTCTCTCTACCTCTGCCATATCTCTCTCTCTCTACCTCTGCCATCTCTCTCTCTCTCTCTACCTCTGCCTCTCTCTATCTGCCATCTCGCTCTCTCTCTACCTCTGCCCTCTGCCATATCTCTCTCTCTCTACCTCTGCCACTCTGCCATATCTCTCTCTCTCTCTACCTCTGCCATCTCTCTCTCTCTCTACCTCTCCTCTCTCTCTCTCTCCTCTGCTCTCTCTCTCTATACCTCTCTCTCTCTACCTCTGCCATCTCTCTCTCTCTCCTCTACCATCTGCCATCTCTCTCTCTCTCTCTACCTCTGCCTCTCTCTACTCTGCCATCTCTCTCTCCTCTGCCATCTCTCTCTCTCTCTACCTCTGCCATCTCTCTCTCTCTCTCTGCCACCTCTGCCTCTATCTCTCTCTCTCTCTCTCTACCTCTGCCATCTCTCTCTCTCTACCTCTGCCATCTCTCTCTCTCTACCTCTGCCATCTCTCTCTCTCTCTACCTCTGCCATCTCTCTCTCTCTCTACCTCTGCCATCTCTCTCTACCTCTGCCATCTCTCTCTCTCTCTCTCTGCCTCTCTCTCTCTCTCTCCTCTGCCTCTCTCTCTCTATCTGCTCTCTCTCTCTCTACCTCTGCCATCTCTCTCTCTCTCTACCTCTGCCATCTCTCTCTCTCTCTACCTCTGCCATCTCTCTCTCTCTCTACCTCTGCCATCATCTCTCTCTCTACCTCTGCCATCTCTCTCTCTCTCTGCCATATCTCTGCCATCTCTCTCTCTCTCTCTCTCTCTCTACCTCTGCCATCTCTCTCTCTGCCTCTGCTCTCTCTCTCTGCCATCTCTCTCTACCTCTGCCATCTCTCTCTACCTCTCTGCCATCTCTGCCATCTCTCTACCTCTGCCATCTACCTCTGCTCTGCTCTCTCTCTACCTCTGCCATCTCTCTCTCCTCTGCCATCTCTCTCTACCTCTGCCATCTCTCTCTCTCTACCTCTGCCATCTCTGCTCTACTCTCTACCTCTGCCATCTCTCTCTCTCCTCTGCCATCTCTCTCTCTCCTCTGCCATCTCTCTCTACCTCTGCCATATCTCTCTACCTCTGCCATATCTCTCTCTCTCTCTCTCTACCTCTGCCATATCTCTCTACCTCTGCCATCTCTCTCTCTACCTCTGCCATCTCTCTCTCTCTCTCTCTCTACCTCTGCCATATCTCGCTCTCTCTCTACCTCTGCCATATCTCGCTCTCTCTCTACCTCTGCCATATCTCGCTCTCTCTCTACCTCTGCCATATCTCGCTCTCTCTCTACCTCTGCCATATCTCGCTCTCTCTCTACCTCTGCCATATCTCTCTCTCTCTACCTCTGCCATATCTCTCTCTCTCTACCTCTGCCATCTCTCTCTACCTCTGCCATATCTCGCTCTCTCTCTACCTCTGCCATATCTCTCTCTCTCTCTCTACCTCTGCCATCTCTCTCTCTCTCTCTCTACCTCTGCCATCTCTCTCTCTCTCTCTCTACCTCTGCCATCTCTCTCTCTCTCTCTCTCTCTACCTCTGCCTCTCTCTCTCTATCTGCCATCTCTCTCTCTCTGCCTCTGACATATCTCTCTCTCTCTACCTCTGCCATCTCTCTCTCTCTCTACCTCTGACATCTCTCTCTCTCTATCCTCTGACATCTCTCTCTCTCTCTCTCTCTACCTCTGCCATCTCTCTACCTCTGCCATCTCTCTCTCTACCTCTGACATCTCTCTCTCTCTACCTCTGACATCTGCCATCTCTCTCTCCTCTGCCATCTCTCTCTCTCTACCTCTGACATCTCTCTCTCTACTATCTACCTCTGACATCATCTCTCTCTCTCTACCTCTGCCATCTCTCTCTCTCTACTCTCTACCTGCCATCTCCATCTCTCTCTCTCTACCTCTGCCATCTCTCTCTCTACCTCTGCCATCTCTCTCTCTACCTCTGCCATCTCTCTCTCTACCTCTGCCATCTGCCTCTCTCTCTCTCTCCTCTGCTCTACATCTGCCTCTCTCTCTACCTCTGCCATCTCTCTCTCTCTCTCCTCTGCCATCTCTCTCTCTCTCTCTCTCTACCTCTGCCATCTCTCTCTCTCTCTCTACCTCTGCCATCTCTCTCTCTCTCCTCTGACTCTCTCTCCTCTACCTCTGCCATCTCTCTCTCTACCTCTGCCATCTCGCTCTCTCTCTCTCTCTACCTCTGCCATCTGCTCTCTCTCCTCTGCCATCTCTCTCTCTCTACCTCTCTATCTCTGCCTCTCTCTCTACCTCTGCTCTCTCTCTCTCTACCTCTGCCATCTCGCTCTCTCTCTCTCTCTCTACCTCTGCCATCTCTCTCTCTCTCTCTCTCTCTACCTCTGCCATCTCGCTCTCTCTCTCTCTCTCTACCTCTGCCATCTCGCTCTCTCTCTCTCTCTCTCTACCTCTGCCATCTCTCTCTCTCTCCTCTCTCTACCTCTGCCATCTCTCTCTCTACCTCTCTCTCTCTCTCTACCTCTGCCATATCTCCTCTCTCTCTACCTCTGCCATATCTCTCTCTCTCTACCTCTGCCATCTCTCTACCTCTCTCTCTCTCTACCTCTGCCATATCTCTCTCTCTACCTCTGCCATATCTCTCTCTCTCTGCCTCTGCCATCTCTCTCTCTACCTCTGCCATCTCTCTCTCTCTCTACCTCTGCCATCTCTCTCTCTCTCTCTCTCTCTACCTCTGCCATCTCTCTGCCTCTCTCTCTCTCTCTACCTCTGCCATCTCTCTACCTCTGCCATCTCTCTCTCTCTACCTCTCTGCCATATCTCTCTCTACTCTCTACCTCTGCCATCTCTCTCTCTCTCTCCTCTGCCATCTCTCTCTCTCTACCTCTGCCATCTCTCTACCTCTGCCATCTCTCTCTCTCTACCTCTGCCATATCTCTGCTCTCTCTCTACCTCTGCCATATCTCTCTCTCTCTACCTCTCTGCCATCTCTCTCTCTCTACCTCTGCCATCTCTCTCTCTCTCTACCTCTGCCATCTCTCTCTCTACTCTGCCATCTCTCTCTACCTCTGCCATCTCTCTCTCTCTACCTCTGCCATCTCTCTCTCTCTCTACCTCTGCCATCTCTCTCTCTACCTCTGCCATCTCTCTCTCTCTCTACCTCTGCCATCTCTCTCTCTCTACCTCTGCCCTCTCTCTCTCTACCTCTCTCGCTCTCTCTCTCTCTCCTCTGCCATCTCTCTCTCTCTCCTCTCCCTCTGCCATCTCTCTCTCTCTCTCTCTCTACCTCTGCCATCTCCTCTGCCATCTCTCTCTCTCTACCTCTGCCATCTCTCTCTCTCTCTCTCTACCTCTGCCATCTCTCTCTCTCTCTCTACCTCTGCCATCTCTCTCTCTCTCTCCTCTGCCATCTCTCTCTCTCTACCTCTGCCATCTCTCTCTCTACCTCTGCCATCTCTCTCTACCTCTGCCATCTCTCTACCTCTGCCATCTCTCTCTACCTACCTCTGCTCTCTCTCTCTCTACTCTGCCTCTGCCATCTCTCTCTCTACCTCTGCCATCTCTCTCTCTCCTCTGCCATCTCTCTCTCTCTGCCTCTCTCCATCTCTCTCTCTCTCTACCTCTGCCATCTCTCTCTCTCTCTCTCTCTCTCTACCTCTGCCATCTCTCTCTCTCTCTCTACCTCTGCCATCTCTCTCTCTCTCTCTACCTCTGCCATCTCTCTCTCTCTCTCACCTCTGCCATCTCTCTCTCTCTCTACCTCTGCCATCTCTCTCTCTCTCTGCCACCTCTGCCTCTCTCTCTGCTCTCTCTCTCTCTACCTCTGCCATCTCTCTCTCTCTCTCCATCTCTCTCTGCCTCTGCCATCTCTCTCTCTACCTCTGCCATCTCTCTCTCTCTCTACCTCTGCCATCTCTCTCTCTCTACCTCTGCCATCTCTCTCTGCTCTCTCTCTACCTCTGCCATCTCTCTCTCTCTCTCTACCTCTGCCATCTCTCTCTCTCTCTCTACCTCTGCCACCTCTGCCATCTCTCTCTCTCTCTCTCTCTCTCTCCTCTGCCATCTGCCATCTCTCTCTCTCTACCTCTGCCATCTCTCTCTCTCTCTCTCTGCCATCTCTGCCTCTCTCTCTCTCTCTCTCTACCTCTGCCATCTCTCTCTCTCTATCTGCTCTCTCTCTCTCTCTACCTCTGCCATCTCTCTCTCTCTCTCTACCTCTGCCATCTCTCTCTCTCTCTCTCTACCTCTGCCATCTCTCTCTCTCTCTCTACCTCTGCCATCTCTCTCTCTCTCTCTCTCTCTACCTCTGCCATCTCTCTCTCTCTCTCTACCTCTGCCATCTCCATCTCTACCTCTGCCATCTCTCTCCTCTGCCATCTCTCTCTCTCTCTCTACCTCTGCCATCTCTCTACTCTCTCTGCCATCTCTCTCTCTGCCATCTCTCTACCTCTGCCATCTCTCTCTCTCTCTACCTCTGCCATCTCTCTCTCTCTCTCTACCTCTGCCATCTCTCTCTCTCTCTCTGCCTCTCTACCTCTGCCATATCTCTCTCTCTCTACCTCTGCCATCTCTCTCTCTCTACCTCTGCCATCTCTCTCTCCTCTGCCACCTCTGCCATCTCTCTCTCTCTCTACCTCTGCCATCTCTCTCTCTCTGCCATCATCTCTCTCTCTCTGCCATCTCTCTCTCTCTACCTCTGCCATCTCTCTCTCTCTCTACCTCTGCCATCTCTCTCTCCTCTCTCTCTCCTCTCCTACCTCTCTCTCTCTATCTCTGCCTCTCTCTCTCTCTACCTCTGCCATCTCTCTCTCTCTCTCTGCCATCTCTCTCTCTCTCTGCCTCTGCCATCTCTCTCTCTCTCTACCTCTGCCATCTCTCTCTCTCTCTACCTCTGCCATCTCTCTCTCTCTCTCTCTCTACTGCCATCTCTCTCTCTCTCTCTACCTCTGCCATCTCTCTCTCTCTACCTCTGCCATCTCTCTCTCTCTCTCCTCTGCCATCTCTCTCTCTCTCTGCCATCTCTCTCTCTACCTCTGCTCATCTCTCTACCTCTGCCATCTCTCTCTCTCTACCTCTGCTCTCTCTCTCTCTACCTCTGCCATCTCTCTCTCTCTACCTCTGCCATCTCTCTCTCTCTACCTCTGCCATCTCTCTCTCTCTACCTCTGCCATCTCTCTCTCTCTCTCTGCCATCTCTCTCTACCTCTGCCATCTCTCTCTCTCTACCTCTGCCATCTCTCTCTCTCTCTCTGCCATCTCTCTACCTCTGCCATCTCTCTACCTCTGCCATCTCTCTCTCTCTACCTCTGCCATCTCTCTCTCTCTACCTCTGCCATCTCTCTCTCCTCTACCTCTGCCATCTCTCTACCTCTGCCATCTCTCTCTCTCTACCTCTACCTCTGCCTCTGCCTCTCTCTCTCTCTACCTCTGCCATCTCTCTCTCTCTACCTCTGCCATCTCTCTCTACCTCTGCCATCTCTCTCTCTCTGCCTCTCTCTCTACCTCTGCCATCTCTCTCTCTCTACCTCTGCCATCTCTCTCTACCATCTCTCTCTCTCTCTCTCTACCTCTGCCATCTCTCTCTCTCTCTGCCATCTCTCTCTCTACCTCTGCCATCTCTCTCTCTCTACCTCTGCCATCTCTCTCTCTCTACCTCTGCCATCTCTCTCTCTCTACCTCTGCCATCTCTCTCTCTCTACCTCTGCCATCTCTCTCTCTCTACCTCTGCCATCTCTCTCTCTCTACCTCTGCCATCTCTCTCTCTCTCTCTACCTCTGCCATCTCTCTGCTCTCTCTCTCTCTCTATCTCTCTACCTCTCTCTCTCTACCTCTCTCTCTCTCTACCTCTGCCATCTCTCTCTCTACCTCTGCTCTCTCTCTCTCTACCTCTGCCATCTCTCGCTCGCTCTCTCTACCTCTGCCATATCTCGCTCGCTCTGCCATCTCTACTCTCTACCTCTCGCCATCTCTCTCTCTACCTCTGCCATCTCTCTCTCTCACCTCTGCTCTCTCTCTCTGCCATCTCTCTCTCTCTCTACCTCTGCCATTCTCTCTCTCTCTACTCTCTCTGCCATCTCTCTCTCTCTCTACCTCTGCCATCTCTCTCTCTCTCTACCTCTGCCATATCTCTCTCTCTCTACCTCTGCCATATCTCTCTCTCTCTACCTCTGCCATATCTCTCTCTCTCTACCTCTGCCATATCTCTCTCTCTCTACCTCTGCCATATCTCTCTCTCTCTACCTCTGCCATATCTCTCTCTCTCTACCTCTGCCATATCTCTCTCTCTCCCTCCCTCATTCTAGGAGGCTCCCGCAGTAGGACACAAGGAACGTCACCTGCACACTAAGACTCATACTGCTCCGTTGCCTGGCAACCATTACATTAATGGTTTGCACAAGCAAAGCCCAGGCATTGCCAGCACACTGCACACGCACACACAATCACCCTTTTAAGGGTTTCCGGAAAATGTCAGTTTTACTTTTTTTCCCCCCAAATAAATACTTTTTTATTTTAACTCCAGAGAATTAGCTATCCCACATCACATTGTAAACAGAGCTATCCCACATCACATTGTAAACAGAGCTATCCCACATCACATTGTAAACAGAGCTATCCCACATCACATTGTAAACAGAGCCCGGGAGAAAACATTCACGTCACACAGAGGCAGTGTTTCTCTGTGAATTACACATTCTCTGAAGTCAATCAGATACACAGATCTCTCTCTCCTCCCTCGCTGTGTCATGATTCCTCAACAAGTCTCAAAACAACATGCAGTCCACCCATTGGACCATTTCATGACCGCATTGGACCAGGTTTCTGTTTCTGGCGAAGACGAAGGACAAATGAAAGGCGGCTGGGAGTCTCCCACTCTTCCCCTCCTCAGTCCCGGTCGGTCGTACGCCAACGTGTCCCTTTCTAAGCCAAAATCAACGTTGCTCTACCAAGGTTCCAGGAAGTGATGTTGGAGCGCAGGGCTGCTGAACTCACCTGTGGAGAGTTTGCACATGTACGTGTGTGTGTGCTTGCGTGCGTGCGTGCGTGTGTTCCAATGTCAAGTCTAATGGGGAGCTCTTCACTCTAAAAATGGTCAACAATTTCAGGCTCAATGATTCAGTCCAGCGGCTCGATAAATGATGGAAATAGTCTCCATTACACTAGCCCACACAGACACAGAAGAAACACAAAGTACATAACACAGTCAGGTTGTCAGACCTACTGGCATCAGGAGGCAGCCTAGTGATGTCAGACCTACTGGCATCAGGGGGCAGCCTAGTGATGTCAGACCTACTGGCATCAGGGGGCAGCCTAGTGATGTCAGACCTACTGGCATCAGGGGGCAGCCTAGTGATGTCAGACCTACTGGAATCAGGGGGCAGCCTAGTGATGTCAGACCTACTGGCATCAGGGGGCAGCCTAGTGATGTCAGACCTACTGGCATCAGGGGGCAGCCTAGTGATGTCAGACCTACTGGAATCAGGGGGCAGCCTAGTGATGTCAGACCTACTGGAATCAGGGGGCAGCCTAGTGATGTCAGACCTACTGGAATCAGGGGGCAGCCTAGTGATGTCAGACCTACTGGAATCAGGAGGCAGCCTAGTGATGTCAGACCTACTGGAATCAGGGGGCAGCCTAGTGATGTCAGACCTACTGGAATCAGGGGGCAGCCTAGTGATGTCAGACCTACTGGAATCAGGAGGCAGCCTAGTGATGTCAGACCTACTGGAATCAGGGGGCAGCCTAGTGATGTCAGACCTACTGGCATCAGGAGGCAACCTAGTGATGTCAGACCTACTGGAATCAGGGGGCAGCCTAGTGATGTCAGACCTACTGGCATCAGGAAGCAGCCTAGTGTTCTAAATGTCAGAGTGGGTTCAGCTGAGAGACACATAGGGAGCTGTCTAATGAACACCAACTCAGCCTTGGCTCAGAACAGGATGCCTCCGTTCTGACAGGTAAATGCTGTTGGCCATCACTTAATGAAAACCATCTTTAGTTCCGTTATTAAAGGGTAAGGCATATTCTGAGAAGTACTGGAAGGATTTTCACTGGAGGCAGAGACACACAAACACAATGAACACAGACACACACAGGGACTTTTCAGAGCAGGCAGGTAGGTGGTGTTAGCGTTGGCATTAGTCACCATGTGGTGTCTGATAAACAGCAGTGGGTTTGAAAGACATTAAAAAACTAAACCGTCTGAATAAAGCACATGGTCCTAGAGGAGGTAGCCTCAAACACACAGAGAGAGAAAGATGTTGAGACTGGTCTACTACTACTACTGCTTTTATTTATTATTATTCTCATTAATACTGTTGTTGTAGATTAGAAGTAATCCCATTTCCACTCTTACTATGGTTGATGCCTTTTTGCTGTTGGTCCCACCATGTTGTGTTATATGTATACTTTGACAATGTAAGTCATTTAACATGTCAATAAAGTCTACTGGGGAGGGGGTGGGTGGGGGGAGATTTGTTGATTTAAAAAAAGCTTTTGACTCAATTTGGCATGAGGGTCTGCTATGCAAATTGATGGAAAGTGGTGTTGGGGGAAAAGCATACGACATTATAAAATCCATGTACACAAACAATGTGTGCGGTTAAAATTGGCAAAAAACACAGGTCCTTTCCACAGGGCCGTGGGGTGAGACAGAGATGCAGCTTAAGCCCCACCCTCTTGAACATATATATCAATGAATTGGCGAGGGCACCAGAACAGTCTGCAGCACCCGGCCTCACCCTACTAGAATCCTCACCCTACTAGAACCCTCACCCTACTAGAATCCTCACCCTACTAGAACCCTACTAGAACCCTACTAGAATCCTCACCCTACTAGAAGTCAAATGTCTACTGTCTTCTGATGATCTGGTGCTTCTGTCACCAACCAAGGAGGGCCTACAGTAGCACCTAGATATGCTGACAGACCTGGGCCCTGACAGACCTGGGCCCTGACAAACCTGGGCCCTGACAAACCTGGGCCCTGACAAACCTGGGCCCTGACAAACCTGGGCCCTGACAAACCTGGGCCCTGACAGTAAGTCTCAGTCAGACAAAAATAACGGTGTTCCAAACAAGGTCCAGTCGCCAGGACCACAAATACAAATTCCATCTCGACACCGTTGCCCTAGAGCACACAAAAAACTACACGTACCTTGGCCTAAACATCAGCACCACAGGTAACTTCCACAAAGCTGTGAACGAGCTGAGAGACAAGGCAGGGGCCTTATATGCCATCAAAAGGAACATCAAATTCGACATACTAATTAGGATCTGGCTAAAAATACTTGAATCAGTCATAGAGCCCTTTGTCCTTCATGGTTGTGAGGTCTGGGGCTCGCTCATCAACCAAGAACTCACAAAATGGTACAAACACAAAATTGAGACTCTGCATGCAGAATTCTGCAAAACTATCCTTCGTGTTCAACATAAAACACCAAATAATGCATGCAGAGCAGAATTAGGCCGATACCCGCTAATTATCAACATCCAGAAAAGAGCGGTTAAATTCTACAACCACCTAAAAGGAAGTGATTCCCAAACCTTCCATAACAAAGCCATCACCTACAGAGAGATGAACCTGGAGAAGAGTCCCCTAAGTAAACTTGTCCTGGGGCTCTGTTCACAAACACAAACATACCTCATAGAGCCCCAAGACACCAACACAATTAGAACCAACCAAATCATGAGAAAACAAAAAGATAATTACTTGACACATTGGAAAGAATTAACAAAAAAAGAGAAAATGAGAGGAGGAGACATGCTGCAGATGAGATAGCAGCAGACAGCCACCCCCCCCCCCACACCCCCCCCTCACTTCTCTTCGGTTACAGCGAGAGAGAGCGAGAGAGCAGAAAAACAGAGAGAAAGAACAACACAAGTGTTCCAATCCCGCAGCTTCAAAAATGAACTTGTACGAACTATGAAGTCAACTCAACTGCAGCTCGAGGGCCTTAGAGTCGACTAGTGGGTTGGGTTCCCATCCAAGTAGCTATCAACGAGTTCAAGCTTATTTAACAGAAAATTCACATCCAGAAAGATCTAATTACCTGAATGGACAGCTGCCATCGGAGATTGTTGGAAATTGGCCATCGGGTAAGTTATTCCTCAAGAACAGATGTTCACAGGTGCTAGGGAGGTCCTCTCCTCTGGGCTACTGTCGGTGATTTGTCAGTGAACTTCCACCTCTTAACAGGAAAACAACCCCATAGTGAAATAAATAAAAAAGCTGCTCTTGGAGACTGGTGAGGCACCCCTCCCTGATGGTTTGAATCTGAACCAAATCGGGGGAAAAAGGTATTCTAGGAGTAAGGTAGAGACACCCCCCCCCCTCCGTTGGTTTGACTTCAAATCCGAACCAAAAGGAAAAGTGAGCTCAAGGCATTCTAACGGTTGTTATGAGTTACTTCTAAGCTACTCATTGGGAAATCATAGGCCTACTTTTCCTCTGTTGAATATAAATCTATCACATTGGCTACAGTCTCTGTGGAAAGGGAATATCCAGGAAGCAGTAAAACGCCGTCAGTAGAAGAGACAGGCTAGAACGTAACCCACATTACGGGATGACAAAGTACGCAATTTCAATTTCGTTCACACAAAATATGGCCATAAAAAAATTATCCCCCCCCCCACTTAGTTGTCCCCTCCCTGTATTCCCGCCCTCTCTCTATTCTCTCTTAAAGTGAAAGGCTTCTCCCGTTCTCAGAGGTTGCCACTAAGTTAAACAGATGTCCCTGAACCCGTCCCAGCCTGTCTGTTGTAGTTACTGTTGCTAAAACCACGGGTTCCGCCTGCCTCCGGGGGAGAATTTCCCTTTGTGTGAATATGTGCTGGTTTCACGCTCTCATTTGAAGGAGGTACTGTACAGAGGGACTGGTTTGGCTGCCTAAGCATGACACAACACGTATAGGAGTCACACTGTTAACTCTTTCCCTGCACCACATACTGAAGCATACTAATGCTCAATGTAGTCTACAGTAGACAGACATACAGACTGTTGTTATCCCCGTGGGCTGAATTCGGCCTAGTCTACACAACATACCATTTTATTTTATATTTAACATGTATTTATCTAGGAAGTCTCATTGAGGTCAGGAGACCTATTTATTTATATTTTACAAGGGAGACCCCTGGCCAGTAATATAGGGCATGCTTGTTGGGCTTTTACTTAGGCTAATTAGGAATATGGTGTCAAGCACACAGGGTCCAATCCAGCCTTGGGTAAAGTGCTTACTAAGCTGATCTAGTTGCTAATTGGGTGGGCGTCTCTTGGAGGATGATTTAAGTGTGTTGGGAGATGGGAACTCCCAGTGGCTACTAAGACCCTAACCCCAGCCTCCAATCGGCCCTGGGTAAAGTGCTTACTGAGGATGATCTAAGTATGGTACTGGGAGATCTAAATGTACTCCTCAGACCCTGAGCCTGTGGTGACCCTGAGCCTGTGGTGACCCTGAGCCTGTGATGACCCTGAGCCGGGCTGGGGGTTCACTGAGGGTCAGGGGAGGACAGGTCAGGGCAAGAAAGTTACACCAGGCCTTCAGTAGGTATTCACACCTCTTTACTTTTTTCACATTTTGTGTTACAGCCTGAATTTAAAATGGATTAAATTTAGATTTTGTGTCACACAATATCCCAGAATGTCAAAGTGCAATTTCGTTTGTAGAAAATTATAGAAATTCATAAAAAAGTACAACTGAAATTTCTTATTCAACCCCTTTGTTATGGCAAGCCTAAATAAGTTCAAGAGTAAAAATGTGTTTAACAAATCGCATTATAAGTTGCATGGACAATAATAGAAGTTTACATGATTTTTGAATAACTAGCCCATCTCTGTACCCCACACATACAATTGCCTGTAAGCCCCCTCAATCAAGTACTGCATTTCAAGCACAGATTCAACCACAAAGACTAGGGAGGTTTTTCAATGCCTCACAAAGAAGGGCACTCATTGGTAGATGTGTAAAACTAAAAAAAGCAGACGCTGAAAATCCCTTTGAGCATGGTGAAGTTATTAATTTCATTTTGGATGATGTATCAATACATCCAGTCACTACAAATATACAGGAGTCCTTCCTAACTCAGTTGCAGGAGAGGAAGGAATGCACTCGTGGATTTCACCATGAGGACAATGGTGAGAAAACTGAGGATGGATCAACAACATTGCAGTTACTCCACAATACACAATACTATTTTCAAGCATGGTGGTGACTGCATCATGTTAAGGGTATGCTTTTCATCGGCAAGGACTGGCGAGCTTTTTAGGATAAAAGAAAAGGAATACAGCTAAAAGCACAGGCAAAATCCTAGATGAAAACCTGGTTCAGTCTGCTTTCCAACAGATACTGGTAGAAAAATGTACCTTTCAGCAGGACAATAACCTAAAACACAAGGACAAATCTACACTGGAGTTACTTACCAAAATTACATTGAATGTTCCTGAGTGGCCTAGTTACAGTTTTGATTTAAAAATCGTCTTGAAAATCTATGGCAAGACTTGAAAATGGCTGTCTAGCAATGATCAACAATGAAGTTGAGAGCTTGAAGACTTTTAAAAAGAATAATTGGCAAATATTGTACAATCCAGGTGTGCAAAGCTCTTACCCAAAAATACTTTACAGCTGTAATCACCACCAAAAAGTGCTTCTACGAAGTATTGATTCAGGGGTGTGAATACTTATGCAAACTAGATATTTCTGTATTTCATTTAATATATTTGCAGAAAATTCAACAAACATGTTCTCACTTTGTCATTATGGGGTATTGTGTGTAGATGATTTAATCGATTTTGAATTCAGGCTGTAACACAACAAAATGTGGAATATGTCAAGGGGATGTGAAAACTTTCTGAAAGCACTGTATCATGCCATCTCTAGGTTACCGTGTGAGTTAGATCAGGGAGGAGTGGCAACCTTTACTCTGACAATATCTAATCAGTCACCACGGGCCTTTACTCTGACCTCAAAAATATCTAACCAGTCACCACTGGCCTTTACTCTGACCTCAAAAATATCTAACCAGTCACCACTGGCCTTGACATTAACCTAGGGCTGTTAACTTGTTATGGATGGGGGCAGTTTTGAGTAGCTTGGATGAATAAGGTGCCCAGAGTAAACTGTATGCTACTCAGGCCCAGTTGCGAATAAATGCATAGTATTAGTATATTTGGATAGAAAACACTCTGAATGACATCTGTGAGTATGACAAAACTCATACGGCAGGCAAAGCCCTGAGAAAAAAATCCAACCCGGACGTGGGAAATCTGAGGTTTGTAGTTTTTCAACTCATTCCCTATCGAATACACAGTGCGCCGACAGAGATGGCCGCCTCGCTTCGCGTTCCTAGGAAACTATGCAGTTTTATGTTTTTTTACGTGTTATTTCTTACATTAGTACCCCAGGTCATCTTAGGTTTCATTAAATACGGTTGAGAAGAACTACTGAATATAAGATCAGCGTCAACTCACCATCAGTACGACCAAGAATATGTTTTCCACGTCGCGGATCCTGTGTTCTGCCTTACAAACAGGTCAACGGAATTGATTCCATGCAGCGACCCCAAAAAATGACTCCGAAAAAGAGGGAAAAGAGGCGGTCTTCTGGTCAGACTCCGGAGACGGGCACACCGTGCACCACTCCCTAGCATTCTTCTTGCCAATGTCCAGTCTCTTGACAACAAGGTTGATGAAATCCGAGCAAGGGTAGCATTCCAGAGGGACATCAGAGACTGTAACGTTCTTTGCTTCACGGAAACTTGGCTCACTGGAGAGACGCTATCCGGGGCGGTGCAGCCAACGGGTTTCTCCACAAATCGCTCCGACAGAAACAAACATCTTTCTGGTAAGAAGAGTGGCGGGACATGGTGTGATGAAAGAAATACAGGAACTCAAATCCTTCTGTTCACTCGATTTAGAATTCCTCACAATCAAATGTAGACCGCATTATCTACCAAGAGAATTCTCTTCGATTATAATCACAGCCGTATATATCCCCCCCCAAGCAGACACATCGATAGCTCTGAACGAACTTTATTTAACTCCTTGCAAACTGGAAACCATTTATCCGGAGGCTGCATTCATTGTAGCTGGGGATTTTAACAAAGCTAATCTGAAAACAAGACTCCCTAAATTTTATCACCATATCGATTGCGCAACCAGGGGTGGTAAAACCTTGGATCATTGTTCCTCTAACTTCCGCGACGCATATAAGGCCCTGCCCCGCCCCCCTTTCGGAAAAGTTGACCACGACTCCATTTTGTTGATCCCTGCCTACAGACAGAAACTTAAACAAGAGGCTCCCACGCTGAGGTCTGTCCAACGCTGGTCCGACCAAGCTGACTCCACACTCCAAGACTGCTTCCATCACGTGGACTGGGACATGTTTCGTATTGCGTCAGATAACAATATTGACGAATACGCTGATTCGGTGTGCGAGTTCATTAGAACGTGCGTTGAAGATGTCGTTCCCATAACAACGATTAAAACATTCCCTAACCAGAAACCGTGGATTGATGGCAGCATTCGCGTGAAACTGAAAGCGCGAACCACTGCTTTTAATCAGGGCAAGGTGTCTGATAACATGACCGAATACAAACAGTGCAGCTATTCCCTCCGCAAGGCTATCAAACAAGCTAAGCGTCAGTACAGAGACAAAGTAGAATCTCAATTCAACGGCTCAGACACAAGAGGCATGTGGCAGGGTCTACAGTCAATCACGGACTACAAGAAGAAACCCAGCCCAGTCACGGACCAGGATGTCTTGCTCCCAGGCAGACTAAATAACTTTTTTGCCCGCTTTGAGGACAATACAGTGCCACTGACACGGCCTGCAACGAAAACATGCGGTCTCTCCTTCACTGCAGCCGAGGTGAGTAAGACATCTAAACGTGTTAACCCTCGCAAGGCTGCAGGCCCAGACGGCATCCCCAGCCGCTCCCTCAGGGCATGCGCAGACCAGCTGGCCGGTGTGTTTACGGACATATTCAATCAATCCCTATACCAGTCTGCTGTTCCCACATGCTTCAAGAGGGCCACCATTGTTCCTGTTCCCAAGAAAGCTAAGGTAACTGAGCTAAACGACTACTGCCGCGTAGCACTCACTTCCGTCATCATGAAGTGCTTTGAGAGACTAGTCAAGGACCATATCACCTCCACCCTACCTGACACCATAGACCCACTCCAATTTGCTTACCGCCCAAATAGGTCCACAGACGATGCAATCTCAACCACACTGCACACTGCCCTAACCCATCTGGACAAGAGGAATACCTATGTGAGAATGCTGTTCATCGACTACAGCTCGGCATTCAACACCATAGTACCCTCCAAGCTCGTCATCAAGCTCGAGACCCTGGGTCTCGACCCCGCCCTGTGCAACTGGGTACTGGACTTCCTGACGGGCCGCCCCCAGGTGGTGAGGGTAGGCAACAACATCTCCTCCCCGCTGATCCTCAACACGGGGGCCCCACAAGGGTGCGTTCTGAGCCCTCTCCTGTACTCCCTGTTCACCCACGACTGCGTGGCCACGCACGCCTCCAACTCAATCATCAAGATTGCGGACGACACAACAGTGGTAGGCTTGATTACCAACAACGACGAGACGGCCTACAGGGAGGAGGTGAGGGCCATCGGAGTGTGGTGTCAGGAAAATAACCTCACACTCAACGTCAACAAAACTAAGGAGATGATTGTGGACTTCAGGAAACAGCAGAGGGAACACCCCCTATCCACATAGATGGAACAGTAGTGGAGAGGGTAGCAAGTTTTAAGTTCCTCGGCATACACATCACAGACAAACTGAATTGGTCCACTCACACAGACAGCATCGTGAAGAAGGCGCAGCAGCGCCTCTTCAACCTCAGGAGGCTGAAGAAATTTGGCTTGTCACCAAAAGCACTCACAAACTTCTACAGATGCACAATCGAGAGCATCCTGGCGGGCTGTATCACCGCCTGGTACGGCAACTGCTCCGCCCTCAACCGTAAGGCTCTCCAGAGGGTAGTGAGGTCTGCACAACGCATCACCGGGGGCAAACTACCTGCCCTCCACCTACACCACCCGATGTTACAGGAAGGCCATAAAGATCATCAAGGACATCAACCACCCGAACCACTGCCTGTTCACCCCGCTATCATCCAGAAGGCGAGGTCAGTACAGGTGCATCAAAGCTGGGACCGAGAGACTGAAAAACAGCTTCTATCTCAAGGCCATCAGACTGTTAAACAGCCACCACTAACATTGAGTGGCTGTTGCCAACACACTGTCATTGACACTGACCCAACTCCAGCCACTTTAATAATGGGAATTGATGGGAAATGATGTAAATATATCACTAGCCACTTTAAACAATGCTACCTTATATAATGTTACTTACCCTACATTATTCATCTCATATGCATATGTATATACTGTACTCTATATCATCGACTGCATCCTTATGTAATACATGTATCACTAGCCACTTTAACTATGCCACCTTGTTTACTTTGTTTACATACTCATCTCATATGTATATACTGTACTCAATACCATCTACTGTATGCTGCCCTGTACCATCACTCATTCATATATCCTTATGTACATATTCTTTATTCCCTTACACTGTGTATAAGACAGTAGTTTTGGAATTGTTAGTTAGATTACTTGTTGGTTATTACTGCATTGTCGGAACTAGAAGCACAAGCATTTCGCTACACTCGCACTAACATCTGCTAACCAATACACAGTGTCTATGAGGTCATATTGCACTTCCTAAGACTTCCACTAGATGTCAACAGTTTTTAGAACCTTGTTTGATGCTTCTACTGTGGAGTGGGGGGGAATGAGAGGGGAATGAGTCAGAGGTCTGCCAGAGAGGCATTAGCTGACCACGCACGTTCACGTGAGAGTTACCTTGCGTTCCATTGCAATTCTACAGACAAAGGAATTCCGCTGTTGAAACATTGAAGATTTATGTGAAAAACATCCTAAAGATTGATTCTATACATCCTTTGACATGTTTCTACGGACTGTAATGGAACTTTTTGACTTTTCGTCTGCACCTAGCGATCGCGCGTCATGAATTTGGATTACTGGGCTAAACGCGCGAACAAAAAAAAAGGTAATTGGACATAAATGATGGACTTTATCGAACAAATCAAACATTTATTGTGGAACTGGGATTCCTGGGAGTGCTTTCTGATGAAGATCATCAAAGGTAAGTGAATATTTATAATGCTATTTCTGACTTCTGTTGACTACACAACATGGCGGATATCTGTTTGGATTGTTTTGGTCTCTGAGCGCTATACTCAGATTATTGCATGGTGTGCTTTTTCGGTAAAGCTTTTTTGAAATCTGACACAGCAGTTGCATTAAGGAGAAGTGCATCTATAATTCCATGCATAATAGTTGTATCTTTTATCAATGTT
This sequence comes from Oncorhynchus nerka, assembly GCF_034236695.1. Classification (NCBI taxonomy): domain Eukaryota; kingdom Metazoa; phylum Chordata; class Actinopteri; order Salmoniformes; family Salmonidae; genus Oncorhynchus; species Oncorhynchus nerka. The sequence goes on along the minus strand of NC_088399.1, from coordinate 91,389,857 downwards.
TATTATGAGTATTTCTGTAAATTGATGTGGCTCTCTGCAAAATCACCGGATGTTTTGGAACTACTGAACATAACGCGCCAATGTATACTGAGATTTTTTTTATATAAATATGAACTTTATCAAACAAAACATACATGTATTGTGTAACATGAAGTCCTATGAGTGTCATCTGATGAAAATCATCAAAGGTTAGTGATTAATTTCTCTATTTCTGCTTTTTGTGACTCCTCTCTTTGGCTGGAAAAATGGCTGTGTTTTTCTGTGACTAGGCACTCACCTAACATAATCGTTTGGTTTGCTTTTGTCGTAAAGCCTTTTTGAAATCGGACACTGTGGATTAACAAGAAGTGTATCTTTAAAATGGTGTAAAATACTTGTATGTTTGAGGAATTTTAATTATAGGATTTCTGTTGTTTTGAATTTGGTGCCCTGCACTTTCACTGGCTGTTGTCATATCAATCCCGTTATAGCGGGATCTCAGCCCAAAGAGGTTTTTACGGTGACCGCATTACCGCCACACCGGCGGTCACAAGTCATGACCACAGTCAAATTCTACGTGACTGTTTAGTCAAGGTAACTAGGCTTCTCCAAGCTCTGATGCTGGTTGTCATAAGTTGCCTACCAAACTTGCTAACTGCCTGGTTCTCAGAACTCAATTGTCTCTCTAAACCACTCTGACATAAAAGCAAATGTAATTGAAAATCTAATCGAAGACTTAATGTGAGCCCATGAGCTCATGTTGGGCAACATTTCTATAGGCTATGCAATTGTGTGAGAAAACAGAGTGATGGCCTCTACTAAAAAGAGGAGGATCCCATCAACTTTCTATAGGCTAGGCCGACTATTTATTTCTCAACTTTCCTAATATTAAGCACATTGCTTCTATTTACAACATGAGTATAGCCTACCTGGATGGCATGAAAATGAACCACGGGAAAAGCGTCCTCCGTACTTGAATAGATGACATGTATTTTTTTCCACTGCCCCCGTTTCGAGACAGAATGGAATGGACTGTTACCGTGTACCTAAGTCAAAACTCATTTCACACATATTATTTAGTATACAGTGCCTTCGGGAAAGTATTCAGAACCCTAGACTTCTTCCACATTTTGTTACGTTACAGCCTTATTCTAAAATATAAAAAAATATATATCCTCAGCAATCTACATATCATTCCCCATAATGACAAAGCAAAAACAGGTTTTTAGAAAATGTTGCACATTTATTAAACATAAAAAACAGAAATACCTTATTTACATAAGTATTCAGACCCTTTGCTATGAGACTCGAAACTGAGATCAGGTATATCCTGTTTCCATTGATCATCCTTGTGATGTTTCATTAGAGTCCATCTATGGAAAACTAAATTTATTGGACATGATTTGGAAAGGCACAAACCTCTCTATATAAGGTCCCACAGTTGACAAAGCATGTCAGAGCAAAAACCAAGCCATGAGGTCGAAGGAATTGTCCGTGGAGCTCTGAGACAGGATTGTATCGAGGCACAGGTCTGGGGAAGGGTACAAAAACATTTATGCAGCATTGAAGGTTGCACTTCCGGCGCCGACAGAGATGGCCGCCTCGCTTCGCGTTCCTAGGAAACTATGCAGTTTTTTGTTTTTTTACGTGTTATTTCTTACATTAGTACCCCAGGTCATCTTAGGTTTCATTACATACAGTCGAGAAGAACTACTGAATATAAGATCAGCGTCAACTCACCATCAGTACGACCAAGAATATGTTTTCCGCGACGCGGATCCTGTGTTCTGCCTTACAAACAGGACAACGGAATGGATCGCATGCAGCGACCCAAGGAAACGACTCCGAAAAAGAGGGAAACGTAGCGGTCTTCTGGTCAGACTCAGGACAAGGGCACATCACGCACCACTCCCCAGCATTCTTCTTGCCAATGTCCAGTCTCTTGACAACAAGGTTGATGAAATCCGAGCAAGGGTAGCATTCCAGAGGGACATCAGAGACTGCAACGTTCTCTGCTTCACGGAAACATGGCTTACTGGGAAGACGCTATCCGATGCGGTGCAGCCAACGGGTTTCTCCACGCATCGCGCCGACAGAAACAAACATCTTTCTGGTAAGAAGAGTGGCGGGGGCGTATGCCTCATGACTAACGAGACATGGTGTGATGAAGGAAACATACAGGAACTCAAATCCTTCTGTTCACTCGATTTAGAATTCCTCACAATCAAATGTAGACCGCATTATCTTCCAAGAGAATTCTCTTCGATTATAATCACAGCCGTATATATCCCCCCCAAGCAGACACGTCGATGGCTCTGAACGAACTTTATTTAACTCTTTGCAAACTGGAAACCATTTATCCGGAGGTTGCATTCATTGTAGCTGGGGATTTTAACAAAGCTAATCTGAAAACAAGACTCCCTAAATTTTATCAGCATATCGATTGCGCAACCAGGGGTGGTAAAACCCTGGATCACTGTTACTCTAACTTCCGCGACGCATATAAGGCCCTGCCCCGCCCCCCTTTCGGAAAAGCTGACCACGACTCCATTTTGTTGATCCCTGCCTACAGGCAGAAACTGAAACAAGAGGCTCCCACGCTGAGGTCTGTCCAACGCTGGTCAGACCAAGCTGACTCCACACTCCAAGACTGCTTCCATCACGTGGACTGCGTGGCCACGCATGCCTCCAACTCAATCATCAAGTTTGCGGATGACACAACAGTGGTAGGCTTGATTACCAACAACGACGAGACGGCCTACAGGGAGGAGGTGAGGGCCCTCGGAGTGTGGTGTCAGGAAAATAACCTCACACTCAACGTCAACAAAACTAAGGAGATGATTGTGGACTTCAGGAAACAGCAGAGGGAACACCCCCCTATCCACATCGATGGAACAGTAGTGGAGAGGGTAGCAAGTTTTAAGTTCCTCGGCATACACATCACAGACAAACTGAATTGGTCCACTCACACTGACAGCGTCGTGAAGAAGGCGCAGCAGGAGGCTGAAGAAATTCGGCTCGTCACCAAAAGCACTCACAAACTTCTACAGATGCACAATCGAGAGCATCCTGGCGGGCTGTATCACCGCCTGGTACGGCAACTGCTCCGCCCTCAACCGTAAGGCTCTCCAGAGGGTAGTGAGGTCTGCACAACGCATCACCGGAGGCAAACTACCTGCCCTCCAGGACACCTACACCACCCGATGTTACAGGAAGGCCATAAAGATCATCAAGGACATCAACCACCCGAACCACTGCCTGTTCACCCCGCTATCATCCAGAAGGCGAGGTCAGTACAGGTGCATCAAAGCTGGGACCGAGAGACTGAAAAACAGCTTCTATCTCAAGGCCATCAGACTGTTAAACAGCCACCACTAACATTGAGTGGCTGTTGCCAACACACTGTCATTGACACTGACCCAACTCCAGCCACTTTAATAATGGGAATTGATGGGAAATGATGTAAATATATCACTAGCCACTTTAAACAATGCTACCTTATATAATGTTACTTACCCTACATTATTCATCTCATATGCATACGTATATCCTGTACTCTACATCATCGACTGCATCCTTATGTAATACATGTATCACTAGCCACTTTAACTATGCCACTTTGTTTACTTTGTCTACATACTCATCTCATATGTATATACTGTACTCGATACCATCTACTGTATGCTGCTCTGTACCATCACTCATTCATATATCCTTATGTACATATTCTTTATCCCCTTACACTGTGTATAAGACAGTAGTTTTGGAATTGTTAGTTAGATTACTTGTTGGTTATCACTGCATTGTCGGAACTAGAAGCACAAGCATTTCGCCACACTCGCATTAACATCTGCTAACCATGTGTATGTGACAAATAAAATTTGATTTGAAGGTCCCCAAGAACACATCATTCTTAATTGGAAGAAGATTGGAACCACCAACACACTTCCTAGAAATGGCCGTCCCTACAAACTGAGCAATCGGGGGAGAAGGGCCTTGGTCAGGGAGGTGACCAAGAACACAATGGTAACTGACAGAGCTCTAGAGTTCCTCTATGGAGATGGGAGAACCTTCCAGAAGGACAACCATCTCTGTAGCACTCCACCAATCAGACCTTTATGGTAGAGTGGCCAGACAGAAGCCACTCCTCAGTAAAAGGCACATGACAGCCTCCTTGAAGTTTGCCAAAAGTTAACTAAAGACTCTGGTCTGGTGAAACCAAGATTGAACTATTTGGCCTGAATGCCAAGCGTCACATCTGGAGGAAATCTGGCACCATCCCTACAGTGAAGCACGGTGGTGTCAGCATCATGCTGTGGGATATTTTTTAGTAGCACGGACTGGGAGAATAGTCAGGATGGAGGGAAAGATGAACGGAGCAAAGTACAGCAAGATCCTTGATGAAGAGCGCTCTGGAGCAGGTTAAGATCTCTGACTAGGGCGAAGGTTCACCTTCCAACAGGACAATGACCCAAAGCACACAGCCAAGGCAACGCAGGAGTGGCTTCGGGACAAGTCTCTGGATGTCCTTGAGTGGCCCAGCCAGAGCCCGGACTTGAACCCGATCGAACATCTCTGGAGAGATCTGAAAATAGCTGTGCATCAACGCTCCCCATCCAACCTGACAGAGCTTCAGAGGATCTGCAGTTAAATAAAATAGTTAAATAAAGGTAAAATAAAACATACCCAAGGCTGTAATCGCTGCCAAAGATTCATCAACTAAGTACCGAGTAAAGGGTATGAATACTTATGTAAATGTGACTTTTCCTGATTTTTTAAATTTGATTAAATTAGCTAAAATGTAAAAAAAAAAAAATGTTTTTGCTATGTCATTGTGGTATATAGTGTGTAGATTGATGAGGGGGGGGGAATAATGTAATCCATTTTAGAATAATGTGGAAAAAGTCAAGGGGTCTGAATACTTTCCGACCCCCCTGCATGTAAAGACAAGATTAAATCGACAATAATCTGATGGGTGACAATATTAGCCGATCACTTGAGAACGATATATTATCACTTGTGAATGATGTCCAGCTAGTGTGCAGTCAGGCAAGTTTTGGTGAGAGCATTTTACCATAAAAAATGGACCTTTATATTAAAGCATTACATGCAGAATCACATTTGCTGTCACTTTTGAGAATTGTGTTGTCCCACTAATTGTTTTCATTTTGGAACATTCATGCTTATTGCATATTGCCGTGTGAGCATTGCTGCAATTATAATGTGAAAAAAATAGTCTAATAGTCTATCGATATTTTAAGCTAAACATTCTGATCTGTTGTATCAGCCTCAGCCAAAAGGTTTTTTGATGTGAGTGGTTGTACTAATTTGGAAATGTTTCGCATTATCGCCACACAAGGGAGATGTCACGGGGAAATTCAAGGCATTATCAAGTGCTTGTCATATGGTGAATGAGAGACTGATGATGTGTGTGCAGCCTGAGCAAAAACACAAAGAAGCCCTCATGCCGATCATGCAACTTTTTGAAATCATCATCATTAGAATCACATCATGCATAGAGAATGTATTAAAATCAAAACATATAGCCCAACGTTTGTATCACAAATAACTCCAAATGAAGCATATAAGAGGACCGGTTCCTTTCTTAAACGCTCACCACAGAATATAAGAGGACCGGTTCCTTTCTTAAACGCTCACCACAGAATATAAGAGGACCGGTTCCTTTCTTAAACGCTCACCACAGAATATAAGAGGACCGGTTCCTTTCTTAAACGCTCACCACAGAATATAAGAGGACCGGTTCCTTTCACCACAGAATATAAGAGGACGCTCACCACAGAATATAAGAGGACCGGTTCCTTTCTTAAACGCTCACCACAGAATATAAGAGGACCGGTTCCTTTCTTAAACGCTCACCACAGAATATAAGAGGACCGGTTCCTTTCTTAAACGCTCACCACAGAATATAAGAGGACCGGTTCCTTTCTTAAACGCTCACCACAGAATATAAGAGGACCGGTTCCTTTCTTAAACGCTCACCACAGAATATAAGAGGACCGGTTCCTTTCTTAAACGCTCACCACAGAATATAAGAGGACCCTTTCTTAAACGGAATATAAGAGGACCTTTTTCTTAAACGCTATAAGAGGACAAACGCTCACCACAGAATATAAGAGGACCGGTTCCTTTCTTAAACGCTCACCACAGAATATAAGAGGACCGGTTCCTTTCTTAAACGCTCACCACAGAATATAAGAGGACCGGTTCCTTTCTTAAACGCTCACCACAGATGTGCGCACTCCTTCACAAATTGTTTGGAGAAAATATATTTTCTATTTTATTCAGCTACGTTCAAATAGTATTCCTCATACTATAAAATAATGCCATGGAATTCTAAACAAATCTTGTCTGCCAAATGAATTAGAGTAGCCCACAGCCATATGGCATAGCCAGATCAGGACCTAACACAACGACAACTCAGAGTAAACTATTCTGTTCTTCTGAAATACACTATTTTCTTAATATCATATTTCTATAGACCTGTCTAAAATAAATAATGGTTTTATTGTGATGGTGCAGACTATATTAAATTGATTTTTTACACTTGTAGATGTTCCAGGTCTGCATCAGTGGCTTGTAGGCTGTGTGTGGACGCCAGGAGATACTAAATGAGTTGATGTTCATTAAACAGTCAATTACCATGGGCCCGGCAGTAATTTGCTTGACAATCACCGGCTGACAAAATGTTATGACTGCCACAGCCCTACTCTGACCCACAACAACACCTAAACAGTAACCACTCGGTGAATGAAGTCAGTGATAGCAGATCGGATGGGTTGATTATTAAAACAGGGCCTGGTTCTGTAGGGAAAAAGAGTGCTTTTGGGATACAGGTAGAGTGATGTTGGTATTGTCAGAAACCACCGTATAGGTGAAATATTCAACTGGGTAGTAGAGCTGCTATGCACTATATTGACCTTATCAGAATGCATTCACATCCAGTTAATGCAACATACAGCGGCATATAGACAAGGCAGATCAGTTTGGGAATTGGCATAGTGAGGGAGATTCAATGCATTGTTCCTTTAAAAGGGTAGCCTAAACATTTTCCCCGCCTTGTTTAAATGTGTTGGCCGCTACATATGAACAGGGTTTTCCTAGCTAAAGCAGGGGAGCAGACATCCTGAGCCTTCGTGAGAAGACACCTTTTATAAAAAGACAGGCACCCTTGGTGCTATAATAAAAATTTCAGCGGCCAACAAGTTAGGGGCACAATAAAGAGGGATCTGGGGTAGCTAGGGGTGAGCTATGGTGCTTCCGCAAGTTATTCACCCGATACAGACCAAACAGCATAACAGCATATATATGAACAGTACAGAATCTAAATATCATAAAGTTCGCAAAAACACTGAAATAAATCATACGAGAGAATAAATAATTCAAGGTCTTAGACACTTGTTATTGAGCATAATTACATTTTCAGCAAATAGTTTTTCATTAAATAGCTAAAAATAAGCCATCCCTTTTAGGCTGTTAAAGCTGCAATATGTCATTTTTGGGGGGACCCAAACAAAGTCACAGATATGCGACTTAGAGATCTGTCCTTCTCATTGAACGAAAGTCTAAGAAGCGGAAGAGCTATTCTATGTGCTCTATTTCTATGCTTCCCGCTCTAAAGAATTGTTATTGTGTCTTTTACATTGGGTTTTGTACACCAGATTCAAACAGCAATATAGTTCCAGTTCCACAATAAATGTTTATAAATAACAATATTTTTGGTAATGGAAAATATATTTCACAGCAGTTTAGATGGTACAATGATTCTCTACACAATGACTGCTTACTTTGACACAAACTGAAATTAGGCAAACAATTTGTTTAAATTTGCAAACAGGAAATGGCGGAACGATTTCTGCATATTGCACCTTTAAGGTCCTCAATGGTGACTGAATGTGTGATGGCCATTAAATGTGACTGTCAGTCAGTGATGGAAGAATGAGTGTCGGGCCAGGGAAAACTACTGTTATGACACGGGCTCCCGCCCAACCAGAGCTGCTTGGAAACCAACTGTTGGAGTTCCAGACTTAAAACCCGCAAACTGCGTCACGGCATTCCTGTCATGTTGACAGACACAAACAGAGAGAGAGCGAGAGAGAGAGAGAGAGCGAGAGAGCGAGAGAGAGAGAGAGAGAGAGAGAGAGAGAGAGAGAGCGAGAGAGAGAGAGAGAGAGAGAGAGAGAGAGCGAGAGAAAGAGAGAGAGAGAGCGAGAGAGCGAGAGAGAGAGAGAGCGAGAGAGCGAGAGAGAAAAGACAAACACCAGAGTGTCACCCTGTTTTAACTTCACCTGCCAGTGCCAATCCAGATGGGTTTGAGTCAATATAACAATTCATCTTTTGTATCTCTTGACAGGACTTAATGTGACAACCTTATTCGAAGACATGAACACACACACACACACACACACACACACTAGGGTGGTTCCCTTATTGACATGATTGTCCGTAACCATGGTGCGAGTATTCATTACAGAGCTTCAAGCCAAAAAGAATAAGGAAGGAACTTTGGCCTTCGAAGGCCCCGGCTCAATTTTTGGGGGGCTATTTTCAAAATGTAATTATTTTTGCCAAAGCCACAGTTTATTCCTGGAATTTGTTATTTTTCATATATTTATTTAACACACTGCATTAAATCAAATCAAATTCATTTGCACCAAATACAACAGGTGAAATACAACCTTACAGTGAAATGCTGACTTACAAGCCCTTAACCAACAGTGTAGACCTTACAGTGAAATGCTGACTTACAAGCCCTAAACCAACAGTGTAGACCTTACAGTGAAATTCTTACTTTCAAACCCTTAACCAACAGTGTAGACCTTACAGTGAAATGCTGACTTACAAGCCCTTAACCAACAGTGTAGACCTTACAGTGAAATGCTTACTTTACAAGCCCTTAACCAACAGTGTAGACCTTACAGTGAAATTCTTACTTTACAAGCCCTCAACCAACAGTGTAGACCTTACAGTGAAATGCTTACTTACAAGCCCTTAACCAACAGTGTAGACCTTACAGTGAAATGCTTTACTTACAGGCCCTCAACCAACAGTGTAGACCTTACAGTGAAATGCTTACTTACAAGCCATTAACCAACAATGCAGTTCAAGAAATATAAAATATTTACTAAATAAACTAAATTAAAATAACAATAAGGTAGGAGTAAAGTCACTATACATAGATAAACAGTATGTAGCAGCAGTGTACATGTAGGTAGGGGTAAAGTGTCTATACATAGATAAAAACAGTATGTAGCAGCAGTGTACATGTAGGTAGGGGTAAAGTGACTATACATAGATAACAAACAGCATGTAGCAGCAGTGTACATGTAGGTAGGGGTAAAGTGTCTATACATAGATAAACAGCATGTAGCAGCAGTGTACATGTAGGTAGGGGTAAAGTGACTATACATAGATAAACAGCATGTAGCAGCAGTGTACATGTAGGTAGGGGTAAAGTGTCTATACATAGACAAACAGCATGTAGCAGCAGTGTACATGTAGGTAGGGGTAAAGTGACTATACATAGATAACAAACAGTATGTAGCAGCAGTGTACATGTAGGTAGGGGTAAAGTGACTATACATAGATAAACAGAGTAGCAGCAGTGTAAAAAAAGTGACAAAAGCGTCAATAAAGTGACTATACATAGATAAACAGAGTAGCAGCAGTGTAAAAACAAAGCGGGGGGGGTCAATGCAAATAGTCCGGGTGGCAATTTGATTAATTGTTCAGCAGTCTTATGGCTCAGGGGTAGAAGCTGTTAATGAGCCTCTTGGACGTAGACTTGGTGCCCCGGTACCGCTTTCCGTGCGGTAGCAGAGAGAGCAGTCTATGATTTGGGTGACTGGAGTCTGACAATGTTTTGGGCCTTCCTCTGACACACCTAATATAAAAGGTCCAGGGTGGCAGTAAGCTGTCCCCAGCACCTTAAAGGTCGGAGGCTGAACAGTTGCCATACCAGGCGGTGATGCAACTGGTCAGGATACTCTCGATGGTGCAGCTGTAGAAAATCTTTGAGAATCTGGGGACCCATGCCAAATCTTTCCGTCTCCATAGGAGGAAAAGGTGTTGTTGTGTCCTCTTCACGACTGTCTTGGTGTGTTTGGACCATGATAGTCTGTTGGTGATGTGGACACCAAGGAACTTGAAACTCTCGACCCGCTCCACTAGAGCCCCGTCGATGTTAATGGGGGTCTGTGTGGTCATCCTTTTCCATTAGACCAAGAAGAAAAAGAGGCTGTTGTAGATTGTGACAGGATACATACAGGAATGTTGTCTTGAGGTCTGACTGAGCATCAACATGTGATTGCCAGGGGCAGTTTGGAGAGGAGGGTGTGTGCAGTTCCCAATAAGAGCATGAGGAGGATCTGAGGGGTATGACAGTCACTGCAGTAGAATGTGACTGAACATGTGATAACACTGAGCAGCAGCATTTCCTGTCTCACTAAATCAAGCCTCCAGAGCACAGAGAGAAGTGATGAAACAGGTCAAAGGTCATACGTCACAATACAAAAGCTACAAAGCAAGCTACCGGGATTTATTTTTAATATATCTAATACTCCAATTTCCTTGAGTTCCTTCTGAAACCATAGAAGTCACAACACACCACCACCACCACCACCACCACCACCACTACTACTACTACAACCACCACCACCACCACTACTACTACTACCACTACTACCACCACTACTACCACCACACTACTACTACAGCCACCACCACCACTACTACCACCACCACCACCACTACTCCAACCACCACCACTACCACTACTACTCCAACCACCACTACTACCACCACTACTACCACCACCACCACCACCACCACCACCACCACTACTACTACTACAACCACCACCACCACCACTACTACTACCACCACACCACTACTACTACCACCACTACTACAGCCACCACCACCACTACTACCACTACCACTACCACCACTACCACTACTACTACACCACCACCACCACCACCACCACTACCACTACTACTACTACCACCACTACTACTACTACCACCACTAGCACCACCACTACTACCACCACTACTACTACTACCACCACTACCACCACTACACCACCACTACTACTACCACCACTACTACCACCACTAGCACCACCACTACTACTACCACCACTACTACTACTACCACCACTACTACCACCACTAGCACCACCACTACTACCACCACCACCACCACCACTACGACCACCACCACTGCTGCTACTACGTGGTTCAGACTCGCTCTAAAATAGTAACTGGTCGAATGTGACTGGGGAAATGTACACTTTTACAGTCCTCCATTAGGTAATATGCTGTTATAAATCTAAATTATTCATGTTGTTTGGCCAAGTAAGCTCAAAGCAATAAGAACGCAGGGGGGGGGGGGGTGTTATATGAATGAGTAAACAGAGATTGGAAACCTTTTTTCGTTTTACTCATGTGGACTTTGCATGCATCACGCACACACAAACACACGTACGCAGATCTAACGCATAATCATCCAATAATTAGCATAGGAAAGCCATTGGCAGAGATTAGAGTTGCAAAGGGAAGGTATATTATTCGTTAACTTTCTAAATTTGCCAGTGAACAACCAGAATTGTGCTAACTTTCAAGAAATGTTTCTGAATTTATCACAAGACATCGAGTGGCCCTTTTGGGTTCTTCAGATTGTCACAGGTGTATGTTATCACCTCTGTCCCTCTGTGGCCGTATCACGTGTAACATGTATAAAATAATTAAATAAGATGATTTAAATGAAAAGAATAATAGATTGACGAAGCTGTGAAACATTATCCTAAATAAACCATACACTTACTGAATACCAGCATATAAATTCAAGGGTTTGAGCATGAACTATTCTTCACACACATATATACATATATATATATATATTTCTTTTACATTTTATTTATGTCAATATCTATTTGTTGTCAATGTTTTAGCGTCAAAATGGTGGCATTTGTGCAAAAAGTCTATGTTTGGAAGAGTTGCAAAATAATGACATTGTCTTAGATGCTTTTTTCATTAATTTCTCTTGAACCATATTGTCTATCTACTAGAAGCTCATGGACAATATGGACACCGATGATTTATTATTTAAGTATACTGTATACACATTTTTTTTTAATTAAGTTATTAAAGTATAAATTGCCAGGGTTAAAATAGATTGTCATAGATTATATGTTAATTACCAAAATTACTGATTGTTCTGGTAACTTTGGTGAATTACTGGTAGCTTTGCAACCCTAGTAGAAATCAAAAGCCATTAATGCAGCCGAAGAACAGCTCTGCTCTTGATTAACAGGCATGCTTCTGACTACCGCCCCGTAGCACTCACTTCCGTCATCATCAAGTGCTTTGAGAGACTAGTCAAGGACCATATCACCTCCACCCTACCTGACACCCTAGACCCACTCCAATTTGCTTTACCGCCCAAATAGGTCCACAGACGACGCAATCTCAACCACACTGCCCTAACCCATCTGGACAAGAGGAATACCTATGTGAGAATGCTGTTCATCGACTACAGCTCAGCATTTAACACCATAGTACCCTCAAACTCGTCATCAAGCTCGAGACGACCCCGCCCTGTGCAACTGGGTACTGGGCTTCCTGACGGGCCGCCCCCAGGTGGTGAGGGTAGGTAACAACATCTCCACCCGCTGATCCTCAACACTGGGGCCCCACAAGGGTGCGTTCTGAGGCCTCTCCTGTACTCCCTGTTCACCCACGACTGCGTGGCCATGCACGCCTCCAACTCAATCATCAAGTTTGCGGATGACACAACAGTGGTAGGCTTGATTACAAACAACGACGAGACGGCCTACAGGGAGGAAGTGAGGGCCCTCGGAGTGTGGTGTCAGGAAAATAACCTCATACTCAACGTCAACAAAACAAAGGAGATGATTGTGGACTTCAGGAAACAGCAGAGGGAGCACCCCCCTATCCACATCGATGGAACAGTAATGGAGAGGGTAGTAAGTTTTAAGTTCCTCGGCGTACACATCACGGACAAACTGAATTGGTCCACCCACACAGACAGCGTCGTGAAGAAGGCGCAGCAGCACCTCTTCAACCTCAGGAGGCTGAAGAAGTTCGGCTTGTCACCAAAAGCACTCACAAACTTCTACATGCACAATCGAGAGCATCCTGTCGGGCTGTATCACCGCCTGGTACGGCAACTGCTCCGCCCACAACCGTAAGGCTCTCCAGAGGGTAGTGAGGTCTGCACAACGCATCACCGGGGGCAAACTACCTGCCCTCCAGGACACCTACACCACCCGATGTCACAGGAAGGCCATAAAGATCATCAAGGACAACAACCACCTGAGCCACTGCCTGTTCACCCCGCTATCATCCAGAAGGTGAGGTCAGTACAGGTGCATCAAAGCAGGGACCGAGAGACTGAAAAACAGCTTCTATTTCAAGGCCATCAGACTGTTAAACAGCCACCACTAACATTGAGTGGCTGCTGCCAACACACTGACTCAACTCCAGCCACTTTAATAATGGAAATGGATGGAAATTGATGTAAAAATATATCACTAGCCACTTTAAACAATGCTACTTAATATAATGTTTACATACCCTACATTACTCATCTCATATGTATATACTGTACTCGATACCATCTACTGCATCTTGCCTATGCCGTTCTGTACAATCACTCATTCATATATCTTTATGTACATATTCTTTATCCCTTTACACTTGTGTGTATAAGGTAGTAGTTTTGGAATTGTTAGTTTAGATTACTCGTTGGTTATTACTGCATTGTCGGAACTAAAAGCACAAGCATTTGCTACACTCGCATTAACATCTGCTAACCATGCGTATGTGACAAATCACATTTGATTTGATGAATATAAGTGCTTACACAGTAAACTCCAACCATCACCTACATACAGACTCCAACCATCACCTACATGCAGACTCCAACCATCACCTACATGCAGACTCCAACCATCACCTACATGCAGACTCCAACCATCACCTACATGCAGACTCCAACCATCACCTACATACAGACTCCAACCATAACCTACATGCAGACTCCAACCATCACCTACATGCAGACTCCAACCATCACCTACATGCAGACTCCAACCATCACCTACATGCAGACTCCAACCATCACCTACATGCAGACTCCAACCATCACCTACATGCAGACTCCAACCATAACCTATGCAGACTCCAACCATAACCTACATGCAGACTCCAACCATCACCTACATGCAGACTCCAACCATACCTACATGCAGACTCCAACCATCACCTACATGCAGACTCCAACCATCACCTACATGCAGACTCCAACCATCACCTACATGCAGACTCCAACCATCACCTACATGCAGACTCCAACCATCACCTACATACAGACTCCAACCATCACCTACATGCAGACTCCAACCATCACCTACATGCAGACTCCAACCATCACCTACATGCAGAATCCAACCATCACCTACATACAGACTCCAACCATCACCTACATGCAGACTCCAACCATCACCTACATACAGACTCCAACCATCACCTACATACAGACTCCAACCATCACCTACATACAGAATCCAACCATCACCTACATACAGACTCCAACCATCACCTACATGCAGACTCCAACCATCACCTACATACAGACTCCAACCATCACCTACATGCAGACTCCAACCATCACCTACATGCAGACTCCAACCATCACCTACATACAGAATCCAATGATATCGGCCTAAAGGGAGGATCCTCCATAGAATTACACAATGTATTCTACTTCTGTGCTTCCCACAGCTCACACTGAAGGCAATAGGAAGCACTAATATAAATTGTATGACAAAAGACTAACCAGCAAAATGACACGGAAGGGAAGTGGTCGACCATGCGTCAGCAGATCCGAAAGACATTTGGTCTGTGTGGACAGGAGTGTGTTGGGGGCTAGGGGACTGGGGTTAGGACAGGGGACTCAGTGATCCCTTCCTGTTTCTGTCTATTGCTCACTTGCTTCTGAATATTGAAGTCTAAACTAAAGATGACCTGTCAGAGAGTAGAATGTAATAGGATAGAATAGAACATAATAAAATAGAACAGGATAGAATAGACTAGGATAATAGACTAGGTTAGAAAATAATAGTATAGAATAGGTTAGAAAATAATAGTATAGAACAGGTTATAGAATAGACTTGAATAGAATAGGATAGAATAAAATAGAATAGGTTAGAATCGGATAATAGAATAGGATAGAATAGGTTAGAATAGACTAGGATAAGACTAGGTTAGAATAGAATAGGTTAGAATAGGATAAAAGAATAGAATAGATTAGAATAGGTTAAGTTAGAATAGGTTAGAATAGGTTAAGTTAGAATAGGTTAGAATAGATTAGAATAGGTTAAATTAGAATAGGATAGATTAACCTATTCTAATTTAACCTATTCTAATCTATCCTATTCTAACCTATTATAATTTAACCTATTCTAGAATATAATAGATTAGAATAGGTTAAATTAGAATAGGTTAGAATATAATAGAAAATAATAGGTTAAGTTAAAATAGGTTAGAATAGGAATAGATATTAGAATAGGATATATTAGAATAGGATATATTAGAATAGGTTAGAATACAAGTCCCATTAATAACACTCCATTTCAGTTTGGGGACTCACCTTTTAGGTTCTTGGGGTTGTTCTGCTTTGTGCGCGGCATTTTCTTTTCCCCGGTTGGTTGGTTCACTCACTGACACATCTTCTGAAAGGTGGTAGATTCTCTAATGCAGGTAGACCAGCTGGGCGACGGCTGACTCCACATACACACAGTCAGGGACACCCTCTGGGTTCACAAACAACAGAGTGGTCAGCGTTAGCTCAACATTCAGCGAAGATCAATAAACACTAAACATTCCATGCAGTCTTCCGTGTGTGTGTGTGTGTGTGTGTGTGTGTGTGTGTGTGTGTGTGTGTGGGTTTCCGTTAGGAAAATTTTGCACGGGACAGCGTGACTGCCTACACAGTAAAACATATTCAAAATATTACATTTGTATAATAAAATGTGCGAACGACCTGTCTTACAGGCTATATGTAAGAACACTTGAATTAATAAATATCAAAATCACAGCTGTTTTTTTTTTTTTTAAATACAAATACAATCTAGACCTCTCTAATTGTATTTAGCCTAGACAGTAATATTTCAATTAAGCCAATTAAAATAACAAAACATGGCTGTCTACGAACACCAGAACCGGCCTGCCCCACACCCCATCCCAGCTGCGATTCAGCCGGCCTGCCCCACACCCCATCCCAGCTGCGATTCAGCCGGCCTGCCCCACACCCCATCCCAGCTGCGATTCAGCCTGCCCCACACCCCATCCCAGCCTGCCCTGCACACCCCATTCCAGCTGCGATTCAGCCGGCCTGCCCCACACCCCATCCCAGCTGCGATTCAGCCGGCCTGCCCCCTGCCCCCATCCCAGCTGCGATTCAGCCGGCCTGCCCCACACCCCATCCCAGCTGCGATTCAGCCGGCCTGCCCCACACCCCATTCCAGCTGCGATTCAGCCGGCCTGCCCCACACCCCATCCCAGCTGCGATTCAGCCGGCCTGCCCCACACCCCATCCCAGCTGCGATTCAGCCGGCCTGCCCCACACCCCATCCCAGCTGCGATTCAGCCGGCCTGCCCCACACCCCATCCCAGCTGCGATTCAGCCGGCCTGCCCCACACCCCATCCCAGCTGCGATTCAGCACCACAGCAGTGGAAAGAGGCCACTCAAGGTGGCAACAAAATGAAGAAATTATAAAACTGATGTCGGACAATCAAATTCGAATAAGTAAATCAAATTCATTCATTTAAAAAAAAGGGATAAAGAATATGTACATAAAGATATATGAATGAGTGATGGTACAGAACGGCATAGGCAAGATGCAGTAGATGGTATCGAGTACAGTATATACATATGAGATGAGTAATGTAGGGTATTTAAACATTATATTAAGTAGCATTGTTTAAAGAGGACCTTGCATCTTTAACGTAAGTAAAAATAGAAACACAGCAGATATACATTTCCAAGCAGCTTGAGGATTTATTAGCCTATGAAGTATATTTGCATTTGACGTTGTGGCACATCGACTGCTATTTCCATCAATGAATAAAAAGCATTATTTTCCAATGGATTTTCTTTCTCCCGGACAATTTGATTTAGCTGCTTTTTTTTTTTTTTTATGGCCAAAAGCTGGCATTTACCTGTCAACAGAAACCCTTGGGTGGGGGTGTGTAGTCTCCCGTCCTCTCACTTGGAAGAGAGAACACTGCTGTTGTTACGTCTGTCACTCTAACCGGTGTCACTTTCTAAATTCTTATTTCAGTCCAAACATACACAGTGTAAATTCTTATTCCAGTCTAAAAGTACACGGTCTAAATTCTTATTTCAATCTTGGGTTTCATCAGACCAGAGAATCTTGTTTCTCATGGTCAGACTCCTTTCGGTGCCTTTTGGCAAACGCCAAGTGGGCTGTCATGTGCCTTTTATTGAGGAGTGGCTTCCGTCTGGTCACTCTACCATAAAGGCCTGATTTGCTGGAATGCAGCAGAGAGGGTTGTCCTTCTGGAAGGTTCTTCCATCTCCACAGAGGAACTCTGGAGCTCTGTTAGAGTGACCATCGGGTTATTGGTCACCTTCCAAGGCTCTTCTTCCCCAATTGCTCAGTTTTGCCGGGCAACCAGCTTTAGGAAGAGTCTTGGCGGTTCCGAACTTCTTAAATTTAAGAATGATTGAGGCCACTGTGTTCTTGGGGACCTTCAATGCTACATACATTTTTTGTTACCCTTCCCCAGATCTGTGCCTCGACACAATCCTGTCTCGGAGCTCTACGGACAATTCCTTCGACCTCACAACTTGGTTTTTGCTCTGATATGCACTGTCAACTGTGGGATCTTATATAGACAGGTGTGTGCCTTTCCAAATTATGCCAAATCAATTGAATTTACCACAGGTTGACTCCAATCAAGTCCTCGAAACATCAACAATGATCAATGGAAACCGGATGTACATGATGTCAATTTCGAGTCTCATAGCAAAGGGTCTGAATACTTATTTAAATAAGATATGTGTTTTTTTATAAATTAGCAAAAATGTCTAGAAACCTGTTTTCGCTTTGTCATTGTGGGATATTGTGTGAAGAATGATTATGAATTTTTTAAAGGAAACTGTTTTTTATATATATTTTTACAAATTTGTTTAGCTCACATAATATAATTATATAGTATGCATTAAAAGGCAGGGGTGGGCGATTCCAGTCCTCGAGGTCCTGATTGGTGTCACAGTTTTGTCCCAGCCCCAGCTAACAAACCTGACTCCAATAATCACCCAGTCATGATCTTCAGTTTAGAATGCAATGTGATTAATCAGCTGTGTTTGTTAGGGATGGAGAAACAGAGTGACACCAATCAGACCCTCGAGGACTGGAGTGGTCCATCCCTGCATTAGGGTGTCTGTAATAAAAATAAACCTGGCAAAAACAAATCTAGACATCAGTGAATGCATTTTAATAGCTTCCAAAAATATTTTCTACAATGGTGTGGGAGTGCCAAGATGGAGGTGCGGTAGCTTCAATGCAGCACCCCCTGTCGGTCATCTAGTGTATATACAAACAATTGATTCAAACATACATGTTTTAAATTCTTATTTCTGGCCAAATGTACACAGGCTAAATTCTTATTTCATTCCTAAATGTACACAGGCTAAATTCTTACTTCAGTTCAAACCTACTGTAAAAGAAAAGCTCCAGCTAGGTTTGATGGTATAATGTCCGTATGACAGGATGACACTCCTGCGAATGAAATGTGGTGAATTCTGGACAGACAAAAGAGATGTGAAGGCATCTATATCCATATAACTATACGCCCTGGAGTAACTATCTCTAGTCTGATCTAAACCAAGAGGAGATTGTTTTTGGTAAACGCCTGATTGACAAGTCCATGTCAGATACGCATGTCTGTCCTTCGCTTTGACGAAACACGTTCCCGAATGATGAAAGGTGCCAACAATAAGGCCCTGTGTCTGGCGGGAAGTAAGCGGTCCAGGGTGCTACCGCGGTTAGCGGGCAGGGCTAATATCAGACTGATCATCTTGTCAAAGTTAACACTCCATAGATCATTGCGTCACAATCAGACCTCTGCAAACACTGAAAGGGCAATGTGATCTCGTGGTAGTTGTTGTTTTATTGTATTGCTGCCCTTTCTTTCTTTTTTACAGAGGATGATCTGTTCTCTTTTTTTCTTTATGCAAATCTGCGCTCTGCAACAACAAAATAACCACGGCAAAGCATAGCACTGCTGCAAATAGCCCTCCAATACACTGCCCTGAATTATCTAGACTTTTTTTTGTATGACTTTATTGAAAATGACAAAACCTTTGAAATATAATGATCTGCATGCTGTTAGATAATTTCCTACATGGCGTTACTAAAATAACCTATTGTAGTATTCATAACAAGCAACCTCGTCCAATCCCTTCCACTGAACATTATCTTTCAGCATCACGTCTATGTTACATAACAGTCAGTTACTACAAGTGTAGGATGTTTAACCATACACTGTTACATGTGCGCTGCCACAGCAATGACATCATTGTTGAAGTCAGTGCAATAAATCGGCAGTGTGGTACATAGCGTCTGAACCAGGTCACCGAAAGAACGACAATTGAAAGTCACACAATGTAACATGCAGTCCCATGCAGCCCTAGGCACCCACCTGCCTCGCAGAACGAAGGACAGGTCGAATGCTTGACGCTTCAGACGATGCTGCATGTTCAGGAGGAGACCGAGACGTGCGTGTGCGGCGCGCGTGTCAGCTGATAAATATTTGAGGAAACACCCCGAAACTGACAGCTTGACAAGGACGCCACAATGAGCTGCTGAGTAAATGTTGCAGTAGGCCAAAAACTGTCCGAATGAAATCCTCTCTCTTGGTCACTAACGGCTGACTCATTCAACACACACCTAGGAGGATTCCTTCCCGTCACCTTGCAGCAACATTGTAGCCGCATGTAAAACAATAGACACGATGTCCTTCCTGCATTATGAAATATGAATTTTGAATAGCCAAACCCCTGTCTGTGTCATAATCAGATCACTCTATCCAACCAATAACGGTGGCTTCAAGTGACAGCGACTTCAAGTGATCTAAACAGGTAAACACCCCTGTTTCCTTGTAGTCATTCATCAACGTGCTTTCACAATCCATGTTATATCACGTGTCAATTTTATTTTCAGGGAACGCAGTCTAAATCAAAAAACAATATGGGAACATCGTATTTTTATGTCAGTAGCAACACATGAACGCGCTGTAACTGAGGGAGGAGTCAGGGGAACCCCCTCGCTCTCTGCAACAGTACAACGGCTGCACTTCCCTAATTCAACAAAATGCGACATTTTCAACACTTTGTTTGCCATGTGTTGCGTAACATATAAAACACTGGCTAGTGTATCAGATAAATTGCAATAGATAAGGCTTACCTATGGGCGCAAAATAGGCACATTCGGTACACGTTGCGTAGCAAGCAAGATAGTAACATTACACACACCACATTCGAATGTTGCAGACGTCTACACCAAAACAACGATGTTAAAGCAACGACGGCTCTGAAAGTTTGACTTGTTTGGTCCTAAAATTTGACATTCCTTCTTGGCAAAAAAAAAAAAAGCACAGGCGTGAGCTAAACGAAACAAAACAGTGATGGCCTTGAGAAATTAACTAGCCAAACCAGCTAGAACGTCCCCGACAAGCACTGGACACGAGCGCCCCGTGAAAACACTGCCAGAACACATCCCGATGCAGACCGAAGTGGCCAACAAATTAACGAAAAAATAAATAAATATAAACAAACTACATTCAAATATACTTACAAGTGCAGTCTTAATATTAATAATTGTCAGGGATTGCAGGTGTAACACACCTTAACTGTAAGGACAAATTGATTATTTTGTCTCTCTTCTCTCACTTTCTATTGCAGGAAACAGACAGGCCCACTGACGTCAACGGGGGTCCCGTCTCCGCCTCCCAACCACAGGATGTCATCTCCGGGAGGTGTGAGACGGTCGAACTACGAACGAATAAATTACTGAAAACAATATTAATAAGGCCTTACGTTCTACTTTATACATGCACATTCATTTAAAACGTATATCAACTATGTGTAGATCATATGTACAATTTAAAAATAGTGTTTATTTCAAGTATCGTTTGTCGCCCACCCCCCTAAAGATCTCCCCTTTGCACTGACGGTTTTCCCGGAGGTTCCTTTTTTTCAGGTCACGTTGCGCCACTACGACTGCCGACCGGGCTTTCCCATGCAGATCTCCCATAGCAATTACTAACCATATAAAAGCCTAATAGACTTTGGCCTTGCCTGAGGTATTGAGGGAGAGTTTGAAAATCGAAGATTAGACAGCTGCTATAAAAAATGTAGGATACATAGAGTGTGCCATGCAATGATTACGGTCAGTTTTCCCCTATAATTAAAGACATTTAGAGTATTATAAATCAAATTTATTTGAGATTGTTTATTTTATATAAAAAAAATGGAATAATTACTAGCCTTCTATAATTAAATTGGATAAGATGCACCCAGAAAAAAAAACATACTTGAATGCCACTGCTTTGCATTTATGCAAAGAAAGGCCTATGGAATAGCTGCACACACACACTATATATACAAAATTATGTGGACACCTTTTCCAATGAGAGGTTTCGACTATTTCAGCCACACCCGTTGCTGACTGGTGTATAAAATCGAGCACACGGCCATGCAATCTCAATGGACAAAATGTGGCAGTAGTATGATCTTACTGAAGAGCTCAGTGACTTTCAACGTGGCACCGTCATAGGATGCCATCTTTCCAACAAATCAGTTCATCAAATTTCTGCCCTGCTAGAGCTGCCCCGGTCAATTGTAAATTATGTTATTTTAAAGTAGAAACATCTAGGAGCAACAACGGCTCATCCGCAAAGTGGTAGGCCACACAAGCTCACAGAATGGGACTGCCGAATGCTGAAGCAGGTATTGTGTAAAAATTGTCTGTCCTCGCTTGCAAAACTCACTGCTGTGTTCCAAACTGCCTCTGGAAACAACGTCAGCACAATAACTGTTCGTCGGGAGCAAATTTATTTAAAATAGTTTTATATACATACATACCCATATATATATATATATATATATATAGTTGAAATCGGAAGTTTACATACACCTCAGCAAAATACATTTAAACTCAGTTTTTCACAATTCCTGACATTTAGTCCTAGTACAAATTCCCTGTCTTAGGTCAGCTAATATCACCGCTTTATTTTAAGAATGTGAAATGTCAGAATAATAGTAGAGAGAATGATTTCTATCAGCTTTTATTTCTTTAATCACATTCCCATTGGGTCAGATGTTTACATACACTCAATTAGTATTTGGTAGCATTGCCTTTAAATTGTTTAACGTGGGTCAAACGTTTCAGGTAGCTTTCCACAAGCTTCCAACAATAAGTTGGGTGAATTTTGGCCCATTCCTCCTGACAAAGCTGGTGTAACTGAGTCAGGTTTGTAGGCCTCCTTGAATGTGAAATGTCAGAATAATAGTAGAGAGAATGATTTCTATCAGCTTTTATTTCTTTAATCACATTCCCATTGGGTCAGATGTTTACATACACTCAATTAGTATTTGGTAGCATTGCCTTTAAATTTAAATGCCATTTTCTGTAATTTTCCAAGCTGTTTAAAGGCACAGTCAACTTAGTGGTATGTAAACTTCTGACCCACTGGAATTGTGATACAGTGAATTATAAGTGAAATCATCTGTCTGTAAACAATTGTTGGAAAAATTACTTGTGTCATGCACAAAGTAGATGTCCTAACCGACTTGCCAACACTATAGTTTGTTAACAAGACATTTGTGGACTGGTTGAAAAACAAGTTTTAATGACTCCAACCTAAGTGTATGTAAACTTCCAACTTCAACTGTATATATATAGAGAGAGGAATAAAATATTAAATAAATCATTCTCTCTGTCTTATTATTCTGACATTTCACATTCTTAAAATAAAGTGGTGATCCTCACTGACCTAAAACAGGGAATATGTACTAGGATTAAATGTCAGGAATTGTGAAAAACTGAGTTTAAATATACTTGGCTAAGGTATATGTAAACTTCCGACTTCAACTGTACATATTACACATTTTACAGACACAATCTATTTTACAATCGTTATATTTTGTTTGTTTTAATCCTTCCTCTATTTCTGATGTCCGTCCGGTTTGATTTCTATTTGTAACTGTGCTATTTCACAACATTTCTGAACCTAAATACATTTTACAGACCCTGTATGTTTTACATTGTTTATCTTGTTATTAGTCCCACCCTTCAGCTCCATTCAACCCCTCCCATCTGTCTCTCAACACCATCCAGTCCCACCCTTCAGCTCCATTCAACCCCTCCCATCTATCTCTCAACACCATCCAGTCCCACCCTTCAGCGCCATTCAACCCCTCCCATCTATCTTTAACACCATCCAGTCCCACCCTTCAGCTCCATTCAACCCCTCCCATCTGTCTCTCAACATCATCCATTCCCATCCTTCAGCTCCATTCAACCTCTCCCATCTGTCTCTCAACATCATCCATTCCCACCCTTCAGCTCCACTCAACCTCTCCCATCTGTCTCTCAACATCATCCATTCCCACCCTTCAGCTCCACTCAACCTCTCCCATCTATCTCTCAACACCATCCATTTTGGATTTCTATTTGCCATATTATTTTCAACTGTGCTGTGATGTTTCACAAAAGTACTGAATCTTTCTATTCTCATAGCTTCTACAGATTGTAATGAATTGGGAGCTTAATGAATTGTGTTTCCATGGCCGAGCAGCCGCACACAAGCCTAAGATCAACATGCGCGATGCCAAGCGTTGGCTAGAGTGGTGTAAAGCTCGCCGCCATTGGACTCTGGAGCATTGGACACACGTTCTCTGGAGGGATGAATCACGCTTCACCATCTGGCAGTCCGATGGAAAAATCTGGGTTTGGCGGATGCTAAGAGAACGCTACCTGCCACAATGCATAGTGTCGACTGTAAGGTTTGGTGGAGGAGGAATAATGGTCTGGGGCTGTTTTTCATGGTTCAGACACTGCCCTTAGTTCCAGTGAATGGAAGTCTTAACGCTACTGCATACAATAGCATTTTAGACGATTCTGTGTTTCCAACTTTGTGGCAACAGTTTGGGGAAGTCCCTTTCCTGTTTCAGCATGACAATGCCCCCCGTTCACAAAGCGAGGTCCATACAGAAATGGTTTGTCTAGATTGGTGTGGAAGAACTTGACAGGCTTGGACAGAGCCCTGACCTCAACTCCATCGGACACCTTTGAGATGATTGGAACGCCGACTGCGAGCCATGCTTAATCGCCCAACATCAGTGCCCAACCTCACTAATGCTCTTCTGGCTGAATTGAAGCAAGTCCCTGCAGCAATGTTCCAAAATCTAGTAGAAAGCCTTTCCCAGAAGAGTGGAGGCTGTTATAGCAGCAAAGGGGGGACCAAGTCCATATTAATGCCCATGGTTGCAGAATGAGATGTTTGATGAGCAGGTGTCCACTTACTTTTGGCCATGTAGTGTATTGTGTCCTTTGGAAAGTCTGCCTTCTACTTCCTCATTCATTAGTCTGCCTTCAACTTCCTCATTCGCCCTGAAGAAGGCACAGTGATTCTGAAACATTGGTGATTTACCCAAAAAATTACAGTAAGTTTATATATAGAGTGTGTGACTGTCTTTATTTTTATAGCTTATATTTTATTCGCTGTCAGTCAGCACCTCTACATAAAAATAATTTTCTCTGGGAGTGCACCAGTTCATGTTTTTTTTGATTTGCCCATTATTTTGTAAAAAAAAAACATGACTTACCAGCCTACATTTAAATATTTTATCTTACAACAAAATGTGTTGGCTATTTATGTCCACATCAGGTCAAGTCAATTAAGCTAATATGAGAATTGTATCTATAAATGGGAGATTTATCTAATGGAGATATACTTTACTTCAACTCTACTTACCCCATTGTCGGGCTGATGCTAAGAGAAGACATTCATGGTCAAAAGTATTGCATTACGTAGGAAAGATGGTGTCATTTTGGACAAAGACTGGCCTGTACTGTATGTATATGAGGGATATTAAGGATGGTACGATGGCACCCCAGTGAATGTCTCATTTTAAGGGCATGCTGCACAGGCCAAGCTATTTTGCCAGGATGAAATACTGTGATCAAGGTAGATTTTTTTTTTTGTGGACTAGACCTAATTGGATCTTCACACATTGCAAAATGTATATATTGATACACAATGTGTTCACTGTGCGAATAGCTGTTCATATGTTTTGATTTTTGTCATTGTTGCTTTTTTGGTCTTTTAGAAAACTATACAAGGCGATTGAAATATATGAATGACTCCCATTGTTTAAAATTGCATTTTTATAACGGTGGCCAAATTGTGTAAAGGAAGAAGTAGGAAGACATTCAGTCTTTCTACCGTCGGTCACGCAAAGAAGCTTAGTACACTTTCTGACGTCCTCGCTGTCACTTGTCACAGTGTGTGTTGTCAGTCATGACTTCCATTGAAAGGTGGTTCTGTCCCGTGAGAGAACCTCACCATCACATCTCAGACTACCTGTAGAGTGACAACTCACCCATTATGACTCACATTGTTCCACGGCACCAACGTAGCCCATTCTGACCAATATAAGTTTAGTTTAACGTTTATGTTGGTCTCTTTCTTGACTGGATCTTATTTGAGTGTGAATATAGTCGCATATGTGACTAACACTAAATGTGTTTCCATGACCTTGTCCGTGACCTTCCATGCATAATAATGTCATTTTTCTAATTATTAGGGTAGAAAAAATAGATTGACCTCGGTATCTAATATTAAAACGTGTAGGCTATTAGGAGCTCAGTAACACAGCCTACAGAAGATGGTAATTCAGCACAGATACGGTCTAAACTCCCACACGTCTGCCTCATTTTCTCTCTATTAGACTCATTTGCATTCAACACTCTCTTCCCACCCACAGAGCTAGATTGTAACGATTCTCATTGGTGGAAGGAGAGGAGGACCACAATTCAGCGTGGTAAGTGTTCATCATATTTTAATTGAAAAACTGAACACTACACAAAATAACAACGAAGAGAAAACGAAACAGTTCTGCCAGGTGAACAGACACCAAACAGAAATTAAACACCCACAACCAAAATGGGGAAAACAGGCTACCTGAGTATGATTCTTAATCAGAGTCCACGAACGACACCTGCCCCTGATTGAGAACCACACTAGACCAAACGCGTAGAAATATAACAACATAGAAAAAAGAACATAGACTACCCACCCCAACGCACACCCTGACCAACCTAACACAAAGACATAAAAAAAGGAACTAAGGTCAGAACGTGACATAGATGTTTGATTATTGCGGAGAAAGAGAGCATGAGGGTGTGATATGAAATCATTTATACCACTGCTTTTCTTCCACCACTGTCTGTTAATGTGTTGGTTGGTGATGTGTTGGTTGGTGATGTGTTAATGTGTTGGTTGTTAATGTGTTGGTTGGTGATGTGTTGGTTGGTGATGTGTTAATGTGTTGGCTGTTAATGTGTTGGTTGGTGATGTGTTAATGTGTTGGTTGTTGATGTGTTAATGTGTTGGTTGGTGATGTGTTAATGTGTTGGTTGGTGATGTGTTAATGTGTTGGTTGTTGATGTGTTGGTTGTTGATGTGTTGGTTGTTAATGTGTTGGTTGTTGATGTGTTGGTTGTTAATGTGTTGGTTGTTAATGTGTTGGTTGTTAATGTGTTGGTTGTTGATGTGTTGGTTGTTGTTGGTTGTTAATGTGTTGGTTGTTAATGTGTTGGTTGTTAATGTGTTGGTTGTTAATGTGTTCGTTGTTAATGTGTTGGTTGGTGATGTGTTCGTTGTTAATGTGTTGGTTGTTGATGTGTTAATGTGTTGGTTGTTGATGTGTTGGTTGTTAATGTGTTGGTTGTTAATGTGTTGGTTGTTAATGTGTTGGTTGTTGATGTGTTGGTTGTTAATGTGTTGGTTGTTGATGTGTTGGTTGTTAATGTGTTGGTTGGTGATGTGTTAATGTGTTGGTTGTTGATGTGTTGGTTGTTGATGTGTTGGTTGTTGATGTGTTGGTTGTTGATGTGTTGGTTGTTGATGTGTTAATGTGTTGGTTGTTGATGTGTTGGTTGTTAATGTGTTGGTTGTTAATGTGTTGGTTGTTGATGTGTTGGTTGGTGATGTGTTAATGTGTTGGTTGTTGATGTGTTAATGTGTTAATGTGTTAATGTGTTGGTTGTTGATGTGTTAATGTGTTGGTTGTTGATGTGTTGGTTGTTAATGTGTTGGTTGTTGATGTGTTGGTTGTTGATGTGTTAATGTGTTGGTTGTTGATGTGTTGGTTGTTAATGTGTTGGTTGTTGATGTGTTGGTTGTTAATGTGTTGGTTGTTAATGTGTTGGTTGGTGATGTGTTAATGTGTTGGTTGTTAATGTGTTGGTTGGTGATGTGTTAATGTGTTGGTTGTTGATGTGTTGGTTGTTGATGTGTTAATGTGTTCGTTGTTGATGTGTTGGTTGTTAATGTGTTGGTTGTTAATGTGTTGGTTGGTGATGTGTTGGTTGTTGATGTGTTAATGTGTTGGTTGTTGATGTGTTGGTTGGTGATGTGTTAATGTGTTGGTTGTTGATGTGTTAATGTGTTGGTTGTTGATGTGTTGGTTGTTGATGTGTTGGTTGTTGATGTGTTGGTTGTTAATGTGTTGGTTGGTGATGTGTTGGTTGTTGATGTGTTAATGTGTTGGTTGTTGATGTGTTCGTTGTTGATGTGTTGGTTGTTAATGTGTTGGTTGTTAATGTGTTGGTTGGTGATGTGTTGGTTGTTGATGTGTTAATGTGTTGGTTGTTGATGTGTTGGTTGGTGATGTGTTAATGTGTTGGTTGTTGATGTGTTAATGTGTTGGTTGTTGATGTGTTGGTTGGTGATGTGTTAATGTGTTGGTTGTTGATGTGTTAATGTGTTGGTTGTTGATGTGTTGGTTGTTGATGTGTTAATGTGTTGGTTGTTAATGTGTTGGTTGTTAATGTGTTGGTTGTTGATGTGTTAATGTGTTGGTTGTTGATGTGTTGGTTGTTGATGTGTTAATGTGTTGGTTGTTGATGTGTTAATGTGTTGGTTGTTGATGTGTTGGTTGTTGATGTGTTGGTTGTTGATGTGTTGGTTGTTGATGTGTTAATGTGTTGGTTGTTGATGTGTTGGTTGGTGATGTGTTAATGTGTTGGTTGTTGATGTGTTGGTTGGTGATGTGTTAATGTGTTGGTTGTTGATGTGTTAATGTGTTGGTTGTTGATGTGTTGGTTGGTGATGTGTTAATGTGTTGGTTGGTGATGTGTTAATGTGTTGGTTGTTGATGTGTTAATGTGTTGGTTGTTGATGTGTTAATGTGTTGGTTGTTGATGTGTTGGTTGTTGATGTGTTAATGTGTTGGTTGTTGATGTGTTGGTTGGTGATGTGTTAATGTGTTGGTTGGTGATGTGTTAATGTGTTGGTTGTTGATGTGTTGGTTGTTGATGTGTTGGTTGTTAATGTGTTGGTTGTTGATGTGTTGGTTGTTAATGTGTTGGTTGTTAATGTGTTGGTTGTTAATGTGTTGGTTGTTGATGTGTTGGTTGTTGATGTGTTGGTTGTTAATGTGTTGGTTGTTAATGTGTTGGTTGTTAATGTGTTCGTTGTTAATGTGTTGGTTGGTGATGTGTTCGTTGTTAATGTGTTGGTTGTTGATGTGTTAATGTGTTGGTTGTTGATGTGTTGGTTGTTAATGTGTTGGTTGTTAATGTGTTGGTTGTTAATGTGTTGGTTGTTGATGTGTTGGTTGTTAATGTGTTGGTTGTTGATGTGTTGGTTGTTAATGTGTTGGTTGGTGATGTGTTAATGTGTTGGTTGTTGATGTGTTGGTTGTTGATGTGTTAATGTGTTGGTTGTTGATGTGTTGGTTGTTGATGTGTTGGTTGTTGATGTGTTGGTTGTTGATGTGTTAATGTGTTGGTTGTTGATGTGTTGGTTGTTAATGTGTTGGTTGTTAATGTGTTGGTTGTTGATGTGTTGGTTGGTGATGTGTTAATGTGTTGGTTGTTGATGTGTTGGTTGTTGATGTGTTAATGTGTTGGTTGTTGATGTGTTAATGTGTTAATGTGTTAATGTGTTGGTTGTTGATGTGTTAATGTGTTGGTTGTTGATGTGTTGGTTGTTAATGTGTTGGTTGTTGATGTGTTGGTTGTTGATGTGTTAATGTGTTGGTTGTTGATGTGTTGGTTGTTAATGTGTTGGTTGTTGATGTGTTGGTTGTTAATGTGTTGGTTGTTAATGTGTTGGTTGGTGATGTGTTAATGTGTTGGTTGTTAATGTGTTGGTTGGTGATGTGTTAATGTGTTGGTTGTTGATGTGTTGGTTGTTGATGTGTTAATGTGTTCGTTGTTGATGTGTTGGTTGTTAATGTGTTGGTTGTTAATGTGTTGGTTGGTGATGTGTTGGTTGTTGATGTGTTAATGTGTTGGTTGTTGATGTGTTGGTTGGTGATGTGTTAATGTGTTGGTTGTTGATGTGTTAATGTGTTGGTTGTTGATGTGTTGGTTGTTGATGTGTTGGTTGTTAATGTGTTGGTTGGTGATGTGTTGGTTGTTGATGTGTTAATGTGTTGGTTGTTGATGTGTTCGTTGTTGATGTGTTGGTTGTTAATGTGTTGGTTGTTAATGTGTTGGTTGGTGATGTGTTGGTTGTTGATGTGTTAATGTGTTGGTTGTTGATGTGTTGGTTGGTGATGTGTTAATGTGTTGGTTGGTGATGTGTTAATGTGTTGGTTGTTGATGTGTTAATGTGTTGGTTGTTGATGTGTTGGTTGGTGATGTGTTAATGTGTTGGTTGTTGATGTGTTAATGTGTTGGTTGTTGATGTGTTGGTTGTTGATGTGTTAATGTGTTGGTTGTTAATGTGTTGGTTGTTAATGTGTGTGTTAATGTGATTGTTAATGTGTTGGTTGTTGATGTGTTGGTTGTTGATGTGTTAATGTGTTGGTTGTTGATGTGTTAATGTGTTGGTTGTTGATGTGTTGGTTGTTGATGTGTTGGTTGTTGATGTGTTGGTTGTTGATGTGTTAATGTGTTGGTTGTTGATGTGTTGGTTGTTGATGTGTTAATGTGTTGGTTGTTGATGTGTTAATGTGTTGGTTGTTGATGTGTTGGTTGTTGATGTGTTAATGTGTTGGTTGTTGATGTGTTTATGTGTTGGTTGGTGATGTTTTAATGTGTTGGTTGGTGATGTTTTAATGTGTTGGTTGGTGATGTGTTGGTTGTTGATGTGTTTATGTGTTGGTTGTTGATGTGTTAGTTGGTGATGTGTTGGTTGTTGATGTGTTTATGTGTTGGTTGTTGATGTGTTAGTTGGTGATGTGTTGGTTGTTGATGTGTTAATGTGTTGGTTGTTGATGTGTTAATGTGTTGGTTGTTGAAGACCCTACTCTTGCCAGTCTGGATATACCGATCTAGAAGTGTGGATTTGACTGTAGATATTGGAAGAGATGATCTGTTTTCAGAAGTCTCCAGGAGCATTGGGTTGTCATAACGACCAATTCGGCAGAACTAAGCCAAGTCGCAGAGAAGCAATCTGCATAACCCAACAAAACCCTCATCCTCTTGTAGATAGACCAGAGTCACACACTGGATGGCACCCTATTCCCTATATAGTGCACTACTTTTGACCTGTAGCTGGACGCTGATCAAAAATAAGTGCACTATTTAGGGAACAGGATGCCTCTTGGGACACAGCCACAGTCTGATTTGGAAAGTTTGAGAGTCATCCCTCCTATCCGCCACAAGGCTGACCCCTGACCTGCCTCAAGACGAGAAGCCCCAGCATTCCAAGGCGTGGCTAATGACACCTCAAATTTTCACAATGTTCCAATAAAAAGCCAAATGTGGATCTTGTTACAGAGGGGGACTTCTTCAGCTGCCTCCACAGCAGTCGTAGCGAAGGGTTATTAATAAACTGAAGTGGTTTTGGTATAAAAAAGCACAGCTGCCCTCCAGAACTGTCCTGCAGAACAATGGCCTCTTATGTGACTGGACTGAGAAGAACACGGGCTCTTGTGGTTTGGGCCTACTACCCCCTAGCCTTTGCCTGCTTCCCAAATGGCACCCTATCCCCTATGTAGTGCACTACTTTTGACCAGAGCCCTAGGCACTAGGTAGGGAATAGTTTGGGAAGCATGCTATGTTTAAGAGTTTTTATTTATTTAATTTTTTTAAATATATTTCATTCTGGTAGGTTTCAGGTAGATATTAATTGAATAGATACGAACAAGCCCTCAAACAAACTAAACTTTCACAGAGGAAGACATGCCTATAGGCTGCTCATCTCCCTTTTAGCACGTGTTCTTCATAAGGTACGTATATATTTATGTCGTAATTAAAGTATATAGGTCGAAGTGCTTTAATTAATTTTAACCATCCATTTTCCAGTGCTATAGATCTCAAAGCGATTGGCTTCACTTGAGCACTGGTTGGGGTGACAGCCCAGCACATAACTGGGGGTGAGCTCCCAGCCATCCAGGACATACATACCAGGCGGTGTCTTAGAAAGGCCTGAAAAATTGCCAAAGACTCCAGCCACCCGTATCTATTGATCCTGTTACTGGTCACTATTACTCCCGTTTACATGTACAGTACTAGTCAAACGTTTGGACACACCTACTCATTTAAGGGTTTTTCTTTAGTTGTTCTATTTTCTACGTTGTAGAATGATAGTGAAGACATCAAAACTATGAAATAACACATATGGAATGACGTAGTAAGCAAAAAAGTGTTGGCAGCTTTGCGCACTTTTGGAATACTTTTCCAACAGTCTTGAAGGAGTTCCCACATATGCTGAGCACTTGTTGGCTGCTTTTCCTTCACTCTCCGGTCCAACTTATCCCAAACCATTTCAATTGGGTTGAGAGTGGGTGGTTGTGGAGGCTAGGTCATCTGATGCAGCACTCCATCCATTTCCTTGGTCAAATAGCCCTTACCCAGCCTGGAGGTGTGTTTTGGGTCATTGTCCTGTTGAAAAACAAATTATAATCCCACTAAGCGCAAACCAGATGGGATGGCGTATTGCTGCAGATTTCTGTGGTAGCCATGCTGGTTAAGTGTGACTTGAAAAATAAATCACTGACAGTGTCACCAGCAAAGCACCCCCACACATCACACCCCCTCCTCCATGCTTCACGGTGGGAACCACACATGCGGAGATCATCCGTTCACCTACTCCGCGTCTCACAAAGACACGGTGGTTGGAACCAAAAGTCTAAAATTTGGACTCATCAGACCAAAGGACAGATTTCCACCAGTCTAATGTCTAATGCTCATGTTTCTTGGCCAAAGTAAGTTTCTTATTATTATTGGTGTCCTTTAGTAGTGTTTTCTTTGCAGCAATTAAACCATGAAGGCTTTATTCACACAGTCTCCTCTGAACAGTTGATGTTGAGATGAATCTGTTACTTGAACTCTGTGAAACATTTATTTGGGCTGTATTCTGAGGTGCAGTTTAGTATAATGAATTTATCCTCTGCAGCAGAGGTAACTCCCCAATTTTGTGGTCTCCAATTGGTAGTTACAGTCTTGTCTCCACGCTGTAACTCCCGTACGGACTTGGGAGAGGCGAATATCGGGAGCCGTGCGTCCTCTGAAACACGACCCAACCAAGCTGCACTGCTTCTTGACACAAAGCCCATTTAACCCAGATGCCAGCCACACCAATATGTCGGAGGAAACACTGTACACCTGGCGACCTGGTTAGCGTGCATTGCGCCCGGCCCGCCACAGGAGTCGCTAGTACGCGATGGGACAAGGATATCCCTGCCGGCCAAACCCTCTCTAAACCGGACGACGCTGGGCCAATTGTGCGTCGCCCCATGGACCTCCCGGTCGCGGCCGGCTGCGACAGAGCCTGGGCTCGAACCCAGAATCTCTGGTGGTACAGTAATAATAATAATAGTAATAATAGTAATCATAACAATAATAATAACAGTAATAGAAATATACTTTTTAAAATGTTATTTATTTCACCTTTATTTAACCAGGTAGGCAAGTTGAGAACATGTTCTCATTTACAATTGCGACCTGGCCAAGATAAAGCAAAGCAGTTCGACACATACAACAACACAGAGTTACACATGGAGTAAAACAAAATAAGTCTATATACAATGTGATCACTGGGGCCAAGCTTCCTGCCATCCAGGACCTCTACACCAGGCAGAGGCCCTAAAAATTGTCAAAGACTCCAGCCACCTTAGTCATAGACTGTTCTCTCTGCTACCACACAGCAAGCGGAACCGGAGCGCCAAGTCTAGGTCCAAGGGGCTTCTTAACAGCTTCTACCCCCCAAGCCATAAGACTCCTGAACAGCTAATCAAATGGCTACCCGGACTATTTACATTGACCCCCTCACCTCTCCACACCACTGCCACTCTCTGTTGTCATCTATGCATAGTCACATTAATTAAGTCTACCTACAGGTACATACTACCTCAACTAACCGGTGCCCCTGCACATTGACTCTGTACCGGCACTCCCTGTATATAGCCTCCACATTGACTCAGTACCGGCACCCCCCTGTATATAGCCTCCACATTGACTCTGTACCGGTACCCCCCTGTATATAGCCTCCACATTGACTCTGTACCGGTACCCCCCTATATATAGCCTCCACATTGACTCTGTACCGGTACCCCCCTGTATATAGCCTCCACATTGACTCTGTACCAGTACCCCCTATATATAGCCTCCACATTGACTCTGTACGGTACCCCCTGTATATAGCCTCCACATTGACTCTGTACCAGTACCCCTGTATATAGCCTCCACATTGACTCTGTACCGGTACCCCCTGTATATAGCCTCCACATTGACTCTGTACCAGTACCCCCTGTATATAGCCTCCACATTGACTCTGTACCAGTACCCCCTGTATATAGCCTCCACATTGACTCTGTACCGGTACCCACTGTATTTAGCCTCCACATTGACTCTGTACCATTACCCCCTGTATATAGCCTCCACATTGACTCTGTACCAGTACCCCCTGTATATAGCCTCCACATTGACTCTGTACCAGTACCCCCTGTATATAGCCTCCACATTGACTCTGTACCGGTACCCCCTGTATATAGCCTCCACATTGACTCTGTACCAGTACCCCCTGTATATAGCCTCCACATTGACTCTGTACCAGTACCCCCTGTATATAGCCTCCACATTGACTCTGTACCAGTACCCCCTGTATATAGCCTCCACATTGACTCTGTACCGGTACCCCCTGTATATAGCCTCCACATTGACTCTGTACCGGTACCCCCTGTATATAGCCTCCACATTGACTCTGTACCAGTACCCCTGTATATAGCCTCCACATTGACTCTGTACCGGTACCCCCTGTATATAGCCTCCACATTGACTCTGTACCAGTACCCCCTGTATATAGCCTCCACATTGACTCAGTACCGTAATACCCTGTATATAGCCTCCACATTGACTCTGTACCAGTACCCCCTGTATATAGCCTCCACATTGACTCTGTACCAGTACCCCCTGTATATAGCCTCCACATTGACTCTGTACCAGTACCCCCTGTATATAGCCTCCACATTGACTCAGTACCGTAATACCCTGTATATAGCCTCCACATTGACTCTGTACCAGTACCCCCTGTATATAGCCTCCACATTGACTCTGTACCAGTACCCCCCTGTATATAGCCTCCACATTGACTCTGTACCAGTACCCCCTGTATATAGCCTCCACATTGACTCAGTACCGTAATACAATGTATATAGCCTCCACATTGACTCTGTACCAGTACCCCCTGTATATAGCCTCCACATTGACTCTGTACCAGTACCCCCTGTATATAGCCTCCACATTGACTCTGTACCAGTACCCCCTGTATATAGCCTCCACATTGACTCTGTACCAGTACCCCCTGTATATAGCCTCCACATTGACTCTGTACCAGTACCCCCTGTATATAGCCTCCACATTGACTCTGTACCAGTACCCCCTGTATATAGCCTCCACATTGACTCTGTACCAGTACCCCCTGTATATAGCCTCCACATTGACTCTGTACCAGTACCCCCTGTATATAGCCTCCACATTGACTCTGTACCAGTACCCCCTGTATATAGCCTCCACATTGACTCTGTACCAGTACCCCTGTATATAGCCTCCACATTGACTCTGTACCCCCTGGTACCCCCTGTATATAGCCTCCACATTGACTCTGTACCGGTACCCCCTGTATATAGCCTCCACATTGACTCTGTACCAGTACCCCCTGTATATAGCCTCCACATTGACTCTGTACCGGTACCCCCTGTATATAGCCTCCACATTGACTCTGTACCAGTACCCCCTGTATATAGCCTCCACATTGACTCTGTACCAGTACCCCTGTATATAGCCTCCACATTGACTCTGTACCAGTACCCCTGTATATAGCCTCCACATTGACTCTGTACCGGTACCCCCTGTATATAGCCTCCACATTGACTCTGTACCAGTACCCCCTGTATATAGCCTCCACATTGACTCTGTACCAGTACCCCCTGTATATAGCCTCCACATTGACTCAGTACCGTAATACCCTGTATATAGCCTCCACATTGACTCTGTACCAGTACCCCCTGTATATAGCCTCCACATTGACTCTGTACCAGTACCCCCTGTATATAGCCTCCACATTGACTCTGTACCAGTACCCCCTGTATATAGCCTCCACATTGACTCAGTACCGTAATACCCTGTATATAGCCTCCACATTGACTCTGTACCGGTACCCCCCTGTATATAGCCTCCACATTGACTCTGTACCAGTACCCCCCTGTATATAGCCTCCACATTGACTCTGTACCAGTACCCCCTGTATATAGCCTCCACATTGACTCTGTACCGGTACCCACTGTATTTAGCCTCCACATTGACTCTGTACCATTACCCCCTGTATATAGCTTCCACATTGACTCTGTACCAGTACCCCCTGTATATAGCCTCCACATTGACTCTGTACCAGTACCCCCTGTATATAGCCTCCACATTGACTCTGTACCGGTACCCCCTGTATATAGCCTCCACATTGACTCTGTACCAGTACCCCCTGTATATAGCCTCCACATTGACTCTGTACCAGTACCCCCTGTATATAGCCTCCACATTGACTCTGTACCAGTACCCCCTGTATATAGCCTCCACATTGACTCTGTACCGGTACCCCCCTGTATATAGCCTCCACATTGACTCTGTACCGGTACCCCCTGTATATAGCCTCCACATTGACTCTGTACCAGTACCCCTGTATATAGCCTCCACATTGACTCTGTACCGGTACCCCTGTATATAGCCTCCACATTGACTCTGTACCAGTACCCCCTGTATATAGCCTCCACATTGACTCTGTACCAGTACCCCCTGTATATAGCCTCCACATTGACTCAGTACCGTAATACCCTGTATATAGCCTCCACATTGACTCTGTACCAGTACCCCTGTATATAGCCTCCACATTGACTCTGTACCAGTACCCCCTGTATATAGCCTCCACATTGACTCTGTACCAGTACCCCTGTATATAGCCTCCACATTGACTCAGTACCGTAATACCCTGTATATAGCCTCCACATTGACTCTGTACCAGTACCCCCTGTATATAGCCTCCACATTGACTCTGTACCAGTACCCCCTGTATATAGCCTCCACATTGACTCTGTACCAGTTCCCCTGTATATAGCCTCCACATTGACTCTGTACCAGTACCCCCTGTATATAGCCTCCACATTGACTCTGTACCAGTACCCCCTGTATATAGCCTCCACATTGACTCTGTACCAGTACCCCCTGTATATAGCCTCCACATTGACTCTGTAGCGGTACCCCCTGTATATAGCCTCCACATTGACTCTGTACCAGTACCCCCTGTATATAGCCTCCACATTGACTCTGTACCAGTACCCCCTGTATATAGCCTCCACATTGACTCAGTACCGTAATACCCTGTATATAGCCTCCACATTGACTCTGTACCAGTACCCCCTGTATATAGCCTCCACATTGACTCTGTACCAGTACCCCCTGTATATAGCCTCCACATTGACTCTGTACCAGTTCCCCCTGTATATAGCCTCCACATTGACTCTGTACCGGTACCCCCTGTATATAGCCTCCACATTGACTCTGTACCGGTACCCCCTGTATATAGCCTCCACATTGACTCTGTACCAGTACCCCCTGTATATAGCCTCCACATTGACTCTGTACCGGTACCCCTGTATATAGCCTCCACATTGACTCTGTACCAGTACCCCCTGTATATAGCCTCCACATTGACTCTGTACCAGTACCCCTGTATATAGCCTCCACATTGACTCTGTACCAGTACCCCTGTATATAGCCTCCACATTGACTCTGTGCCGGTACCCCTGTATATAGCCTCCACATTGACTCTGTACCAGTACCCCTGTATATAGCCTCCACATTGACTCTGTACCAGTACCCCTGTATATAGCCTCCACATTGACTCAGTACCGTAATACCCTGTATATAGCCTCCACATTGACTCTGTACCAGTACCCCTGTATATAGCCTCCACATTGACTCTGTACCAGTACCCCTGTGTATAGCCTCCACATTGACTCAGTACCGTAATACCCTGTATATAGCCTCCACATTGACTCTGTACCAGTACCCCCTGTATATAGCCTCCACATTGACTCTGTACCAGTACCCCCTGTATATAGCCTCCACATTGACTCTGTACCAGTACCCCCTGTATATAGCCTCCACATTGACTCAGTACCGTAATACCCTGTATATAGCCTCCACATTGACTCTGTACCAGTACCCCCTGTATATAGCCTCCACATTGACTCTGTACCAGTTCCCCCTGTATATAGCCTCCACATTGACTCTGTACCGGTACCCCCCTGTATATAGCCTCCACATTGACTCTGTACCGGTACCCCCCTGTATATAGCCTCCACATTGACTCTGTACCAGTACCCCTGTATATAGCCTCCACATTGACTCTGTACCGGTACCCCCTGTATATAGCCTCCACATTGACTCTGTACCAGTACCCCCTGTATATAGCCTCCACATTGACTCTGTACCAGTACCCCTGTATATAGCCTCCACATTGACTCTGTACCAGTACCCCTGTATATAGCCTCCACATTGACTCTGTAGCGGTACCCCTGTATATAGCCTCCACATTGACTCTGTACCAGTACCCCCTGTATATAGCCTCCACATTGACTCTGTACCAGTACCCCTGTATATAGCCTCCACATTGACTCAGTACCGTAATACCCTGTATATAGCCTCCACATTGACTCTGTACCAGTACCCCCTGTATATAGCCTCCACATTGACTCTGTACCAGTACCCCCTGTATATAGCCTCCACATTGACTCTGTACCAGTTCCCCCTGTATATAGCCTCCACATTGACTCTGTACCGGTACCCCCTGTATATAGCCTCCACATTGACTCTGTACCGGTACCCCCTGTATATAGCCTCCACATTGACTCTGTACCAGTACCCCCTGTATATAGCCTCCACATTGACTCTGTACCGGTACCCCCTGTATATAGCCTCCACATTGACTCTGTACCGGTACCCCCTGTATATAGCCTCCACATTGACTCTGTACCAGTACCCCCTGTATATAGCCTCCACATTGACTCTGTACCAGTACCCCCTGTATATAGCCTCCACATTGACTCTGTACCGGTACCCCCTGTATATAGCCTCCACATTGACTCTGTACCAGTACCCCCTGTATATAGCCTCCACATTGACTCTGTACCAGTACCCCCTGTATATAGCCTCCACATTGACTCAGTACCGTAATACCCTGTATATAGCCTCCACATTGACTCTGTACCAGTACCCCCTGTATATAGCCTCCACATTGACTCTGTACCAGTACCCCCTGTATATAGCCTCCACATTGACTCAGTACCGTAATACCCTGTATATAGCCTCCACATTGACTCTGTACCAGTACCCCCTGTATATAGCCTCCACATTGACTCTGTACCAGTACCCCCTGTATATAGCCTCCACATTGACTCTGTACCAGTACCCCTGTATATAGCCTCCACATTGACTCAGTACCGTAATACCCTGTATATAGCCTCCACATTGACTCTGTACCAGTACCCCCTGTATATAGCCTCCACATTGACTCTGTACCAGTACCCCTGTATATAGCCTCCACATTGACTCTGTACCAGTACCCCCTGTATATAGCCTCCACATTGACTCTGTACCAGTACCCCCTGTATATAGCCTCCACATTGACTCTGTACCAGTGCCCCCTGTATATAGCCTCCACATTGACTCTGTACCAGTACCCCCTGTATATAGCCTCCACATTGACTCTGTACCAGTACCCCCTGTATATAGCCTCCACATTGACTCTGTACCAGTACCCCTGTATATAGCCTCCACATTGACTCTGTACCGGCTCCCCCCTGTATATTGTTCTTTTTTTACTGCTCCTCTTTAATTACTTGTTACTTTTATCTCTTATTCCTATCCATATTTTTTAAAACTGCACTCTCGGATAGGGGCTTGTAAGTAAGCATTT
The DNA here is from genome assembly GCF_034236695.1 of Oncorhynchus nerka. Classification (NCBI taxonomy): domain Eukaryota; kingdom Metazoa; phylum Chordata; class Actinopteri; order Salmoniformes; family Salmonidae; genus Oncorhynchus; species Oncorhynchus nerka. Next base: position 91,350,092 of record NC_088399.1, on the reverse strand, counting down.
CACTGTAATGCCAGTACAGAGTCAACCTGTTGTATTTGGTGCAAGTGACTAATACATTTGATTTGATTAGATTATTACTACTACTGTTATTATTACTATTATTAGTACTATTACTATTATTATTATTATTGCTATTATTACTACTACTATTATTATTACTATTAGTACTATTACTATTATTACTATTATTATTATTATTGCTATTACTATTATTACTATTATTACTACTACTATTATTAGTACTATTATTAGAACAGCGTAGCCTAGTGGTTAGAGCGTTGGACTAGTAA